>NC_090266.1:341172593-341774093 GCF_040414725.1 Anabrus simplex | reverse complement strand
TTTTCCCAAAGAAGATTAAGTACAGTTTGGCTACAATTTCAATGCATTCTACGTATGCTCAGTGAAGACACTGACAGTTCTGATAGTTCAATATCTCTTATAGTCGTATGACATGTCAGAATCCCATTAACTGAACAGTTCACCCTTCATTTTATGCATTCCTGTTTCAGGCTTGCTGTGGCCATCCTTTTCAGACGAGGAGGTAAACAAAGTACTCGCATTGGTGACTGACGCCGCTCCCTACATGATTAAGGCTGGGAAGAGCCTCAAGCTTCTCTACCCGAAGATGTTACATGTTACTTGTCTTGCCCATGCAACACACAGAGTTGCTGCACAAAAAATCGTCCAGCGTCAACAGAGTCATTTCTTCAGTGAAGAAAATTTTCGTCAAGGCTCCTTCTCGCATCCGTGCCTTCAAGACGAAGCATCCAGAGCTCCCTTTACCACCCGAGCCCATATTGACGCGATGGGGAACTTGGATCTTGGCTGCCTTGTATTACGCTGAAAATCATAGGGCAATTGATGAGGTAAGACTATTTGAAATGTTTAAAACCTTCTCGTTTTCAAGGTTTTCTGTATCATTCTTTTCATACCTTTTATGTTTACTCCATCATACGGTGCCTAATTTTGTAATTTTTTCAGTTATTCTCCTCGGCTAATGTTTTACAATTATATTTTTCCAGGTGATCAATACGTTTGATGAGGCGGACAGCAAGTACATCGCGAAAGCTAAGGCTGCTTTTAAAATGAAGGGCTTGATGCCATCTTTGACTTTCATAAAAGCCTACATGAGCGTCATTCCTGAGGCCATCCTAAAGTTGGAATCGCGAGGGATGGAGTTGTTTGAAGTGGTCGCTACAATACGAGGAGTCATCCAAGAAGCCGACTCGTGGCCTGGAGAGACTGGGAAAACCGTGAAACAAAAGTTGGAGTTCATGCTGGCTTGAAATCCCGGTTGGAGTTAAACGTTGCACTTGCCGAGGATGCTGCGTGGCCTGCACCGTCAGAGAATTTTCCGAACTACTCTGCACAAGAAGCAGCATCATTCAAGTATTTACCTCTCATGTCAGTTGACGTCAAAAGATCGTTCTCATCATTGAAACTTTTATTGACTGATTTAAGAAAATCATTCAAAACCGAAAACATAGAAAAAACCCTTGTTGTACAGACCAATGCAGATCTACTTCATTGAATCGCCTAATTCTGAACATTTTGCAAATGAACTTTTAAACTGTAACTTTTCTAATGAAACTTCTCATATATATAATTGAAACTTGAATGCGAGTGTATCGCAGTGTATCATACATACAATTAGAAAATAAAGCTCGTATATAAAGATACGTTATAGGTTTTTTTCGTTTCACTTTCCTTTCTATAGTTTTTAACAGTGTATTCTGCATATTTAACCACATATAATGGTTTTTCGAGCATATCTATGGAGCATAAAATGGGTTTTTCGAGCATATCTATGGAGCATATAACACGTGCTTTTCAAGCATATTGATCCGAGCCCTACTTATCACAATGGATTACTAAATTGTCATAGCACTGAAAATAAACTAGTTGTTCATTGATTTAATTTACAGGGATCTCACAAGGGAACGATCGATAAGTGCATATCAAAACCGACAATGAAATTTCGCAGAGGGGGCGAGGGGACCATGAGAAAGCAATGTACAAAAATGAAGCTGCCATTTCGAGCTGTAAGATTCGGAAATCGACATGGAAATGTCTGGAAAATTCCAAGTTCCCTTGGAGGGAATTAGATATTTTTCACCAATAGAGCATGTCAAAAACACATCAGATGTAAGGCTTTTCAGGAGTTTGCTGTATTAACTTAGAATTTTCCATTCGGAATTGCTAGGCGGGCGATAATTCCATTGTGGAAATTTATCTCCCGTATGCATCTACCAGGATTGCACGCATTAGCATACAGCTGGACATGAACAACAACCCTGGTGACCAGCTGAAGTGAGTTTGTTACCTTGAGCTTTCTGTGCCAGGCACTTAACACAGCACTGCACCTGCAAAAACCACCATGTGAAAATATTTCTGCTTAGAGCTTTGACTGGTAATGATCTGTCATCTAAGGTTCAATACTGTCCAATGATACTCAAAGAATTCTCGTTCTTAGTGTATGTGCTGTGGGTCAGTATATCTCCAAAACATAGCAATCACATAGCGGTTTTTGCAGACGCAGTGACAATATGTTCCTCTGGGAGAGCAGTCATGAATCTGGCTAATGTTCTTGAGTGGTGGTATTGAAAATTTCTGGTTGGCATACACCCAAAATCCAATTGTTTTACTATCGTACCCCCAAAGTATGAGTATATTGCAATTATACTGGAAATACAGTAACATAGTCGGTATGACAACCAGCACCCTGCCTACGGCCAGATAGTCACCCACACTCTTGCACCATCATCAGAATGGCCACTCTTCTTCTTATCTTGTTGTTTGTGCTGGGATTATCTGGACTATGTGTTTCATGTGTTTCTCGCAAAAGTTCTCTTTCGCTATCTTCCTCTTGATCATTAATTTTTATTTTTAGACGGAGAGTGATGGATCGTCACCTTCTTCGCCAGTGTAGTACTTAGTCTCGGATGTCACGTCCACACCACCAGGTGCGCAAGGTACTCTGGTCGGAGGGGGGACCAGGGCCTAGTCGTGTAGAGCAGTCCCCCTCGCCTGCGACCAGGGAGTTTGTCGCCTATGCGCCCCAGCTAACATTGGATCTCACTCTACAAGATTACTGGGTTTCCTTCAATCCTGACCTTATGGAAGGCTGTCTTTCCTGACAACCTGCGAACTGCTCGCCAGGCCTCAGAACCCCAGGTTCATATAGCAAACCAAGGGCCGTGTGTACAAGAAAGCACTGGTGAGAGCCACAGCGGCCGAGAAGGTATAGCGACCGGTCACCCCCCCCCCCCCCCGAGGGAGGAGCACATCGGACGGGCACGGAGGGGAGCCACTGTCCCATGCCCAACCGAGGAGACCCCCCAGTTGGGAGAGCCTCTGAGTGCTTTATTGAAAAGAAAAAAATGTATACACACAGAGCAAGAACCATAATTGTAAACAGAGAAGTAAATAGACCAAACCACACAAAATCAAACAAAAAAATGCGCGAAAAACGAAGAGTCCAGATAATCCAAGCACGAACAGCAAGATACAGAAGAAGAGTGGCCATTCTGATGATGGTGCAGGAGCATTGGTGATGATCTGGCCGTGGGCAGGGTGCAGGTTGTTACACCATGTTGCTGCAGTGGCTTGTGTCCCACAGGCTCCGCGAGAGCCGGGGCCCCTACCACATTTTGATGTGCCGCAAACTGACCATGGGCGCCCGAGTGGGCTGTTGAAACTGGAATCCATGCGACAGGAGAAGGACATTGTTCCTTACCGCCGAGTCAAGTTAGAGGGCATACTGCCACACCCGAGTGTGAGCGCAGTAGAGTAACAAAGCCCTGGTGACGAAGAATTCTCTCTGGCAGTGGTACATGTGAGGCCACAAGGATAAGACCCAGAAAATGGCCTCAGCCTCATGCTGCTCCTGATCAATGGGCGATGCAGGGAATGAGGGCCTTGAGGGCTTTAGCCAGACAGATCACTCTTGCTTGTTCGGGTAGTGGGAGCGCCTTGCTGTACGACGGAAGAGCCAAAGTGCAACAATCACAGGCTGGAGGAGGCTGAGGCTGCAACACTTTGGGGTCATCCTAGATGTCTTGGGAGCATTGAGACTGGGCGATATCTTCGTCACGTTGGCGAAACTGCTGTACATCTTGGCGTAAGGTGTCCTGCTGTTCTTGAATATGCTGAACGGCTTACAGGATTGCCGGCATCGTATTCTCGCCATTGGCCATCTTGTCGTCGGATTCGGCGAGGTTCTGCTGAGATCTGAAACGACTTCGTAACTTCATGGGTGTGCCCATTGCTGGAGCCATCTTATTCCACTCGGAGGTGTGGCTCACTGCAGGGAAGTTAATAGTCGATTGCCGAGACATAAATCGGGAAGTCGTGCTGCGGGCGCTGAATCTCGTACAGAAGAAAGCTGTCCTTCCCGACCACCTGCAGGTGCAGACGTCAGTAGGCTTTAGGCAGAGAGCGACGGTTCATCCCCTTCTTGCTGGATGCCAAATAATATTAAGTATAATCATCATCACACATCCCTACACGCACTAAGGCATGAAAGAGTTGTGGCCGAGGATTTAAGGTTACATGCCCATCCTGACCCCAGCAACACCAGGAATCAAACCATGGTCATCAGGATGACAGGCAAGCAGCTAAGCCGCTACACCATCCTGTTCCCCAATAATAACAATAATGTACTGTATACTATATCATCGGTGGCAAAGGAAACCTCGTAATTCCTTCGGAGTAAACTTTACAGACGAATCCCAATACTGAGGAGTGAGCAATGGCCGAAGAACTGTTCCTGCCATTTTCAGTGCTTAATGATAGCGGAATTATTCGACCATTGGAATCTTCTGTTCCATTCTCAGGTAACACGGCAAGCCTTCACAAGGCAGATTGAGAAATGTAGTTTTCTCGTGAGTGGAATTACAAGGTTTTTCATTGCCCAGCAACGACACATATCAATCAATCAATCAATATTGATCTGCATTTAGGGCAGTCGCCCAGGTGGCAGATTTCCTATCTGTTGTTTTCCTAGCCTTTTCTTAAATGATTTCAAAGAAATAGGAAATTTATTGGACATCTTCCTTGGTAAGTTATTCCAATCCCTAACTCCCCTTCGTATAAATGAATATTTGCCCCAATTTGTCCTCTTGAATTCCAACTTTATCTTCATTTAGTGATCTTTCCTACTTTAAAACACGCCACTCAAACTTATTCGTCTACTAATGTCCTCCCATGCCATCTCTACGCTGACAGCTCGGAACATACCACTCATATTAAATAACACTTGCACGTTTTAATATTCATCCACCTATTCAATACAATACAATACAATACAATTTCTTTTAAAATTAGGACATTGTCCTTATTAAAATTGTTGACATGAAATTAGAATATTAGATGGTACATGTTTCGCCCATTATTAGTGGGCATCATCAGCCATATTTTCCACCTTAGAATAGATCAGGTACCTGATTGGAAATAATCTATGAATGCTGTTAAAAACTATGTCGTATAAAATATATTGGAGATTGTTAAACAACTATTACAATATAAAATGTAGTATGCTGTTATTTGACAATATTAGTGATAATATTGGAGTCTAAAACATGGCAGTTGTTTAAGGATTATGACATAATAAAAGATATTACAATGAAGATAAAAATCAGAAAATACATTCCATTTAGTTGTCAAATGGCGTATTGTTAAAGAAAAAAAAAAAAATTCTGGAAAGTTAAGCAATGGTAATGGTCGTTGGTTCTTGCAGTTGATAAATGTTGATTTTCATTTATTTGCTTATAGATTTTGAAGAGTTGTTTTTATGGCCTGGTTCCTTTTGAGATGATATTAGTTGGAAATGATGGTGCCGTAGGCTATACTGAAATCTTTGTAGGCGTCATTAGACCATCTTCTATGATGTGGTAAGAGTTTGTGATGTTGCTGTTGAGCGTATTGAGCTAAGCATGTTAGTTGGAAGGGAACGTTGTTGTCATTCGGTGATTAACCAAAGGTATGATGAGTTCTGTAATTAAAGAGATAATTTGAAAATTTAATGAATTACCATAATTAGAATTAAGGGGCCGAATAGTGAAAGTTAAATTTGGAGTGTTGACACTTACCCCTTCGACCACTGAGATGTTAGTTTACGTTGAGAGTTTTAGAGTAACTGGCAGTTGCCGAGCTCTAACTACGCGTTGTATTTGTGAAGTCTTGGTAGAGGGGGTTGAGCTTGAGAAGGCATGGCTGAGGGCCCATTCACTGCGCGTTAGGAGGAGTTGTCGGCAGTGAAAGGAGGGGAGGGGGGTGGTGTGTGTGTTGGATTGGTGGGCGTGTTTACTGATTTGGTGCTAAATATTTTGTAAAAATTATTCAGAAGGAATGGTTTTTGTAATAGAATTGAAATCTGTTCATAAAGAGGACTTTTGTTATCTGTTACATCATTTAAGTACTTGTCTTTGTTAAACTGTTGATCTAAGCTATTTTTCTTTACGTCGCACCGACACAGATAGGTCTTATGGCGACGATGAGATAGGAAAGGCCTAGGAATAGGAAGGAAGCGGCCGTGGCCTTAATTAAGGTACAGCCCCAGCATTTGCCTGGTGTGAAAATGGGAAACCACGGAAAACCATCTTCAGGGCTGTCGACAGTGGGATTCGAACCCACTATCTCCCGGATGCAAGCTCACAGCTGCATGCTCCTAACCGCACGGCCAACTCGCCCGGTGTGTTGATCTAAGAAGATGTATAAGTTTTCGTATTCTGTCATGAGCTTACCTTTCTTGATTCTTTTTAAAATTTGTAAATCCTGATCTATTGTAGTGAATTTTTGACCTGTTTCTTTCATGTGGTTACTCATCGCAGAGAATTTATTATGTTTTTGGGTGTTATAATGTTCTGCATATCTAGTTGAAAAACAGCGGCCAGTTTGACCAACATAAGAAAAATTACATACGGAGCATTTAAGTCTATATATACCCGAGCTTGAATGTTTATTATTGGTTGAAGTGACTGAGTTATGATTAAAAAATAAATTTCGCTTTGTATTCTGCGTTGTGAAAGCGATTTTTACCTCATGTTTTCTTAAGGGATTGGTGATTTGATGGATTTTTAGGTTGGTATATGTGAATTTTGCGAATTTTGGTTTGTTGGGTTTTACTGGAGAAAGGTTTGTGGTTAGTTTTAGTCTGACTTTATTAATGATTTTGTTGATCATATCTAGATTGAACCCGTTGAATTTGGCTATTTCTTTTATGAAATCTAATTCATTTTTTAGATTATTCGGTGAAAGAGGGATTTTTAATGCTCTGTAAACTAAACTGTAATAAGTGGCTTGTTTATGGGAATTTGGGTGTAAGGATTCGTTTCTTATAGTTATTGGGGTAAATGAAGGCTTGCGGCAAATTTGGAAATCAAATTTGTTCATAACTCGCGTGATTTTGATGTCAAGAAAATTGATTGAATTGTTGTTTTTGTTTTCTTTTGTGAACTTTATATTATCGTCTAAATCATTTAGAAACGTTAGGATGTTATCACTATTGTTAAGCTGTTTATCAATAACTGCCAATGTGTCGTCGACATAACGGAGCCATAAACTGAGTCTGTTAATGTTTTTTACTATTTTATTGTGTTCTAGATTGTCCATGTAGATGTCCGCTAAAATGCCGGAGATTGGGTCTCCCATAGCTAAGCCTTCTTGCTTATATATTTTGTTGTTGAAAGTGAAGTAATTATTGTGTAAAACAAAACTTAGTAACTTTATGAATTCGTCTATTTCAATTTTGCTTAATGCGCTGTGTTTGGGGAGGTTGTTTTTTATTATGGTGATAGTTTCGTTAACGGGTATATTTGAGTACATATTCATGATATCAAAGGAACATAAGACATGATTTGGTTGTAAATTGAATTTGTTTAAAGTTTCCCAAAGTTCGATAGAATTTTTGATTGGATTTGCACTGTGAAATTTAAAATGTTTTTTTTTTAAGAACTTGTGGAGGAACTGAAAAGTTTTATAAGTGGGACTGTTTCTGCTATTGATTAATGGTCTGATGGGGATGTCTTTTTTGTGTATTTTGGGTAATGAATTTTATCACATGTAATACATACCACTCAGTCGAGCAGCTCGTCTTGTTTCTCCCAATTCTTCCCAGCCCAAACTTTGCAACATTTTTGTAACGCTACTCTTTTGTCGGAAATTGCCCAGAACAAATTGAGCTGCTTTTCTTTGGAATTTTTCCAGTTCTTGAATCAGGTAATCCTGGTGAGGGTGCCATACACTGGAACCATACTCAAGTTGGGGTCTTACCAGAGACCTGTATGCCCTCTCATTTACATCCTTACTACAACCCCTAAACACCCTCATAACCATGTGCAGAGTCCGACTCGTTGGCTGAATGGTCAGCGTACTGGCCTTCGGTTTAGAGGGTCCCGGGGATTTTAACCTTCATTGGTTAATTCCAATAACCCGGGGGCTGGGTGTTTGTTCTGTCCCCAACATCCCTACAACTCACACACCACACATAACACTGTCCTCCACCACAATAACACGCAGTTAACTACACATGGCAGATGCCGCCCACCCTCATCGGAGGGTCTGCCTTACAAGGGCTGCACTCGGCTAGAAATAGCCACACGAAATTATTATTACCATGTGCAGAGATCTGTACCCTTTATTTACAATCCCATTTATGTGATTACCCCAATGAAGATCTTTCCTTATATTAACACCTAGATCCTTACAATGATCCCCAAAAGGAACTTTCACCCCATCAACGCAGTAATTAAAACTGAGAGGACTTTTCCTATTTGTGAAACTCACAACCTGACTTTTAACCCCGTTTATAAACATACCATCACCTACTGTCCACCTCACAACATTATCAAGGTCACGTTGCAGTTGCTCACAATCTTGTAACTTATTTATTACACTATACATAATAACATCATCTGCAAAAAACCTTACCTCTGATTCCACTTCTGTACTCGTATCATATATATATATATATAAGAAAACATAAAGGTCCAATAATACTGCCCTGAGGAATTCCCCTCTTAATAAATACAGGGTCAGATAAAACTTTGCCTACTCTAATTTTCTGAGATCTATTTTCTAGAAATATAGCAGCCCATTCAGTCACTCTTTTGTCTAGTCCAATTGCACTCATTTTTGCCAGGAGTCTCCCATGATCCACCCTATCAAATGCTTTAGACAGGTCAATCGCAATACAGTCCATTTGACTTCCCGAATCCAAGATATCTACTATATCTTGCTGGAATCCCACAAGTTGAGCTTCAGTGGAATAACCTTTCCCAAAACCGAACTGCCTTCTATCGAACCAGTTATTAATTTCACAAACATGTCTAATGTAATCAGAAAGAAAGCCTTCCCAAAGCTTACATGCAACGCATGTCAAACTTACTGGCCTGTAATTTTCAGCTTTATGTCTAGCACCCTTTCCTTTATACACAGGGGCTACTATAGCAACTCCATTTATTTGGTATAGCTCATTCAAGCAAATAATAATCAAATAAGTACTTCAGATATGGTACTATATCCCAACACATTGTCTTTAGTAGATCCCCAGAAATCTTATCAATTCCAGCCGCTTTTCTAGTTTTCAACTTTTGTATCTCATTGTAAAAACTTGACCTAACAGTAATGTTGAACGAGTATACAGACAAATTTTTCGTTCAAGTTTTTCAGAGAACACTTTCTTAGAGTCCACTAACAACTCATACAATTTAGATTTCTGGTCTTTTTCTAGACCAGAACCTCTCAGCATGCATTGCGCAGTGCAAGATGCGAAAGGTAACTTTGCTGGGTTGACGAGAGTGCAAATCTCCAGTCCTCGATTTGGAGCCGTAGCGCTGTCTGTCCCTTTCCCTACGCCTGTCTCCCTCTTCCTCACCTTCCCCAGTGTCTTCCTCACTGCAAAATGTGATGCTCAGTTTGATATGTACCATGCAAAAGAAATTTAAATGAACAAGACAAAAAATTAAAACTTTTCTATAAATTTGGTTAGAACAGACAGTTTATTCTCTCTATCTTCCCTTTCCTTTTTTGTTTTCAATTATGCTAGTAATATGTGGAACAAGGGATCAACTGACAGCAATGCTGAGAGTGTTTTTTAAATTACAATCAGAAATACTTGCGCGCTATCTAGTTTTTTGTACAAGTCAAAAGAGAAAAAACTTCCACGTATGTAGAACCAAACATAGATAATTTTGGCTGCCTTTACAAATTCTGGTAGAATTTGAGCAAACTTATTGTATTTTAAAATGGAACTTATTGTTAATCATCACTCTGCAAATCTATTAATTCAAAATGCAAATCAGGAGGCACACTTTCAACTGCTATCAAAAGGGGCTTTACAAACATACCAGGTATTGGCTGCAGGTCAGTAATATCCTATAAAATAAAATGTGTAATTAATAAAAGTTAATTTTTTTATATATAAAATTTCTTTGAAATACTTAAAACTGATATGTTTTCATTAACAGGCATTGTGGACTAATGTTTTCTAATTTAATGTTACTGTTGTACACTTAAAAAATCCCTCTTTATTCTTTCTCTTTTTGTTAGTTATATACTGGTCCTTTACCTGGAATCGGTCACTAAACTCCTATTCTGGGAATTGCAGCATCTCAACGTACTTTTCGAAGTGTGCTCCTTCCCACACAGGTTCTGTCAAACAAAACTACATTTTGAATAAAGCCCTTTTTAAAAACCTAGGGACCCCCTGTCGGTGGGGTACGCAGACGAAGAATACACCCACGGTATCCCCTGCCTGTCGTAAGGGGCGATCAAGGGATGATAAAATTAGAAACATGATAGTACTTGTAATTAGAACCGCCATGCGGGGAACACCATGGGTCGCTTATACTTGCGCGTAGTATCACTATGTTAGGTACACAATAGGTTTGTGATTAGTAGCAATAGAGTGCGTTGGCGGCTTTTACAGTACCTGTGATTCGTACCCCTATATGAGTAACACCGTGGGATTAGCGACACCATGGTTCTGCCTTGCCTATGCTCAGTACCCACTCTGTGAGGAACACCACGGGATAGTGCGGGTCCCTGTGTTTAGTACACTTATGTGAGGAATGCCATAGCCCATAGGTTTGTGTTGCCTGTAAGTAGCGCTGCACTGTGCGAAACACCATAGGTCTGTGTTACGTGTGTGACGAGTAGTATTATTTACGCAACAATTACTTTTGTATTATATGCACTGCTACTGAAGAAAAATTAAAGTGAATAAGTGGATTTTGAATTTTTTTTTTTTTTTAAAGAGCAATGCAGCACTTCTACATACCTAGTCAATGTGATGAAAGAGTTTATTTCTTTGAAGCTAGAAATATTATGCGTGGGGGAATGCTGGGAGTGCGAGGATGAGGCCTGATTCAGGATTAAAATTATACCTGCAACACTAACTCCGAGTCCAGCACCAACGCTGACTCCGCCATGGAGCCCAATTCTGACTGACTGTCCGCAGCTAAGTCTCCTTTTTTATAGCTCGGGTGATGGAAACCAGAAGATTTGCGAGGTGGCTAGGAGAGGAACATTCCCGTTGAATTTCCAATAAACTCACAGGTAAGCCAGCCGACGAGAAAAATATACGGAAATACCAGCCACTCCCTCCAGGCCGGCTGGGAGTTCCCTGGTCGTCTGAGTCACTAGCCCCCTTCTGGAAGTACCGAAAAGGGCTACCACGTGGTTGATATGTAATAATATGTTTTTACTGTATATTCTATATATGTCACTTAGTTTATAAGAGAATGATTATTATTTACCATTGTTTGTCAGCTGATGATGGGTTGAAACAAGCCAAAACCTGTACTGACCAATTGTAACTCATCACGAGAAATACAAGTATTGATTACATTGACCTTAATTAACATTTTATTTTGTAACTGATAACTGTGAATACGGATCACAACGAAATTTGTAACGAAGATGTGTATAGTAGTTAAAGGATGCAATATGGAATTTTTTTTCATATGTGCTTTACACCACACCGACACAGATAGGTCTAATGGTGATGATGGGACAGGAAAGGCCTAGGGATGGGAAGGAAGCGGCCATGGCCTTAATTAAGGTACAGCCCCAGCATGTGTCTGGTGTGAAAATGGGAAACCACTGAAAACCATCTTCAGGGCTGTCGACAGTGGGGTTCGAACCCACTATCTCCCAGATGCAAGCTCACAGCTGCGTGCTCCTGACCGCACGGCCAATTCGCCCGGTATATGGACTTCTAAGAAGAGAAAAGAGTCCACTCAAAGAAGGTGAAAGAGAAAAAGGGGGGGGGGGGGGGGGAGAGAGAGAGAGTAACACAATCTGAGGAGATAAGAAAAAGACGGAAGAATTACTTTGATGAACTCCCGAATTTAAGGAGGGGTGCAGGTGAGATGATAAAGGTCGAGTGTGAGGAGACAGAATCTGCGAGTGAAATCACAATGGAAGAGGTAGAAACTGCTGTCAAACGAATGAAAGTGGGAAATGCAGTGAAACTGGATGAACTGTGTGCGCAAATGATAACAGTAGCAGGACCTGTTGGTCTACAATGGCTGTATAGGCTATTTAGATGTATTTGGAAAGAAAAATTGGTACCAAACGATTGGAGTAAAGGAGTAGTAACACCTGTACTACTTCGTCTTCAGCCAGGATTTGTCCCACGCATCTGGAAGTGACCGATAACTGTAAATCAGCCACGATTTGAGAGGAACAGAAGCTGTTGATTTTTGCTTTACTGAGTTCTCCCTTTATTTATTTAATAACTAGTGCTAAAGGTAAAACTGGAATGTATTTTGTATGCTTCAATTGTAAACTGTACGGGAAAATTTTTTTGCAATACCAAATAAGTAAATAACTCCCCCCCCACACACACACCCACCCCCCCACACAAAACCACGTGCCTTTATACAAATTTTCACCAATGTATTTAAGAAAATGGACAAGATAATACGTGATAATTATCAAGAAATCACACAAATATATCATCATCATCATCATTTCCCTTTATCCAGCTGTAGCCGGCTAGGGGCAAATATGGTTCCTCTCCATTTTCTTCGGTCCTTCCACCACTCCCCCTCCAACACTGTGTCCCAGTCCAGGTTTCTTTCCATAATACTGCGTTGGATTGTAACCTTCCATTTCAATCGTGGTCGTCCATGGCCTCTCCTTCCTTGCATTTGCATTTCCATCACCTTTTTTGGCATTCTTTCGTCACTCATTCGCTTTATGTGCCCAAACCATCTTAGTTGGCTCTTCTCTATTCTATCATTCATTTTTTCCACTCCATTTTCTTCCTGGATTTCCTCATTCATTATTTTGTCTCTTCTACTCTTCTGTATCATACTCCGCAAGAACTTCATTTTGGCCGCCTGTATTCGACTCTCATCCATCTTTGTCATTGTCTAAGTATCTGCTCCGTAAGTTGTTAAGGGTACGTAATACATCTTGTAAGTAGTTTCCTTTGCTTCCATTGGCACATCTTTGTCCCATAAAATGTTTCTTACATTATGATAGAAACAACTTCCAACTTGAATCCTCTTACTAATCTCAGCATCCAGTCGAGCATTCGCCATTAATTCACTCCCCAGGTATTTGAACGTTAACACTATTTCTAGGGGCATGTCTGCAAGTCTAATCTGACCTTTCCCTTCTTTCTCCCCTCTAGTCATAACAAGTCACCACATATATATAGTAGCAAAAATATTGGAAGGGTACTAGGAAAGAGAATGGGAAGGAAAGGGGAAGGCTTTTGAAATGGAAGATCAACACTAGAACCCATCTTCAGTATGAGGCAGTTAATGGAAAAAATATTGGGAATATGGAAGAGATATAACTTTGACAGTCCTTGATTTAGAAAAGGCCATACCAAAGGTATGGAAAGTAATGCAACAAAAAGGATTTGGCAAACAAATGATAGAATATGTGCAAGCAATGTAAAAAAATGTTTGTAGCAGTGTCTAGACAGAAGAGTGGTTTGGAATGAAAATGGACTTCGACAAGGAAGTGTGCTATCACCACTGTTATTCATGATTGTTATGGACAAAACTGTGAAGGAGACAGAGGTAAAACACAGGGAGAGAGGGAGTTGAAGGTAATGATGTTTGCATAGGACATTGTAGTTAGGGGAGCAAACACAGAGGAAGTAGAAGGGCAACTAGACATGCTGAGAATGATTATTGAACGTTACTGAATGAAAATCAGCCTGGAAAAGAGTAAGACAATGGTGTTGACTAGCAGAGAATGGGAAGGGAATTATAAAAATAAAGGGACAAAACCTCGGAATTGTGGAGAATTTCAAATAATTAAGAAACTAACCAATGTAGGATGCAGGGTTGGATATGGAGATCAGTAAAAGGATTCAACAGGGCGAGTCATTCTACTGGAAGATGAGAACCCGGCGTGGAGCAATGACATGTCAAGAGGTGATGTATAAGATGTAATACTGCTTAATACTGAGAAATGCAGGAACAACAACTGGATTGGAAAAAAGTTAAGGAGGAAAATGGTGGTTGGATAGAGGAAGACGGAAAGGTGCCATAAACATCCAGACAAGACCGGAGCTGGACGAGAGAACAAGCACCAGACGAATTCCATATAAACAATAAGAATATATCCTAGAACAAATAATAAACAACTAGTAAAAAACAGTATAGCAGAATACAGTAATGCATCATTTGAAAATACCTGGTCTAATGCATCCAGCGCAACCTCTCATTCCAAGGAGTGAACATCACTTCTCCCTTGTTAAATGTACCAAATTACATACGACGTGATGTTTACATACAAAGATGAATACAAACAATACATACTTTACATTCAAGTATGAAAGCTGGTTTGAAAGGAGTAAGGATATAGTTTACTTACCAATCTTGAATACATCTGGTTTGCTGAAATCACTAAGATGTAGGTTAAGGATTTCATGATAATAATCCACAATGCCTTCAAGAATTTTCTTCAAGTTACTAACCTGTAATGATAAATAAATAAGCAGGGAGAGGCCTTAATTTCACATGTTAACTGAAGGTACAGCTCTAATATAAAGTGTCCAAACATTTACTTACTTTAAGCCTCCAATTATTGCCAGCATCCGTCTTAATTTTTAACATCCAGGTCTCCCCAAACCACTCAGGTGCACTGTAATCAGAGAAAATAGCACATCAAATTGAACCCTCCCTACTTCATTCTTAATGGAAGATTAGGCCACGTGACCATAAACAATCTATTTTCAGTCCACAGACTAAAAAGTGCTGATGAGATGGGAGAACCAATAATGCGGTTTGAATAACAGAACTGAGGGATGTAAGTGGGAACAAGTCATCTGGAATTGATGATATTTCCTGAGAAAATCCAACATGGCAAAATTACTTCATTTAGTAGGCTATATGAGATGTAGGTAACAGGAGAAGTGCCATCCAATTTTACTAAGAATGCAGTAATCTCTATACCTGCAAAAGCACGGGCTAAAGTCTCATGATAATGATGAACTTAAAAATATATCCTCAATGCTTTTGGAATCTCAAATCAAATCAAAATCTCTTTATTTGCAAATGAGGTGTCTACCTCGGTGGCAAATGGTACACTAAAATACATTATTGTCAAGCACTAAATATTAAATTAACAAGAGAAGAAAATTTTTCCTATAATACAATATTATACAATTTACGCTAACAATGTTTTCTATTAAACACACAGCTCATCCTTAATAAATTTATATTGTTTACAAAATTCTACTTATAATGTATCCTGTCCTACTTACAAATATAGTCAACTGATATACAGTATGTGGAATTACTTCAAATGATACTATACAACTGGTATAACATTAATATTTACATTGCATTTATTTATTTACTTTTTTTTTTTTTTTTTTACCCGTTCTGGATCCTAAGTAGCATAACGACCTGCTGCGTCTTAACCAGAGCCCCTTTTGCCACCACTTTTCAGAGTTCCTGAAGGGCCTTCACAGCTACCGTAGCGGTCCCAGGGCCCTCGAAGTCCCCACTGTACTTCACCCCTACAGGCAGTCCCCTACTTTGGCTGTCCAAACTCCTTAGACCAGGGGATGGAATTAATTTATTCACACACATTTTTTTTATATACAATAACCTGCACTGGTCGAATGCCCTCTAACATTTCATTTATTTTCTCTGTTGCTGTTTATTCTCTTCTTGAATATCTGTACAGATTTTGGAAAAGGATCAAACACTACCCCTGGTAAACTGTTCCACTCCTTCACACCCTTCCCAATGAATGAAAATTTACCCCAATCGCTTCTGCTAAAATTCCTTCTAATTTTATATTTGTGGTCAGTCCTGCCGATATAATTATTTTCCAACTGAAGCCTCTCACGGATATCTCCCCATGCTTCTTCTCCTGTATAGGCTCTATATAATCCTATTAGTCTAGTTTTCTCCCTTCTCTTACTTAAAGTTTCCCACCCAAGTTCCTTTAACATTTCTGATACACTACTCTTTCTCCTGAAATCCCCTGTTACAAATCTTGCTGCTTTCCTCTGCACACTATCTATTTCTTTTATTAGGTATTCTTGGTGAGGATCCCAAACACTGTTTGCATATTCCAATAATGGACGAACCATACTCAAGTAACTTTTTTCTTTTAATTCTTTGTTGCATCCTTTAAGTAGCCTCATTATGACATGTAATGATCTGTATGCTTTCCCAACAATGTCGTCAATATGACCCTTCCAGTGCAAATTACTTTCAAATCTCACACCTAAGTATTTGCACTTGCCATCTTTTGGGATAACTACCTCATCCAAAGTATATTCAAATTCAGTTTTAAAGCTCCTGTTTGTAAAAGTTGTAACAGTTGATTTGCCTCCATTAACCTTCATATTATTTTCTTCAACCCATTGTTGGATACTTTCAAGGTCTCTTTGTAATTCTGAACAATCCTCAATGTTGTTTATTTCTCTATAAACAATTATGTCATCTGCATACAATCTTATTTTTGATGTTATATTGTTCCCTAAATCATTTGCGTATATTAAGAAAAGTAACGGACCGATTATACTACCCTGTGCAATTCCCTTCCAAACTTTCTCTTCCTGCGATACATTATTTCCTACTTTGACTTTCTGAACCCTTGAATTTAGAAATGCTTTTATCCAACGTGTAACCCTTACGTCCAATCCTATTCCCTCCAATTTCTTTAATAATATTCCATGTTCCACTCTATCAAAGGCTTTGGAAAGATCTATGGCTATGCAATCTAACTGGCCTCCTGAATCCAACTGATCTGATATGTCCTGCTGAAATCCCACCAGTTGTGCCTCACAAGAAAATTTCTTTCTAAATCCATACTGGCTCCTCATGAACCAATTTTTATCATCACATATCCCTCTGATGTACTTCGATATTAAACTCTCCAGAATTTTACAAACTATACTGGTCAGGCTGATTGGTCTGTAGTTCTCTGGTTTCCTTTTATCACCCTTTCCTTTATAAATTGGTATTATTATAGATTCCTTCCATTCCTTTGGTATTACACTATTATTTATGACATAGTCAAAGAGAAATTTTAAATAAGGCACTATGTACCACCCCATTGTCTTTAATACCTCCCCAGTAATTTGATCACTCCCTGCTGCTTTTCCTTGCTGAAGCAGTTGGATTTCTCTGAAAATATCTTCGTTTGTGAATGAGAAGCTTCTTGTTTCCCTCTGCCTCTCTCCCTCTCTATCTTCTGTTTCGGTTTCCAACTCTTGACAATCATCTACTGAATCTCTAAATTCCCTACTAAAGAGGTTTGCTTTCTCAGTATCTGTTAAATAGTGTTCACCCCCTTCTCCCACCATTGTAGGAATTTGGATTCCTTTTCCTTTTTGATTCCTGATATATGAATACAGCTTTTTCCATTTCCCTTTGTGGTCATTACCCTCTTGAAGTATGCCATTCATATAATTCTCTTTTGCTTCCTTTTTCACTCTATTCAGTTCCCTCATTAGCTGTTTTCTAGTTTCTCTACTCTCCCTACCCTCTTTGATTTTCCTGTTTACTATTCTACATTTTCTTTTTAATTTTCTTATTTCCCTTGTATAATAAACAGGGTCTGAGGTCATTTTACCCTTCTTAACAGGTACAAATCTCTTCTCTCCTTCCCAAATAATTCCTTTAAATTTAGCCCAAAGTGTATCCACGTTACTCCCTTCACTTATCCAACAACTGAATTGTGAGTTAAGGTAAGTCCCAAATTCATCAACTTTAGTTTTTCTGTACAATTTCTTGTCTTGTGTAACCCTCTTATTAAGCCTTTTTGGTACGAGTCCTACATCCATTATTACAGCCTTATGGTCTCCTATTCCTTCAATTACCTCAGTTTTATCAACAATTTCCCATGGTTTAACCAAGAATACATCTAGTAAGTTATTGAGACGAGTCGGTTCTTGTACTACTTGTGTAAATCCTCCCTCCCAAATTAACTTATTTGCCAGTTTCTGTTCATGGGCTTCACTTGCAGCTCCTTTCCATTCAACTTCAGGCAAATTTAGATCTCCCCCAATTATTACCATATCATTATTATTGTTTTTACAAGTATAATCTATTATTTTTTCAAAGATTTCCATGTCTCTTTCCTCTCTTCCAGGCCTGTATGTTCCTATAATTCCCACCTCCTTCATATTATCACAAACTAATTTTATCCCTAATATTTCATCCCTTTCATCGGTAAACCATTCATGTGAACAGTAAGTTTCCTTCACCAGAATAAACACCCCCCCTCCCTTTTTATCTCCTCGGTCTCTACGATAGACTGTGTACCCTTCTGGAAATACTTCTCTATTACCCACCCCTTCTTTCAACCACGATTCCACTCCTATCACCACATCAGTCTCATAAGATTCCATCAATGTACCGAATTTTAATTGTTTATTTACTACACTTTGACAGTTTACCAAGAGCAATCTCAGACCCCCTTCCTCCCTAAAACTTGACTGTTGCAATTGGGTAACTTGAAATTCCTTACTATCCTGAGTTTCTTTTTCTAGTTGACTGAGCCAGCTTGAAGTATAGCTGGCTCTTTCTGCTAGTTTTCCTGGTCAGTATTATAACTCAAGGGAGTTGCCTCTTTTACAGTACATATCTTAAGATTAATAAAATCTAGAACAATATTTCCTATCTTTCGTTTACCTGAATTGTTTAGATGGAGGCCATGTTTTGTATAACAGTATCTCTCAAAACTGCTGCATTCAATAACCTGAGTATTCCGAAAATGTTTACAAATTTTAACAATATCTGTATTGACCTTGTCCACTTCAATGTTCACACACGAATCTCTACTCAAATCATGCCTGTGGGGCACGTTCACTACAAAAACGTTAGTGTGGGTCAGCTTCCCTAGTGTATGTTTAAGTTGTGATCTTACATTCTTGGCGTCGTCGCGAGCTACGTCGTTCGTCCCACCGATGATAAGCACTGCATCGCCGCTCCCGAAGTTCCTAGTTGCTGCTTCTACGTTTTCCACAACCCTGCTGATAGAAGCTCCTGGATATATTTCTCCGGTTGCTGCTATATTCTCGTCGTTAATCACACCCGCAATTCCCCTTCCTTGGCTATCACCAAACACAGCTACCTTCGCTGATTTAGGCCTAACTGGGTCTTGAATCTGAATTCTAGGCCTAAATTTCAAACTCGGCACGGCAACGGATCGCGATGATCTATGCCAAATCATGTAAAGAAACTTATAAAACAGAAAGGAGGGCACATTAGCTATTAGCAAAGACTAAAGTTATGTATTAGGTGATTAACTGTAAAAAAAAAAAAAAAAAAAGTATAATGTCCTGGTCCAGTTGTGACAAAACCACACATTCTGTTTCCTGTATACGAGTGTATTCTGGTACTCCATACTATACATCTCAAAACTTACTGATGATGTAATAATTGTCATAGCCAGTCTAAATATTATCTTGTTCAGTTTTCCATTTTCAATTCTGATCTTTCTTTGACGATGATGATGCTTGTTTTTAAAGGGGCCTAACATCTAAGTCATCGGCCTCTAATGGTACGAAACGAGAGGAAATGTAATGACAATTTAAAAATCCATAATCCTCCACTGACCAGAATTCAAAAACGTGAGGATAAAGAATGAATGGAAGGAAATGAAGTTAAAACAATCAGTGGATCCGAGCCGCAATGCCCCACATTCCCAGAAACTAACGTTAAACAATAGTATTACTGACCAAGGGATTGCTTGTAAACCACAAATCTGAATTGATGACGCTTGTAGTCGAAACAGGTCCAAAATCCAGGTAATCTACCCCTCATAATGATACTTATCGCTAGGAAAATAGAACCATGCTATTTGTCACGGTGCGGTACTAATCAAAAGTAGCGTAGACTTGCGATATTCCACGCATCATGGTACTACTCACAGGTTATGAAATTCGCACATGTAACAGAGATCTATGGTGTTTTGCACACTGCAGTGCTATTTACAGTCAACGTAAGCCTATGGCGTTCCTCACGTAAGTGGACTAACCACAGGGACCCGCACTATCCCGTGGTGTTCCTCACATAGTGGGTACTAAGCATAGGCAAGGCAGAACCATGGTGTTGCTCATCCCAGGGTGTTGTTCACATAGGGGTACGAATCGCAGGTACTGTAAAATGCATCCTGAGCCATACCCTGTCGCTACTAATCACAAACCTATTTTGTACCTAACATAGTGGTATTACGCGCAAGTAAAAGCGACCCATGGTGTTCCCTGCGTGATGGTACTAATTACAAGTAGTCCCATGGTTCTAATTTGATCATCCCTTGATCGCCCCTTTTAGTCACCTCTTACGACAGGCAGGGGATAAAATGTGTGTATTCTTCATCTGTGTCCCCCACCCACAGGGGGTGATCTTTCTTTAACAAATCATTAAATGGTTTTGATATTTAGGTAAACCGGGGTACAAATTTCCTATAGCAATCTATTAATTCTAGGAACGACTTTATGTTCTTTCGTGTTTTTAGAGTTGTAAATCCTACTATTCCTTTAATTTTCATATACTCTCGCTCTACTCCATCAGCTGTTACAATATCATCTAAATACCGATATTCTGTCTTCAGAAATTCACACTTAACTGGTTCAACTGAATTGAAATTTAAAAAAAATTTTTTTACAAAAGACTATTATTATTATTATTATTATTATTATTATTATTATTATTATTATTATCATCACATAAATATTACTCATCTTAACACCTTATGCGGGGAGCTCGGTACACACCGGCCCACTACCAGGTGGGGAGCATTTTCCCCGATTGAAGAAAATATTTAATTACTTGATTAAAAACAATCTTAAACTAAAATCAACTACTGAAGGGCTCTAAGAGAAATATTTACTTGAATATAATGTACTTAGTTGTTGAAAAAACCTATCAATTTTATTTTTCAATACTTTGTGCTAGAACGTACTAAGTGCTTTCACACTGTGATATCGAGGTTGCTCCTTCCAAGCTCTGGTTTTCGTTTATACAGTAACTTTTACCTGAATATTTTAGGCAGCTTACTAACAATCTCTGCCTGGAAATAAATGTTTCTGCATATGTAAATTGTCACTTTACAAAGTTTACATGTATATAAAAATTTACAATGGAATAAATTATAATACGACATTTTCTGTTATGTTGGTTAGCGCTTTTGAGGGATCAAGTTTATATATCTACAATTCATAAGTGACACACACAGAATATATTACTCTACACTACAGGTAATATTTACAGTATTTACAGTCTGCACCGTGTTATGGCTTTTACAGCTGTTCATTATGATACACATGGAAACAGATCATATTATATCTCAGCTTCGCATAATTTGTATGATATTACAAGTAACAAGTAACTAATTATTGAACGAAACGGAAAACTTGTACATTTATTTGGATCAGACTTATAACAATAATAATAATCTTAACAATGTCATCGATAACAAAAATCCGTTATATGAAACAACTCTGAGGTTAATCCAGGCTGTAAATCAGAATAAAGTTCCCTGTATGTTTAAAACACAGAACGCATGCGCTCCAATAGCCACACCTAATGCCAGACCCGCCCAATCCAATTCAAGTAACGCCTCTCAAGCAACAATATAGACGCACGATCTAAAACTCACGCCTCCTTCCCCACCACGCTCCACCCTTCCGCTACAGCATCAATACTACACTAGGAGCAGCAAGCTTAACCGTTCAGACACAACCGGAACAATTGGTCCCAGCTAACGTCGACAAGACAAGCAATTTCATACGATAAACACTCACTCTACATTTATTACCGTATTAGGTTCCACACTCATCATTCTAATTCCCCGTTTTTTCTCTTATCCAGTTACAGACAACTCATATTCCTCCCAGATTGAATATGCACCAATGGGAAGTTTATCAACAAGAATGATGGAATTTTCCAAATATTTTTATCCGATAAGCAATGAATGAAATCAACAATATGTATCCTACTTACATGCTTTAATTTTAAAACATAACCAGGCTTCTTTCTAAAGGAATATTCAAACTGTTTCAAACCCTAACATGAATGACTTTAACCAAGGTTCCGGTATTGTTAAAATTCTTACGACTCAGGCGACCATATCAGCTGAAGAAACCCAAACTCACGCAGTGATAAATTCTAGTCAATATAATTTGAGAAACCCTAATTCACGTTGTGATCAATCCAATCCACAATTGGAAGTCTAGTCATAATAAAATAAGTGAATTCATTATTCATAAATTCTGGCAAAGTTAATGCACATATTGTACACTATTGTAAACTATGTAAACAGCATAAGACAATTGTATTTAGATTAAGTTAGTTTACTATAAGTTCCAATGTTATAGTTTTAATCCTTGACCTTAAGTTTAATATAGGCTGAAGATGCCCATAACTAGGGCAAAACATGTCCCTAACAGGCGTGTTTAATTCATGTAGAATTTAACCACTAAAAATATATTTTGTATTGAATAGGTGGACACAATATTTTTAATCTTGAAAGAGTTTACTTAATTTGTATGATTCCGTTCGGAAATGCGATTGTTTTCTTGGTATGTATGGATGGTTCACATCAACTGACACTTTGCCACCAGAGGTATAAGCTTCCGAAAATGCCAACAGATGGTCAAATACTGGATTTATCTTGTACATTTTCGGAGGAATTTGTCCATTATTCACCTCTGTGGAGGAAAATATGATAATAATAATAATAATAATAATAATAATAATAATAATAATAATAATAATAATAATAATAATGCTATTTGTTTTACGTCCCACGAACTACTTTTACGGCTTTCAGAAACACTAAGGTGCCGAAATTTAGTCTCGCAGGAGTTTTATGCATGCCAGTAAATCTACTGACAAGAGGCTGACGTATCTGAGCACCTTCAAATACCCCCAGTCTGAGCCAGAATCAAACCTGCCAAGTTGGGGCCACAAGGCCAGCCAGCACCTCAACCGTCTGGGCCACTCAGCCCGGCGAGAAAAAAATCTCTTCCGTGTTATCAGCTAATAGAAAATAGGTGTAGTGAACAATTTATTGCGAGAAATGTAGTGTCCTAATTTAGGTTTCTGTACAATCCCCTGCGGCAACAGTATGGCCATAAGAAAATTTATTTCATCCTTATTTGTTCGGACCAGGTCTCGATCTCGACTCCTTCGTTTCATCTTACTAAACCAGGTTTTATGTGCGTATCATGCTGGGCATCATTTGTCTATTCAGCTATGTTCTGGCATATCTCGTCATAAAAATAATAAAAATACTTTGCTCGGTTTTGTTTTCTCGAAAAACTCTCTTCCTTTACATCACGATGGAATTCTGGATCAATGCGGGATCTTCTTAGTCCATTTTCAGTATAAGTTGACTGGTTGGATTGTAATCAGTATTATTGTCATCACTGTCGCTGTCACGTGTTGTCTTTTTCGTGACTGCTGATCATTTGCATCAGCTAGGCCCCGAGCCCTGTACATTCAAGCCTGCAGTACTCATTCCAGGTAAGTTCCTGTCACTTACGAATTCCCCTTGGGCAGAAGTTACTTCACTATGATCAGCATTCTCCCCACTAAATTCCAACATTTCGCTTATCATGGCCAGTAAATTATCTTCCTCTAACATTGGGGGTCGGTAATTCCTTTTAGATATTTTAGCGGAAAAAATTTAAGAAAAAGGATCGAATAGAACACTAGTCTCTGCAGTTTGGACGGAAATAATGAATTGTGCCTGTATTACGGATGCGTACGATAATAAATATGTAGCTCGCGGTACACACACACTCCAGTCGTGAAGGAAGAACACAACACTGGGGATAATAAATCAGGTCACAGTTCCAAAATGTCATCATAGGGGTCTCTTCAGTATCACAATCTCTAGAAATCCCGCCTACAGCAATATTATTGCAAGCAAGGGACGATTAGGCAATGAGCTAAAGCTTCAGCATAAAGCTATTGGTCTTTAGGTTGTTCTTGCCCAGATGTAAGTTGCGTTCTTTATGATGAAACTCGTGGATGACACATTTGTATTGGGAGAACATAGTTGAAAAAATGTTGAAAAAATTCACATCAGAGGGCAGACTCATCCAGAATACAGTGCTGAAAAAGAAATCAACCTCTGCAGGCAGGCAACTGAGGAAAAAAAAAATTGAATTGGCTTGCGGCCGCGGATCTCGCCGCTTCGCCCACTGAACGGGTTAATATCAAATTATCTCTATTACTTACTATCATACTATTATTACATTTACATCAAATATTTCCCTAAACAAAGTAAATCTTACGAACACCAATGCGATAAGTCTGTATTTACATAGCAGGAAAGGACCACGATGAGGACATGAAAGAACACAATCTTAGAGTGCCAAGTGGCATACAGGTTGGTAGAAAGAGAAGACAAAAATTCTAACACGTGACGAACTTCGATAAGGAATACTATGTCAGCTAAAATATTGAAACTTCACAGGAAAACTATTAGGAAAAACGCACAGAGGTCCTACAACTTCGAAAAGTGTGGTAATAGTGTTATTTTAACAAAACTGATTTTTGCTGCGACATGGTGAGATGTGAGATGTGAGATATATAAATTCTTTACTAAAGTTAAGTCACTAACCATACAGGAACTGTTAAAAGAATTGAAAAGTGTATGCAGCTTTCCTTATGAAAGAACTACTCTGTGACAGCTGTTAATAAAACTTTGCTTCTGTTTCCGCATTCTAAGGGGGGGGGAAACAAAACAGACTGTAATGGAATCTGCTCGAATTCTAGAACAGCATAAATTCACAGACCGTCCCTGGAAGTTGTGTTTCAAGGGGTGCGAACTGTCCATCTATATGAAAGTTGGTACGAAAGTCGTAACATTGTGACGAAAGTGTGGAGCGATGGATAATTGCATATTGAAGGCATCAACATTGCAAAGGAAGCGTATTATGGTGTTAAATGCTGAGGACAGTCAGGGTTAGGTGGAGAACTGCCTTCATTTGTAGGATAAAAGTGATTTCACTTTTGGCCTTTTTCCTCCACAGAACGACTGTGTACTGAAGTGGAAAGTTATATAAAACTGTTGTTTTCAATCCCTTCTAATTTCCATTTGTTCTTGTCCTTGAAGTATGCAGGGGTGAATGACCGGCTGTAGGGGAAAGTGCAAAGGCTGGTGCATTCCTTGGGCTTGAGACATGTTTCTCCTAATTACCCGAGTTCTGTACTGTGTTGAAAAACAAGACTCAAAGGTATAAATACTTTCCTTACCCTATCTTAGTCACCACAACTGCTGGTCAGTTTGCTTGGTCATGAAAGATATTTAGTAATTTTAACCATATGTAAGACTTAGTACTGTCAGTGTCAAAATGACTGATAGAATGGTTAGATCACTGTTTGTGACAAAATTACTGATAGTGAATGGTTAAGTGCTGTTCATCCAAACAACCCTGTATGTGATGATAATGACAAAAATGTAGCAATCATGCCCATCATCAAGGTATTGACTGAACTACATTTCATCTTCTTTGGATCTAGCAGATTTCTTAGTATGAAGCTTAACGGTGAGGGTGCTTATGGGCAATATTGACATGTGTGCTAATTACTGATTGTTTCTGTTCCTGTCTTGTAATTGGCTAGATTTTATTGCAACTACAGTTAATTCTGACATCTGTATTTTCCAACAATTGTTGCATTATGGGCGTCTGTGGAAGAGTGTGGAAATTTTCGGTGGGATTTTTGCAGGTTTTTTAGTTTTTGTAAAATGTTATTGAGTTGTACTCCCTTTAGTTCAACTATTTTTTTCTTTTCTATTGATTTTGATTATTTGTTTAATGTAAGTCTTTTCTTCATTTTTTACTTCATTGTACAAAAGTACGTACTGATGGGTGGAAAACATAAAGCCAGTTCTGAGGGATGGGATACAATCAACAGACTATATGACCTGAATATTCTGAAATCCATATGCAGAATATTGAAAACCAATGTTAAAAGGAGGGATTTGACACAGGAACAAAATATTTATACATTTCTGAGTTCCTGTATATCAAGAGACAGTACAATGATGCTGCATGGTGTTTTGGGGGTATGAGGAGGTGGGATATGATCTGAGGACTACTTTCTGAATGGTGATATGGTATGACTGTTGTGGCTACTGAGGCTGAAGCAAGCAGTAAGATAAGTGCGAGTTCGGAACTGCCATTGTTCGCACTCCATTGCCATGCTCTGGCAACCCTGACAGTGCTAAATGCCACAGGATGCCTGAGGGGAGGAGCACATATCAATGTCGTTTGTGTGCCAGTTATCTCAATGGGTTAATATAAAAACAAGCCCAAGCACATGTAATGTTTGAATTTAAGCATTTACACCAACTACCCTTCGGGTTAACCCAACAATGTCACTAGTGACAAATTACACATATCATTAAGTGCAAGTCTAACTTCCGTTGATGTAGAAGGCTCAAGCCCAGTCCCATGGTGAGGCATGTTTTCTAGGGTGCAATTACCTTCGACATATGAATAAAGAACCTCTTAAAAGATAAAAAATTATGCTTCAATGGACAACAGAATTATCAGCATCAATACTTACATCATAGTTAGGACTTGAGCCATGGCAACTCCATCACTCACTTCTTCAACTGTTCTATGAGGAGCTTCCACATCAAATGTTTGGAGCTAAAATAACCAAACCACACACATTTATTACCCAGGATTTTGTTAATGACAAAGCAAAATTGTATTAAATAATGAATATTATGTGTAATGAATAGTTATACTTAAAATACTACTTCAGAAGACACTAATTTAGGGTGACCCTCAGTGGAGGCACCAAATATTTTGAAGAAACAGCACTAGACCTAAACTACTGCTACAGGCTGGTTGGCCATGCGGTAAGGGTCGCGCGGCTGAGAGCTTGTATTCAGGAGATAGTGGGTGTGAATCCTACTGTCGGCGGCCCTGAAGATGCTTTTCCACGGTTTCCCATTTTCACACCAGGCAAATGCTGGGGCTGTACAATAACTAAGGCCATGGCCGCCTCCTTCTCACTCCTAGGCCTTTCCTATCCGATTGTCACAAAAATAAAATAAAAAAGTTATTGCTAGCCACTTGGTGGCAACTGTTCTGAAAAGGAGTTTAAAATGGTGACAAAGCTGGAAGACTGACCAACTAATCTAAGCAGACCAATGGTCAAACCAAATCGAACCAATGTCTCAAGCAGACTTATGATGCTGTCCAAGGGATATTAGAAGCCTGTATGCTGCTTTGCGACTCTAACCTTGGCTTGTTGTGCTACGAATGGTCATGTCACTGTCTCGTGGGCATTTCTTCACTCTTGAACATAGAATACGCTGCTGTGCGATGTTTCTGCTGAGTAGGCTAATATGCCAACACTGGCTGCCCTATTTACCTAATTATAACGAGGTCCGAGTCATGCAATTTTGGATTTCTAACCTACTTTTGGGTACCCTCAATGAAATATTTTCAAAAATAAACAGTACTTGTTCAAGCAGAATTGCAAGGGACCAAAATTCTCTTCAGAATTAGAGAAGTTTCCAAATTATATGAAACACAATGGATTCAAACATCTTGTCTAAAATATGCCATATTTACCCAACAAAATTAATTAAAACTCTGTAGTAGGTCTCCTGATGGAGTTCTGGTTTCTCTGTCATGTGGTAAAGTAATATGGAATGATGAAACCGACATATTGGCAGCCTAAATGGTACATTCAATCATAAAATAGCTGTATAAGTTTATAATGCTGTCTTCTTTTTTACAATTTGCTTTATTCAAAGTAATAAACTTCATTGTTAGGTTCCGTATTGAGTTAAGACTATGCTTAAAGTAAATACAAAATTTTAATATTCCACCTTCTCAATACTAAAAAATCATTTGATGTTTTACAAAAACATTACAATGATATTATATTATATTATTATCATATTATATTAATATCATTGCAATGTTTTATTATTATCATATTATATTATATTATATTATTATCACATTATATTAATATCATTGTAATGTTTTTGTAAAACATCAAATGATTTTTTAGTATTGAGAAGGTGGAATATTAAAATTTTGTATTTACTTTAAGCATAATTTGCTTTATGTCGTGCCGACACAAGTAGGTCTTATGGCGACATGGGATACAAAAGAGCTAGGAATGGGAAGGAAGCGACTGTGGCCTTAATGAAGGTATAGCCCCAGCATTTGCCTGGTGTGAAAATGGGAAACCACAGAAAACCACCTTCCGGGCTGCGACAGTGGGATTCAAACCCACTATCTCCCGGATGCAAGCTGATAGCTACCTGATGTGTTGTCTTCTAAATGGCCAATGACTAACACATAAACAAAAACTTTGAGATAATATACTGGTAGTACAAGAAATAGTAGAACTATTGTCGCGGCCACCAAATTAGGCGGGTGAGGAAAACTGCGGTCGTCAGATATGGGAACGGCAAAGCGACAGATGGTCGAGAGTCGCTTACCTCCGAGCACGGATTGGCAACGCTAATCATGCAGTGCTGTCTAGTTGAAGCCCATCCGCTCCAGGCCACCTTACCCGAGTCATGCAGCTGTTGAGCTCGCATCGTAAGTGCAGTTAAAATGGATAGTGAATGTGAACTGATTTGGGCTCAAGTCAAGAGAGAAGTGGCAGAGAGGACCAAGACATTCAAAATAAAGGACGTAGAAAAATTCACGTCAGAAGCCATCGACCGTGTGACTGCTGCAGATTGGGAAAAGTGCATCAATCGCGTGGAAAATCTTCAAACAGACGATTGGGCCAAGGAAATAGTAAGGGACGAAAGAATGGAGCCATTCATCATCAGTGTAAATGACGACTCGACAGATAGTGAGATGAGTGATGAAAGTGACTAAGAAATCTTAGACTGCCATGAAGATAGAAACCGATTCTTAATTCATTGTAAATTAATGTTAACCTATTCTTTAAAGTAGTTCTTTTTCCATATTACTCAGTACAATATATAGTATTCAAATATTTAAAGTTATAATGTAATAAAACTGATACGGATTAATATGTACTCCGAACGTATTTACGGCGTCCTGCAGCCTGTGCTGGCGCGCGCGCCCCGAACTGCCTCAGCCAGCGACATTTACATGATCGCTTTCCACGCCATTTTTCAGGAAAACTACAAAACTCACGGAAATATGTTTCAGATAAAAAATATAAGTCAGGCAGTTTTTTACATTTTTCCCGCAGACAAAATTGTATTGGCTGAAGAAATAAAAACTTGGCCGCTTACTGAAATTTTCAATACATGATTCTACGGATTTAAATTTACTCGTTCAAGATTTAATTTTTAATAGTTATTTGAAGTGGTTTATATGAAAAATAGTTATACCACTGAAATCAGCATTCCTTTCTGAAGCTTGTAGTATAATTTGTTTTGAAACATTATATGAAGTAACATCAGGAGCTTGAGAGAGAACAACTTGCTTCGCACTCCGAAATGATGTGTTCAGTTAGACATTTCTTCGCCAGTTGCTACATAGCCTTGGCAACAGCGTAATTCCTCTGACCCGCCTAATTTGGTGGCCGCGACAATAGATGAAATGTTAAGTTCAACCATTTTAAAACCAAGATACTGTTGTACAAAGTATTACATGAGAACAATTTTCTAGCAAAGGCACCTAGTTAAAATTCAATTAGACTCTTTGACTGAAACAGACCAATACATTATGAAATATTGAAACAAATGAAGAAAAAGTGACCATATTAAGGGGACAACCATCAAAATCTTCAGCTAAAATGAAAAGATGAAAAGAATAAGTTCAAAACACCAAAATGAAGGAAAAATGCAAATTACAAAAATTATTCTAATTTCACTTTTGTACTTCAAACAATAAATGAATTATATTAGAGTGCTTTCAACCATTTGGAAAACGGCTGTTGCCAAAACTGAGTCCTAGAACACAAATACTTGCTCTCTTGTGCCCTTATTTACAGTGCACACAGGCAGTTTTGTATGATGTGGTCATAAAAAGCATAAAATACCTAGACTGCATCTGTACACAGAGAATGTTGGTAATTTTAGAAATAGCTGTAAAAAAATTTTAAAAACACATTCAAACAGAAATGCAAAGGAACAAAATTCTCTCCCAAATTAAACAAGTTGCCACATTACAGAAAACTATGACAAATTCAAGAAATGTTATTATGTGCTTATGTATCTGTCTATGAATAATGTTATCAAATAATGGTTATTATTATTATTATTATTATTATTATTATTATTATTATTATTATTATTATTATTATTATTATTATTATTATTCCCTCAGCAGATGACTGATAGAGTGTTGGCCTCTGGATACCAGGATCACAGTTTCAAACAAAGCAGGGGTTGTCAACGTTTTGAAGGTCAGAAGAAGGCCTTTTTTGCACTCTGTAAAATATCTCTGCTAACAAATTTGGTGTTTACTGAACAAAATTAATTACAACTCAGCAGTAGCTCATCAATCAATAGAGTTCTTGTTCCTCCACCATGTGATAGATTACAATGGAATGTCGAAACAAACCACTGGCAGCCTAAATGGTATCAAATTGTAAGTGCCTGAACACGATAACTCAGGCCAATGATTATTACCGTTGAATGGCTGATTCCAGATGAGCAATTCCCTCTTGGACACATGGTAGACTGGGTGACTAGGAAAACACTCAAACTGCATTCAAGTACCACAAGATGCTGGACAAACCTCAAGACGTGGAGCTTCAGTGTGGATTCCACATTGTGAGCAAGAGCAGACCACAACCCAGGTGCAATGGAATACTTGTCTCGCCAATTGTACAGCTTAAGACAAACTCAAAACAACTAATTTACTTCAACTTGCCAGCTTTTGGTCAATGAAATTTTACGCTAGTGGCCACATTGTATAATCAATGTACACTGGCAGAAAATGAAATCCCAACACCATTAGTTTAGAGGAATGCAATTTTGGCTAAGCAATTGTCCAGGTAACATTTATTTGATTAAAGTTTCCTGGTAGTAGGTTCACATATGCTCGAGAGGACATGTGACATGTTGATACATTAATAATCAACACCACGATTTTGAATGCAAGCACGCAAATGTGCTTGCATTATGTCATACAGGTCCTGTATGCCATTTTGTGGGATGGAATTGCACGCATGTTGCACTTGGTCAGTCAAATCAGCAATGGTAAATGCTGATATTGGATGATGCTGGATTTGTCCTCCCCTAATGTCCCATACATGCTCAATGGGTGGAAGGTCTGGTGATCTTGCAAACCGAGGCAACTGTTCTACACTCTGTAAAGCACGTTGGTTGACAGCAGTGGTATGCTGATGAACGTTATCCTGTTGGAAAACACCATCTTCAACACTGTAAATGAATGGCAGCAAAACCAATTCAATCACCAGTCTTACATACAAATCAGCTGTCAAGGTTCTTGTGATAATGATGAGTTTGTTTTTTTTTTTTTTTTGCTAGTGGCTTTATGTCACACTGATACATATATGTCTTATGGTGACGATGGGAAAGGAAAGGCCTGGGAGTTGGAAGGAAATGGCCATGGCCTTAATTAAGGTTCAGCCCCAGCATTTGCCTGGCGTGAAAATGGGAAACCACAGAAAACCATCTTCAGGGCTGCTACAGTGGGATTTGAACCCACTATCTCCCTGATGCAAACTCACAGCCACGCGCCCCTAACTGCACGGCCAACTCGCCCGGTGGGATAATTATGAGAGTGCTCCTGCTGTCACAGGAAAGTGCTCCCCAGACCGTAACTCCTGGTGAAGGTCCAGTGTGTAGGGCCTGCTTGTGTGTGCAAATCTTTGTATGAACATTTCATCCTCCTCCTTCTTGGCATTCCTTACTGCTAGAAAGGCTGTAGCTGATTTGACTGTAATATGTTCATCATAACTTTGAATAAAGTTCTCTGCTTTGCAGGGAAGGTTCCTTCCTCATCACAAAGTGGACACTACCATTACATTTTCACACCTTTATTCATTCTATCATCTGCAACATTGTTCTTCCCAAACCCTGCTTGAATGAAGCACCTCATCATAGTTTCTGTCTTGATTTGTTTTACAGCCAGCTCAATTCATTCTTTGCATCTAGAAAGGACACACATCTTGTCAAGTTTTAAGAGTTATCTGCTGTTTCCATACATGCCATAAAAGACTGCATTAAAAGGTCTTATATTTTCCAGTTCCCTAGCTATTGGTTTTTGTTTTGGAACACAACCTAGTATTTCAACTGGCAGCACACTAGGACGAACGGGCCAGCACATCACGTTATTTGGTGAGATGAAATACAGCAGAAGTCCGCTATAGCGAGAATTCATAACCGCGAAAGTATTACTCGCTATAGCGGATTGTCGTTATATCAGTTTTTTTGTAAAAGTCGGGAAAAAACCCATACACATCCAAATCGCTATGAAGCGGCAATCAGTTTGTTCAAAACTTGAGTTTTTGCGGATGGATCCACACTACAGCTTACTTGTTTGTTATTTTCCGAAATCCGATACTACGTGAAAGTGTATGTTTAATTTCATCCACGACGACCCTGAATGCAATACGACCCGCCACTTTTCCCTTCAAAAAAATTTAATCAGGCTTGAAAATTACTTCATAAAGTCATACAAATGCCTTTCTTGTGCAGTACGCATTTTTAGACTATCTTTGTCTTCACGCCAACGCCGAACACTGGCTTCAGTTATGCCGTATTTTTTGCGGCTGTATAATTATTCTTTATTTCCGCGGATTTAATAACCATTAACTTAAAATTGGCATCATATTATCGAAGAGAACCCGTTGAAAATTCGCCGGTAATATCTATTCCACGCGTCTCTACAATACGATGTCCCATCAAGAAAATATTCTTGCTGTCTACAAAACTGTTACTTTTACTCAACGTCAGCTACAACCGGCCGCTACACGCACGACTCGCTTGCTGGGTTCGGTCAACATCAGCGGCTAGCGATGTATAAGGCTAATTGCGGGCGTTGAAGGTCAACGAACGAGTTTACTGAGCCGCGGTATGGCCCTTGCGTTTTTCGAGCACATACCCCACAATTTCATCTTCAACTTCTTTAAAGCGTCCTCGCTGCGGGCCACTGAATGCATCAGTACTCATGTTTTAACTATCTGTCTTCACGCTAACGCCGAATATTGGCTTTCGTTAGGCCTATGCCGTATTTCTTGCGGCTGCACAATTATTCTACATTTCTGAGTTTTTAATAGGCTAAACATTACCTGATACTTGGCAGTGGCGTATACTGCGGGCTACCAAGGCTATCAGTGAAGCCCAAGCCTCAAAAGAGAACGATGGAAATTAAATCTTATTATAATGTAAGCATCTGACACATTCTTTCATTTACAAAACTTGAAAGCATTGAGAAAGAACGTCGCTCGTATTTCTGAGAGCAAGGCATCGGAGACTAACATCGCAGCCCAGGCCTTCGGCCCACTCCACAGTCCTGCAGAGAGGCCCAGCCCATGAGCTGCTTCAGCAGTACACTGCAATGGGCTTTGAAAGGCTCGAACAAACCACTGCCTTCGTGATGTACAGGCCGTACTGTACCTCCGATGACGTCACACAAAGAGGCGAACTGTTTCCTACGTCCGACCCGTGTAATGCAAGGATATGATGCGTCTGTACGTTTTGTAATTATGAAATATTTACAGATGTTGTATTAATGAAAACCTGTAATCGCATCATAATTCGTAAGTCTATGTAATTTTAGGAGAAGTAGGTTTGAAGTGCGATCTACGCGGTCAAAGCTTCAGTGTTTTACTCGTCAATGTACCCAACAAATAATTATTATGCTGTAATACAAATATGGAGACAACAAACGTGCAATAATAAACTTTACTTCCATACCTCTAGATGTCCATAAATATAGTAGCTTTCTTGGATTTTGTTGTTGTTGTTAGCACTTCTAGCACTATCCTTCGATACTTTCTTGAGACCTTTTCTTCAACTCAAATGTTTGTATCACTTTTTGTTTAGGAATAGCCCGTGTTTTCCCAAATATTAATGCACTGTTCAGCCGTATCTATTTGTTACTTCCTACATTCACGGAAACTGCCGAGGGACGGTTTTTACTCGCATTAAGTTTGGGGAGAAAAGGCAGCGCGTACTTAACATTACGAATCCAAGAAATAACCATAACCACTGGTTACTGTCCACTTTTATACTTGTTCTGTATCAACAATAAAACGTTCTGCTGTAAATCTGTGTAACAAGACAGTCAAAAGCAGAATTCATCATCAGCTCTGGAAAATGAGTTAATCATACACCTTTATTCTTCGTACGGTACCTAACAGGCATTTTTTTCGGTTGGGATTTTTGTTTTTCATAAATGTATCCTGCCCCCATACGAAGAAAATGAAAATATTAATGTCTACTTACCGGGTACTTGTATACTTGTATTTTAGCCGTGGTACCGGTACGCACAAGTTCTTAGCATTGTGGCAACTGCGAGCTTTCACACACTGTATTTACATTTGTAGCACATTATATTTCCACAAAAACGTGTTATACGATAACAATTAAATGAATAAATTACACAAGAAGTATAACGTCCCTTGAATTTACATTACTCACCACGTGAAGATACCATGCCTAACCTAAACTTTGAAGTCTCATAATTTCAATAACAGCTGTTTACGTAAATCCTGATGTGATAAATTTAAAGAAAAAACATGCAATATACTTAAATATAAATTTTTGTCTCTCAACGGTCACAATTATCCTAAAACTGCCCCCAATCCTTATGGATTACATTCACAAGTACAATTTGTAACATTCGCTTAGCTCGCCTCGATTGATCAGCTGATTGTATTGGCGCGCTTTCTACAGTACGGCCTGTATATTACGAAGGCAGTGGAACAAACGAAGCCCGTGACGTCATCGCACGGGCCGGTCTGGGCCAGCGCTATGCCATTCGTACGCGGTAAGCCAAAGCCAGCGCTGTGGTAGTTCTATGGGCTGACTGCATCAATGTGTACAGTGTACTGCGTGTCAGCGGAGTGCGTTGCATTACGGTCGAGTGGAGCCGATCAAATTTGCTGTGGTTTTCAGTTTGACTTCTCCGTCTAACCTGTTATCGGAAACGAATGTGGACTGTAATTCCAAAAGAAAAGAAACCGTGGCAAAAAATCGTGAAGGAAAAAAAGAAGCAACAAACGAACTAAAAACCGCACAATACAAGACTTCTGAACCGGATCCTAAACTTAAAAGTCGTATTTGGTTGGTATTCAAGCCTGCTGTTGACGGTGATGGGAAAGACGTTAATTTTGTGTGCTGTACGATCTGCGGTGAACTTTATGTACACACTAGCAGTTACTCGCGGCTTCTCGCGTGGATTTCGTAATTTGATAAAAGTAATCGTTCCTCGGTACTGTACTAAGACTTTATCTGAAAATCCCTGAAGTATAAAACCTCACTGAAAAATTGAGTTTCATTTACCCCAGAAACTCTTTGTAAACAAAGTTCGTGGTATTGCCTTTTGGTGCTGAGATGACCATGCGACATAGAACTGTACACGTGAGAACGTCTTCTCTCAAGTAAATAAAAAACACGTTTCTTTATTTTTAAAGGAGATTACAAATACGTATTTCCACATCTGTAACATCTTCAGGTTTTGAGATACTAGGTTTTGAGATACTGTATAAGTATCCGCATAAAAATAATTCAACCCCTTTATCAGCCCTTCCTCCACCCCCACCTACGTGGATTTTCCAAAAACAAAAAGAGAGAGACATGTCTCTTTATTTTTAAAAGAGATTATAAATACCATCACATCTGTAACATGTTCATTTATTTGAGATATATTGTAGATATGCTCAGGGATTATGTATACAAATTTTGGTTGGCAGATATGCCCAAACGTACACGCATAATCGCGCTGCTGTAGAACCCTTGAGCTGGCCTTGCCATGGTTACGGCAGTTTATTTCCTTATCCGATTCCGAGAGCAGGGGTAGTGTGGTGCCAATATCTCCATAACAGTCGGTTTTAGGGCCGTAAAACATAGTTTTCGGGCCCATAGGGCTTACCGAGATTTGTTCTTTGGGTCAAAGGGCTTAAAATGAGCTTAGTATCGTCCTTGCACGACAAATTCGATATTTCGCCTATATTAGCCTATTATTTTTATGCCTCCCCTGTCGCCCCCACCTCGAATTGTTTTGAAAATGAAATACAGCCCATGTCCTTTAGGGATAATGCATATTTACATTAAAAAAAGGATTTTTAGAATCGGTCCAGTAGTTTCTGAGATTACCCTCCAGATATACACAAACTAAAAAAATTCACGCTCTCTCTCTCTCTTTTTATTATATTAGTGTAGATTAAAGGAGTCGGACTGATTTTGTCTTTTTATGATTAGATGAAACACTTACGACGAACGAGGTGTGCTTGAATGACGAGCATTCTAATGTTTCCGTGTCATCAGACTCCACGTCCGGCTCCATGGCTAAATGGTTAGCGTGCTGGCCTTTGGTCACAGGGGTCCCGGGTTCGATTTTCGGCAGGGTCGGGAATTTTAACCTTAATTGGTTAATTTCGCTGGCACGGGGGCTGGGTGTATGTGTCGTCTTCATCATCACTTCATCCTCATCACGACGCGCAGGTCGCCTACAGGAGTCAAATCAAAAGACCTGCATCTGGCTAGCCGAACATGTCCTCGGACACTCCCGGCACTAAAAGCCATACGCCATTTCATCAGACAACCTGCCAAAGTAATGAAATTTTCTTCGTGGACTGACGTTCATGATGCTCCTATTCAACAGATGAGCTGGAAAGATATTTAAAGCAAAATTGTGGAATGCAATTATTATTATTACAGCGTCCTATTGGAGAACAAATGGACAAAAGTATCCAAAATTTCACCAGATCGCTAAGAAAGTAATACGTATGCAAGCATCATGTTCAGCTTCAGAGAGAAATTGCGGTTCAGCGGGCTTCATTCTCAACGCACGACGGTCTCTTCTACAATCAGACAATGCTTATGCTCTTGTTTTCATTCACAGTAATTCCATTCCACCACATCAACAATGACCAATAAACTACGCACACTAAGTAAAAGCTATGTTCAGGATTGTTTTTGTTGTTGGCAAATTGCACGTCATTTCTGTTTATATTTTATTTTGAGGTAAACGCGAATGAAGTCCTATGAATATGCTTCGTGTTATTTAGATTCATTTTCAGTTAACTTGATGTCAATTGCAAACGAATATTAGTTTATAATAAAGTTTCTGTTTTCAATTATTATTATTATTATTATTATTATTATTATTATTATTATTATTACAGTGCAGGAGAAATCTCTACTGTTTAATTTCAAAATGCGATTAGCCTACTTTAAAGTATGTTATTAGCGTACGGGAATTCGTAGAGTGAATGACCCGAATAGTAGTGTGACGTGAACATTTCGTTGTGCACGGCGCACATGTTATTGTAGAGAAGTACTCAAGATTATTCTACTGGGCCCGCCCAGTGCGGTGGACGGCGGTGGGCTCTATGAGCCCAGTGCTGTGGGCCAGTACGCTGCCGCGTCAGAAGAGAACGGGCTGGGCTGCCGGAGCCCGTGGATTTGAAGTGCTGCGCGGTGGGCCTGGCTGCAGGACTCTGGCCCACTCTCCTCGACCCACCGCGCGAGGCTTGCTGGCGAATGTCGGAACGGTGCGGGGAACGAGGGGATGCTAACCTTGAATTGTGCTAGGCTTCGGTCCGTCAAATCGCCGCCGCTAACGAGAGAGACAGCGGTGGAAAGAGAAGGCCCAAAGATTCGAAGTTCTCCGGAAGTGTCCGAATTGATGGGATTCACCCATGTGCTACAGTATCACGAGTTTGTTTTTGCATGTGCAGGACATCTTCTTGGTAGCTTATAGTTGGAAATTATTGGTATACTAGCAAGATACCCGTGCTTCGCTACGGTATTATACTGAAATTTAGAATTAAATGCTTATATATATATGAAAAGGAAAACCTACAACCTGTTTTCCAGTCATTGACCGGGTCAGGGATGTAATGAATGAAGCATATATAGGCTGTTAGTACGATGGGGTCGCCACTCCCAAAGTGATTTATTAATGACTGATAGATGCTATGAAATGAGAATGGAGAGTGTTGCTGGAATGATAGATGACAGGGAAAACCGGAGTACCCGGAGAAAAACCTGTCTCGCCTCCGCTTTGTCCAGCACAAATCTCACATGGAGTGGCCGGGATTTGAACCACGGTATCCAGCGGTGAGAGGCCGACGCGCTGCCGTCTGAGCCACGAAGGCTCCTTTTTTATATATAATCCGCCGAAATTCGCCATCTGACTCGTTTTCTGAGAGAATCCGCCAAAATTCGCGATCTGATTTGTTTTCTAATAGATTACGGCATGTTTCCTCCCATTTTTCAATCTTTCTTCCAGCAATCGATTCGTACTTACCGGGCTAGGTCCAGGTATTCCACCCGGTCAGTTGGGTCCCTAAATCTTTGCCATCTTTTCCTATAAGCATTTTAAATATGGATCAAATCCTTCAGGAGATCCAGCGTGGTGTCTTCTTGGGTGCCTTGGCGATACTGAACCCGCGGCCGGACTGCATTCTGAATCATTACACGTCCAGGACCCGTTTCCAGCCCGGTCCGCACATTTGACGACGGACCAGATTATTATTATTATTATTATTATTATTGCATTATATATTCTGGACCCCACAGCAAGATGCAAGACCGCTACTTGGCGGTAAATTACATCTGCTGCCATTGTCATTGTTTACAATTTGACCAGCACCATGGTCGCGCGTAGGCAAGTGTGCGGGATTTCTGGCGATACGAATAACATACTTCCGTGCATTATTGACCTTATTATAGAGGTGAGCAATTGGACGGTCAATCTCACTCTATCGTTCATTTCTTTTTTTTTTTTTTTTTTTTTTGCTAGGGGCTTTACGTCGCACCGACACAGATAGGTCTTATGGCGACGATGGGATAGGAAAGGCCTAGGAGTTGGAAGGAAGCGGCCGTGGCCTTAAGGTACAGCCCCAGCATTTGCCTGGTGTGAAAATGGGAAACCACGGAAAACCATTTTCAGGGCTGCCGATAGTGGGATTCGAACCTACTATCTCCCGGATGCAAGCTCACAGCCGAGTGCCTCTACGCGCACGGCCAACTCGCCCGGTCTATCGTTTATTTCAAATGTGTTTAAATTTTATTTATATGCCAGGAGAATCTACTGTAATCTAAGAACGTTCTCCGAAGGAAAGATGGCTCTTGAAACGAACCCAGGAAAGATTAAAAAATGATCGGTTTATGATCAGAATAAGTACGTCGAAAATCTACAGTCTGTTTCCAGTCATTCGACAGGGTCAGGAATGGAATGAATAAAGCCCCCATCTAGCGGTGACAATAGCAATTGTGGCGGCTGCCGAAACCTGTCGCACTCCTCTGGGGCAATGATTAATGGATGACAAATGAAATGAAATTATATTGGACAGTGTTGCTGGAATGAATGATAACAGGAAAACCGGAGTATCCGGAGAATAACCTGTCCCGCCTCCGTTTTGTCCAGCACGAATGTCACATGGAGAGACCGGGATTTGAACCACGGAACCCAGCTGTGAGAGGCCGGCCCGCTGCCGCCTGAGCAACGGAGGCTCCTTATAAATACATTATGAACAGTAAAATCAATTGGTCTCACCTCCTTTTACACCCACCGCCGTTAAGTTTATTCCCCCCCCCCCAAAAAAAAAAACTAAAGAAGGCATGTACTTTATGTTTAAAGGAGATTCCAAACACCATGTTTCATGTCTATTACCTTCAGTTTTGAGATAAAAATAATTCACTTTTATTCACTTTCACACTACTCCCCCTCCCCCTAAGTGAATTTTCCGGCAAAAAATACTTGTTTCTTTAATAGTAAAGGATCTTCTAAATACCAATTATCACGACTCTAACTTCTTCAGTTTTTGATTTGTGTGTCCTCATGATAGGAATTCAATTCCTTTTCACTCCCGCCCCCCAAGATGATTCCCCCTCCCCCCAAACGTGTTTATCTTTGTTTTAAAAGGAGAACCAAATACCAATTTTCACGTCTGTAGGCCCTAACAACTTTAGTTTTTATTAGATGTAAGTATTCTCATACAATTAAGTCAATTAGTTTTAAACTCTTTCACCTCCCTCCCCCCCCCCCCCCCAATGTATTGGATTTTCCGAGAATAGGCGTTTCTTTACTTTTAAAGCAGATTCCAAATATCAAATTTCACGTCTATAACATCTTCGTTTTTGAGATAACAGTAGCCTAATTAAAATAATTCAACACCATTTTCAGTCACTTTTACCCCCCCCCCCCCCACGTCCACCCAAGAGGTATTTCCGAAAACTAAAAATACACGTTTCTTTATTTTTAATACAGATAAAAATACCAATTTTTCACTTCTGTAACATGTTAAGTTTTTGAGGTACACTGTATAAATTCTCATTTTAAAATATCACTCCCTTTTTAGTTCCCCTTAAGAGGAGTTTCCAAAAACAAATCACCTATTTTCTTTACATTTACAGAAGATTCCGAATACCACTTTTTACGTCTGTAACATTCTAAGTTTCTCAGATATTCTGTAGATGTAGTCTTTCAAAAAATTCACCCCAATTTGTCACTTCTGTTTAACTGCCATTAATTGGATTTTCCAAACACATAAAAATACGTGTTTCTTTATTTTTAAACGATATCCCATATACAAATCTTCACTTCTGTAATATTTTCAGTTTCTGAAATATATGTATCCTCATTAAAGGCGTTCAACCCAATATTCACCCTTTTAACACCTCCTATTGGGATTTACAGAAAAAAAAGTGTTCCCTTATTTATAAAGCAGATTCTAAATATCAATTTTTACATGTGCAAACTTTTAAGGTTTTGAGATGTAGAAACGCTCATTTTAAAAATTCACCCCCTTTTCATCCCCAATTATTTGGATTTACCAAAAACAAAAAAATATATGTGTGTTTCTTTATTTTAAAGGAGATCCCAAATACCAATTTTCAGGTCTGTAATATCTTCAGTTTCTGAGATTGAAGTATCCTCATTAAAGGCATTCAACCCCTGTTTCACCCCTCCTATTGGGATTTTCCGAAAACTAAAAATACATGTTTCTTTATTTTTAAAGGAGATTCTAAATACAAATTTTTACATCTGTAAACTTTTAAAGTTTCAAGATGTAGATACACTCATTTTAAAAATTCACCCCCCTTTTAAACCCCCATTATTTGGATTTTCCCAAAACGAAAAAATACCTATTTCTTTATTTTTAAAGTAGATCCCAAATACCAATTTTCAGGTCTGTGATATCTTCAGGTTCTGAAATATAAGTAGCCTCATTAAAGGCATTCAACCCTTTTTTCACCCTTTTCCGCCCTTCCTACTGGCATTTTCCGAAAACAAAGAATACGTGTTTCTTTATTTTTAAAGGAGATTCTAAATACCAATTTTTACATCTATAAAACTTTTGAGATATAGATACACTCATTATAAAAATTCACCCCCTTTTCACCTCCCCCATTAATTGGATTTTTCAAAAACAAAAAATATGTGTTTCTTAATTTTTAAAAAGAGATCAAAAGTACCAATTTTCAGGTCTGTAATATCTTCAGTTTCTGAGATATAAGTACCAGTATCCTGATCAACGGCATTCAACCATTTTTTCACCCTTTTTCACCCTCCTATTGGGATTTTTTTAAAAATACGTGTCTCATTTTTAAATAAGATTCTAAATTCCAATTTTTACACCTGTACACTTTTAAAATTTTGAGATATAGATACACTCATTTTAAAATTTCACCCCCCTTTTCACCCCTTTAGCAACGGAATATCAAAAATTCCTCTCTTAGCGAGCACATACATCTTAATATGAATGTATCCCCAAAATTTCATTTCTTTATGTCCGGTAGTTTTGGCTCGGCGATGATGAATCTGTCAGTCAGTCAGGACAAGTTATTATATATATATGAGAGAGAGATTTCAGTTGATCTTAGAACCATTTTAGTTTTTTTTTTTTTTTTTTTGCTAGTTGTTTTACGTCGCACCGACACAGATAGGTCTTACGGCGACGATGGGACAGGAAAGGGCTAGGAGTGGGAAGGAAGCGGCCGTGGCCTTAATTAAGGTACAGTCCCAGCATTTGCCTGGTGTGAAAATGGGAAACCACAGAAAACCATTTTCAGGGCTGCCGACAGTGGGGTTCGAACCTACTATCTCCCGAATACTGGATACTGGCCGCACTTAAGCGACTGCAGCTATCGAGCTCGGTCAATTTTAGTTTATCCGAAGTTATAGTGTTTAACGTGACTGTGACCTTGTGATGTTACTTTTGTGAAATGGCTGAACCGTGTGGAAGTTGTTGGATAAACCATTCTCGCAACTGAAATATAAAGATAAATTGCTGATAATTAAAAATGGTAAGCCTACCCCTCCTCTTACTCAGTTACATTGTGAACAGGAGGAGAACAATGAGAATCCATACAAAGGGTATTTCAACTTAAGTATGAAAAGTATTTGTGGATATGTGGCTCATGTGAACTTCACAAACTTTATTGTTGGCCATGCTTATTGTTTGCAACTGAGATAATAATAATGTCCGCCTCTGTGGTGTAGTGGTTAGTGTGTTTAGCTGCCACCCCTGGAGACCCGGGTTCGAGTCCCGACTCTGCAACGAAATTTGAAGTGGTACGAGGGCTGGAACGGGGTCCACTCAGCCTCGGGAGGTCAACTAAGTAGAGGAGGGTTCGATTCCTACCTCAGCCATCCTCAAAGTGGTTTTCCGTGGTTTCCCACTTCTCCTCCAGGCAAATGCCGGGTTGGTAACTAACTTAAGGCCACGGCCACTTCCTTCCCTCTTCCTTGTCTATCCCTTCCGATCTTCCCATCACCCACAAGGTCCCTGTTCAGCATAGCAGGTAAGGCCGCTTAGACGAGGTACTGGCCCTCCTTCCCAGTTGTCTCCCCCGACCCAAAGTCTCACGTTCCAGGACACTGGCCTTGAGTGTGGAGGTGGGATCTCTCACTGAGTCCGAGGGAAAAACCAACCTGGAGGACAAACGGATTAAGAAATAACAATAACAATAACAATAATAATAATAATAATAATAATAATAATGCATAGCCTCTGGAAAGGCTTGATGGTGACCTGATGAAATGAATGGTGAAGACGTCACAAGCACCCAATCCCCGAGCTAGGGGAATTAAGAGTACGAGGAGGCTGATTCTTTAGCTACCATCTACATTGATCAGGTGTTGAGTATTGGCAATAGCAGAGGCTAGGGCTTGTGAACCATCCTTAACACATCAGGCTACTCCAATGGCTATTAGCTGCAGCTCAAATCCCTTAAGGCTTGACGTTCACTAAACCATTTTTTTTTTTTTTGCTAGGGGCTTTACGTCGCACCGACACAGATAGGTTTTATGGCGACGATGGGATAGGAAAGGCCTAGGAGTTGGAAGGAAGCGGCCGTGGCCTTAATTAAGGTACAGCCCCAGCATTTGCCTGGTGTGAAAATGGGAAACCACGGAAAACCATTTTCAGGGCTGCCGATAGTGGGATTCGAACCTACTATCTCCCGGATGCAAGCTCACAGCCGCGCACCTCTACACGCATGGCCAACTCGCCCGGTTTCACTAAACCAGCTATCGAAAATGGGTAACCTAAGTCTAGTGATAGCCCATGTCTTAATGGCAGCATACGCCACTGAAACTTGGTATCATAATATCGACGAGAACCCGTTAAAAATTTGCCGGCAATAGGCCACCTATTCCACGTATATTTACAATATGACGATCCATCACGAAAATATCCTTGTCTATAAAACTTAATTTTACTAAGCGTCAGGTAGGCCTACAGTAGACTCATTATAACTCTGCCACTGGGCCGTGGTCTTTCTAAGAATTCGAAGGCTCGCGTGTTTTGATGCCATTATGCAGATTTGAGAAACGTGTTTGTAGAGGCTGATAGAACATCATTCTCTCTTCACTATTTCCCGAGATCCTGTGACGTTACACAGAGGCACTGTAGAATCAGTTGCTGTGGCTATTAAAGGTCGTCGGGAGCCTTGTGTGCACACACGCGCGGGGGGGGGGGTGAAAAGAACTAGCGTGGTTATCGCGGTAGTTGCCAGTGGTGTTCATTACTGTTGAGCCGCGAATGCAAGACGGCCCTTCATTTTCACGAGATTCTGAGAAAAAGACGTCGTCTTGGATTCGGAAAAATACAGTAGAGTATCACTCCAGAGGCTTCTCTGGCAAACATTTATGTTTTCTTCTTCAAACGGCGTTGGCTAACCTAACAGTATATGTATCATGTGAACATTTCAAACTGATGTAGAGAAATGATAACCTCCTCGCTAAAAATTTACATGGGAATAAATAGCTTTTCCGAAATTTAACTAGAAGTGAGACAATATAAACTATCCTCTGAAATCAGTGATTTACTCTGCAGTATCTTGAGGTGTATCACATTCTTACTTAATTTCAGTATATAACAATAAAATTAAGAGACCGTTTATTCAGCCTTTATTTTAAACGAGTTAACAACTGCTATCGGCCACGTTATTTACGCATTCATTACGAAAACGTGTTATTCTCTTTCATTTCGAATTTTCTATAGAGAACAGCAGTCGATGGGTATTACTAATCGACTCCATCATCGCCTTCGAATGTCGACGAGAGCGCTTGCAAATGCACGTAGTGAGAAAACTATGCCGAACCGAAGATGATCGATCGCATTTTGTGGCAAACGTTTCAGATTCCTTATTCAAACAGTGTCACCTATCCTAACTTAACCGTACTCGTATGATGAAAACATACTTCCAGCACTAGTAGAGAAATGATAACATCATCACTATAAATTTACATAATAGCCTTTCCGTAATTTAACCAGACGCGAGAAAACAAACTAACCTCTGAAATCAATGATACACTCTGCCATACCTTGAAGTGTATTCCATTCTTATTTAATTGCAGTATTTAGCATTAAAATTAAGAGATCGTTTATTTAGCCTTTAATTTAACAAGTTAACAACTGTTATCGGGCACGTTATTTACGCTTTCATTTCGAATTTTCTTTACGGAACAACAGTCGACGGTACTACTAATCAACTCCGACATCGCCTTCGAATGTCGACGAGAGAGCTCGCTAGTGGACATAGCGAGGAAATGATACGGAAGGTGATCGACCGTACCCAACATAATCGCTGGGATGCATAAATATCGGTAACGGAAAAAACTCGCTCGAGCTCAATCGCTCGTAATAACGAATGCGTCAGTGATAGGGCTCTCGCTGTAACCGAAGGTTAATACACAGTATATTATAGGACTTTTGAAGGGACAGACAAAACCTGTCGTTATAATGGGATTCTCTTTATATGCCGCACTCGCTATAGCGGACTTCTACTGTATGTGAATGGTACTTTAAATACTTGTGAATGAGAGATGCGTTTATCACCAATGCTAAAATCCCACCAACCTGCCCCCAAAAGAAACTTACTTTTAAACCCAGACACTGAGAAATCTTGTGCCGTTATCCACAACCCTCCGCTGAACACCTACCGCCATTTAATGAAATGAAGACTGGCGTCGCTTGCTGAATTCAACGCATTTGGACGTATTAGCCAACGTTGGCATGCTAAGTGATCCTAACTGAAACCAGTCCTAACCTCACATGCCATACAGGATTCAAAACAATGTAGACCAATAGTTGATATGTAGCAGAGTCGCCACTATCTACTAAAAATCCTGGTCGTGTTAGACTAGTGTGTGTGTGGCTTTTCTTCTTCACGTCCTCCATATTTCTTGTGTGGTTGTTTGTCCTAGAGTTTTATACTGGTGCCCTTAAACCTCTCTACCATTCTTTTAATACTAAGTCATTACAATTTACCCTCTTGCAATCAGCACGCCGACCTATTAGTGCAAGAGGTTATGGCGAGATCGCTCACGGCGTGAATACATCGGCTTCGTCCTATTTAGGGACTTTGGTCATTTCTGCAGCTGTTAAATGGTAACAGATGATCGTGACAGTAACTTAAAGCACTGAATTTGCATTTTACTCAACAGAGAGATCCAACAGCCCTACAAAATATTCTTATTTTCGACATATGAAATCTGTATATCGTGAATGTTTATTTGTGGTGCTTGAAAGTTGTTATTGCGTTGGCTTATGAATACAACAATTTGATCTTGTTATCAGTTCAGTTTCGAGTTTATTTCGTTTTGGTATATAGTGTGTTCGCTGTCTTACAGAACCATACTTATACATCTTGACATTACTCCATTGTTGCATGTGCTTGAATCATCTTTTTCTTGTAATCGCTAGACCAGAAATGATTCTGATATTCTTAAAATTTCAGATGATTTTGACAGTAATAGTGACTTTTTTTGTCTAAGGTGATTCCCGTGATGTGGGAAGTGGCGATGTTACCTTTTTCTAATTTGCTTTACGTCGCACTGGCACTGATAGGTCTTATGACGACGATAGGATAGGTAAGGCCTAGGAGTAGGAAGGAAGTGGTCGTGGCCTTAATTAAGATACAGCCCCAGCATTTGTCTGGTGTCAAGATGGGAAACAACGGAAGATTATATTCAGGGCTGCCGACACTGGGGTTTGAACCCACTATCTTCTGGATACAAGCTCGTAGCTCCGTACCCCTTACTGCATGGCCAACTCGACCGGTAACGATTTTACTCCTGAAGATTTCTGCAGAGTCACACCTGCTCACCGTACATCGGACCATGAAGAACCTAACGTCGATGACAGTTACGTGTACAGTGAATATCTTTGTGTCATACTTAATCCTAGATAGCTAATGTGGGATAATAGGAACGTTAAAGCTTACGCGTAGTCATTTTGATGAACAAATTTATTGCTGTGTAAAAATGACTTATTGCTACATATTTATGTATTTTACATGATAAATTTCTTTCATAGAGCCTTGTCAACATACATAAACATTCCAACCACATTCAACGTCCATTGTTGCATTCCAAACAGCATCTTGCTTGATGTTCCCCACATACAGCTCTGGAATGACGACAATACACTTTTGTCACCCTCCGTTTCTTGTTTGGGCAAAAGGCGCATATCTTGAGTTTTCTAGATTCACAACCTTTTCTGCTTCATCTGTAGGCATATTCACATGAAGCATTTCTGCCATAGACGAGCGCAAGTTGCGCATTCCAAGGCGATGCGTCACCCATAGCTTCAATAAGTTCATACTGCAGCTCTTTTGCAAATTTCCTCATAGTCGAAGGCTTTTCTTTATTGTTGAACTTACTGTGAACATAGATCTCATAAGAGTTCACTAAAATAATATTCAACATACCAAAGAAGACAAAAAGTGGCCATCTTCTTGTCTTTCTACTACAATTCATTTGATAGTTCATCTGGTCTAGCGTGTCCACACCACCTTTCATGTCGTTATAATCCTCAATCATCATCGGCCTCTTCAATGTTGAACGGATCTCTCCTCTTTCATGAGTGGTCAAAGAACAAAGACCACATTGTTCGGCTTGGTTTTGTACGACAGAAGTGCTCTTGGTCAAAACAAAACAGAGATGTGCCTACCTTTCTTGCAGTATGATTTAGTAACGCAGGTGGAAGTTCACATTTATTCTTACGAATACTGCCTAGTATTGTCAAGTTATATGGTGGTTTCTATAGGGCAGTTGCCAAGGGAATAGACATGAACTAATTGTCTGTTGTTATGTTGCGACTGCTTCCATGGATAGTCTTCGTTATGGTTTCCACAAAGAAATCTGCTAATGGTTGATTAGCAGGTGCAGTGCTTTTACCAAGATATGGCAATGAATTAATCATATACTTAGTTTTACTGTTATATACCATAACAATTTTGATGCCTTATTTTAATGGCATGTTAGGGATGTACATTTTGAAAGGGCACCACCCTCTGAAAGCAAGAAGCTCCTTATCAATTTTAAGGAGCGATACAGGCTTATAATATTCCCTACAGGTAGATATAAATTGTTCCTGTCTGACTTGTTGGCTTAATGGTCAGCGAGCGTACTGCCCTTCGGTTCAGAGGGCCCCGGGTACAATTCCCGGCCAGGTATTTTAATCGCTTCTGATCAATTCTTCTGGCTCGGGGACTGGGTGTTTGTGTGTGTCCCAACACTCTCCTCTTCATATTCAGACAACGCACCACACTACCAACCACCATAGAAACATGCAATAGTGATTACATCCCTCCATATATGGTTGACGTCAGGAAGGGCATCCGGTCGTAAAACATGGCCAGTCCAGATGTGCGACGCAGTTCGCACCCGCGACCCCACAGGTATGGGAAAAGCGGAAGAAGATATAAATTGTCCCCAAATCTCTCTTATTTGATCAAATTTGTATGTTTCTCTCCTCTCAAGCCTTGTTGTCTAGTCATCAAAACGCAAACATTCACAAAGAAATTCAAATCTGTCACAAATCATCGTGGTTTCCCTGAATATTCTGCATCAAACATCTCCTTTGTAGGTATGTGGTTGTTCTTCTGAACAGCAGATATCAAAACACTTAAAAATGCAACAAATTCTTCTTCACATAAGTCAGACACTGTTGCGCTTTGGATGCTATAATTAGCACGGTTTTCAGCAATTTTTTTATAAGTGTGCTTTATTATTTTATCATGCGTCTGGGTAAAATATAAGGAAAACGCTTCCATTGGTGAGTTCACATTTTTTGCTCTATCTTTCGGTCCTTGCCTATAATGAATCATATTCCTAGCTACTGAGAAAGTATATGGTGGTCTCGGAGGAACTGCAAACAAGCAGACCACCAGACTACTCTTACTGCTCACTATCATATAAGGATATGCTTTACGAGCCAGCTGATCTAGTCTTATAGAGCATTCCACTTCCTTGGAACTTGAGTCTGAGGAATGATGAGATATTGTCTCTATATTATGAGGGTCAAAACTGACATCAACAAGTGACAACAATGCAGCTGGTCAAACTGATGGCCTATATAGAATCCTGGACTGAAACCACATCGGCAGAACTGTTGTTAGTAAAACGTATTCGTGATAGTGCTGCACGCAAACACTATACAAATGTAAAACAGAAAAAAACTTGCACATTATTTTAGTGCATGAAACAAGAGTTGGAAATGTAAGAAATGTGTTCTTATATTTTTTTGTACAATTGGAAAAAGGTACAACTTATGTGAATAGATTATATAACATGTACTGTATTTGTTTCTTAGTTTTTCAGATTATCCGGATCAGTGTCAGTCCCACTTAATCTGGATAAACGAGGTTCTTGTGTATAATCTTTCCTATTCATTATGACTGTGGCTTTAGTGACTATGGCATTTTGTTTTATTTTAATTTGCAGATCTTTGTTAATTTGTGAGTTTAGAATTTGTATTTAGTTCATTAGCCAAATTGGTGAGTTTTTTTCCTTCTTTATTTTATGTCTTGTGTCGTTTTGCTGTTCTATGGGGAGCTTGGATAGGTTGGATTCAACTTCAGCTATTGTTGTTATAATATCTCTTTCTTTGTCCGGCTCCATGGCTAAATGGTTAGCATGCTGGCCTTTGGTCACAGGTTCGATTCCCGGCAGGGTCGGGAATTTTAACCTTAATTGGTTAATTTCGCTGGCACAGGGGCTGGGTGTATGTGTCGTCTTCATCATCATTTCATCCTCATCATGACGCGCAGGTCACCTACGGGTGTCAAATCAAAAAGACCTGCATCTGGCGAGCCTAACATGTCCTCGGACACTCCCGGCACTAAAAGCCATACGCCATTTCATTTTCATCTCTTTCTTTATGAAAACTAGGCCAATTAAACTTTAGTCCTTTATCAAGTAATTTTGTTTCTTCTTCTGAAAACTGAACATTCGATATGTTTACCATGAGCAGTGTTGTTAACTATTGAGTTAGATTTTATTATTTCGGTGGTCTGGTTCATTGACTTTGAGTAGGTGCTTTTGAGGCATAAGAGTTTATCGTCTAGTGTTTTTTGTTTCCTACTTAAAATGGTTTCTAATTTATTACTTACGTGTATTTGAAATGAATTCCATTCTAAGGGAGCTAATTGTTGGGATACGTTTAAGTGAGTATGTTTTCTTCTTGTATAGACATTTTGTTTTGTTTTTTAGCCAGATTTGGTTGTTATACATTTTAGCTCATAGGTAGCCTTTTCTTTGTGTAGACCTTATAAAATTGGGAACTAAGTTGTGTCTTAAGCATTCTTTCAGAAAACTTATGTCTTTACCTATTTTACTTATTCTGATTTTGAGGTTGAGAAACATGTTTGGAATTTTGTTTGCCTGGTTGGCTACTATACTAGAATATTATAATCAGAATTTTGATTGTAATTAAAGATTCTGAGTCGAGAAACTGGCTGATGATGCCCTAAATGAGGGTGAAACATGTCCCAACTATTGAATCGATGTTAATATAAAGATTCTACTTGTAAAATAAATGAATTGTATTGAAAAGGTAGACACCTTTAAAAATTATTTTGAAAAAATAATATATGACAGCTGAATACGGACCGAGAAAATGAGATTTATAACAAAACCGCTCGTAACGATCGCCTGTAAATAAACTAGCAGCAGTTCGCACAACATTTGATTAATTTGTAGTGAACTGTAAACAGAGCTACACACCAAGTGAATTTGTTACGATAAATGAGAAGCTAGTGCAATTTTGACGGAGATGTGCATTTATACAATTTATGCCAAATAATCCAGTAAAGTATTGGTTAAATCTCTCAATCAATCACTACTGATCTGCATTTGGTACAGTCACTCAGGTGGTAGATTCGCTATCTGTTGTTTCCTAGTCCTTCCTTAAATAATTGCAAATAATTTGGAAATTTATTGAACATCTTCCCATAGTAAATTATTCTAATCCCTAACTGCCCATCCTATAAACGAATATTTGCCCCAATTTATCCTCCTGAATTCAAACTTTATCTTCATATTGTGATCTTCCCTACTTTTAAAAACACTACTCAGACTTTTCGTCTACTACTGTCATTCAATGCCATCTCTCCACCGACAGCTTGGAACATACCACTTATTCAGGTTCCCTAAGGAAATCTACATCCAATCATCCGATGGCCTGGCAAGCTTCAACTTTTGAAAAACAGACAAAGTCTCTCATAGTGCATTGGCACTGCCAATAGCTTCAAATAGCTTACGCAGTGGCCTCCAGAGTATGCACTAGCTATGAGTCTTGGTTTGTGTGCTATTTACCAATCGACGAGCTCAAATTAGCACACTGGCAAAACGCTGGCAACAGGTATGAGTTAGCCTGAAAAATACAGCAAACTCCCGATTATCCGGCTGCGGATTATCCATGCACCCCCGAGGTTTATTGTTTTGTTTTCTCCCCCTTCAGTTTTGTCATGGCGTTTTGAACACGTGTGAACTGTGCGCCTGAATTTTGAGCGCACTCTCAATCGCAAGTGTGCTGGAGGCATGCTTGTTCGGCGTTTTGAACACGTGTGAACTGTGCGCCTGAATTTTGAGCGCACTCTCAATCGCAAGTGTGCTGGAGGCATGCTTGTTCAAGTACTAAACACTAAACAATGTACTGTATAGCAGTTTTTTGTTGGTTTTCTATGATAGCAGTCAATGGCTACTAAGCGAAAAAAAGTGCTTTTTACTTTAAAACAAAAGCTTGAATTAATTGAAAAGTTTGAGAAAGGAGAATCAGTAAAGAAATTAGCGAGTGATTTTGGAATTGGGATTTTGTATACTTTTGTACCGGAACCTCCAGTATTTTACCATCAATGGACATTATAGGTAATTTTTTATATTAGCTTATCTGATTGGTACAAGTGATTATTGAATGTGTTAATTGCTCAATGTTATTGCATTTTCAAACAGTATTGTATATTCTGTATTACTAAAAGATTAATTGTGCACTAAAGTGCACATAGTCATATTATCAGTGTGTTCAGTTATCCATGCGAATTTGTCTGGTGATTAGCCTGGATAATCGAGAGTTTGCTGCAATAATATCCAATAATGGACCCATTATATTGGTATTACATACCACTTAGTCGAGCGGCTCATCTCCTTTCTCCCAAGTCTTCCCAGCCCAAACTTAGCAACATTTACGTAATGATACTCTTTTGTCGGAAATCGCCCAGAAAAAATTGAACAGCTTTTCTCTGAATACTTTCCAGTTCTCGAATCAAGTAATCCTGGTGAGTGTTCCATACCCTGGAACCATACTCTACTTGGGATCTTACCATAGACTGTCCGCCTCTGTAGCGTAACTGTTAATGTTATTAGCTGCCATCCTTGGGGGCCTGGGTTCGATTCCTGGTACTGCCAGAAATTTATGAATGGCAGAAGGGCCGGTATGTGGTTGAAATGGTACATGCAGCTCACCTCCATTGGAGGTGTGCCTGAAGAGAGCTGCACCACCTTGGGATGAGGACATGAGTTTACTTACCAGAGACTTACATGTCCTCTCCTTTATATGCTTACAACAACCCCTAAATACCCTCATAACCATGAGCAGAGATCTGTAAGCTTCATTTAAAATCATGTTTATGTGATTAGCCCAATGAAAACCTACATACTTACAGTTATCCCCATAAGGAACTTTCACCCCATCAACGCAGCAATTAAAACTGACGGGCCTTTTCCTATTAGTAAAACTCACAACCTGACTTTTAACCCCATTTATCATCATCTCACAACACTGTCAAAGTCCTTTTGCAGTTACTCATAATCTTGTAACTTATTTATCAATCTCTACATTATACGAGTAACATAATCCACAAAAAGCCTTATCTCTGTTTCCAGTTTTCACTTATATCATTTATGCAATGTCCCCAAAAAACACCGACAAGGCTCAGTATATTGTGCAGGATGACAGACTGAACAGTTTTCAAGAAGGAACACCTGTCCAGAAATGCATGGTTTGGGCGCTGGAGAGCGTCGAAGTCTGACAACAGTTGTGACAATTTGTTTTGATTTGGTGTCTTAATACGGAAGGTATACAACTCTTTAGCCATCTGTATACTGTGGATGGATGACCTCAGCCTAATAACATTCCTGCGCATGTGCTACATTCCTCCACACAGTCCTTGGTGGGCATCCTACGGAGTTACTTGTGTACTGCAGTCTGAGAGTACAGTAATGTTACTAACAGCAGTGCGACATGTACCAGTACACAGCTCTGGAAATTACAGACATGGTGCTTGCATGCGGCAAAACGGACTGCAATGGTAGAACTGCTGCAAGATTGTATGCGGAATGTTTTCCAAACAGACGTACCCCACATTATTCTACATTTGCGGCCATCGAGAGACGACTAAGAGAAGCTGGACAGTTCCACATAGGTATTTTTTGCCCGAGGTGTGTCCACTGCACAGTACAATAGTAGCACTTTGTGCATGTTACTTGCGAAGACGTACCATCCCCATCCTACTGTTTGTCCTCTGTTAAGTACCAAAACATGATGCGGGTCGGCCACGCTCGGCTTGAACACTACAGTTTGAGGACGACGTGCTGACAATGTTCGAAGAGGACCCATCCACCAGCACTCGGCAAGTGGCACAGGTGCTACACACAGGTAAATGTGCCGCGTGGCTTGCTGTCCAAGAATAGCAGCTCCATCCAAACTATCTGCAGATAGTCCAGGCATTATGGGAGGAGGACTACCCATGAGGAGTACAGTTTGCGCAGTGGTATCTACAACAATGCATACTCCAGCCACAATTCATGGATGAATGCACTTTTACTAGAGACAACGTATTAAACCTGTACTACATGCATATTTGGGCAGACGAAAATCTGCGTGTGCAGGTGATTTGAAATCACCAACATACAGTAGGTTCGGTATTAACATCTGGACTAAAATAATTGGTGACCATATCATTGGGCAATATCTACTGCCAAAGAGACTGACAGGACAGATCTACCTCACATTTATTAGAGATGTTTTGCCTACTCTATTGGATGAAGTGCCACTAAATGTTCGGCAAGTTATGTGGCTGCAACATGACAGAGCTCCAGCACACTTTGATGTAAATGTGCGGAATCACCTCAAAGTCGCATATCCAAATTGATGGATTGGTAGGGGTAGACAAGTTCCATGGCCAGCACGGTCGCCAGATTTGACACATCTCTACTACTTTCTGTGGGGTATTATGAAGAGTATGGTGTATGACACTCCTGTAACGTCAGCGGAGGACCTTACTGTTCCTGTCCACGGAGTGACTGAAATACTCCAAAGACAGCTGCACATAGTGAACCATATGCGCAAAACTCAGCACCACCGATGTAGGCTCTGCAACGACACAGGAGGTACACAGTTTGAATCCCGTTTGTAATGAGCGCAATGTGCTACTCATGTTGGGTTTATTGACGACATGTGGAAGGCACACACATCTCACACTTCGATGCGCTACACCATCCAAGCCATGCGTTTCTGGATATGGGTTCCTCCTTGAAAACCAATCTGTCTGTCTTCCCGCACAACATACTAAGCGTTGTCGATGGATTTTTTGGACACCCTCTACATATATAAGGAAAACAAAGTTCCGATAACACTGCCCTGAGGAATTCCCCTCTTAATGATTACAGGATCAAATAATGTTTCACCTACTCTAATTCTCCGAGTTCTATTTTCTAGTCACTCTTTTGTCTAGTCCAACTGTGCTCATTTTTGCTGGTAGTCTCCCATGATCTACCCTATCAAATGCCTTGGATACCAGTAGGTCATCGTGATACAGTCCATTTGACCTCCTGAATCTAAGATATCTGCTACATTTCGCTGTAATCCTACTAGTTGAGCTTCAGTGGAATAACCTTTCCTAAACCTGAACTGGATTCACTTTTTATATTTTTCTTAATAACTTGCTTTACGTCACACTGACTCGGGTAGGTCTTATAGCGGCAATGTGACAGGAAAGGGCTAGGCGTGGAAAGGAAGTGGCCGTTGCCTTAATTAAGGTACAGCCCCAGCATTTGCCTGGTATGAAAATGGAAAACCATCTTCAGGTCTGCCGACAGTAAGGTTTGAACCCATTCACCCGAATGCAAATTCACAGCTGTGCGCCCCTACCCATACATTCAGCTCGTTCAGTAAAACTACCTTTCATCCAACCAGTTATTACGTAACATAATCAGAAATAATGCTTTCCAAAAGCTTAAATGCAACACATGTCAGTATAGTATGAAGCTGATTATATCCTAAAAGTCAAATGATGTTCTTACTTTCATTTCTGAGTACAGAAATTGTGAACATCAGAGTTGCGTATGTGTGTTCCAAACAATCAAAATCTGTCAAGTTAGTCTTTCAACAACTCTCCAATGTCAAAGTAGACTAGTTTCACGTTCCACATTGATGTTAGCTATGGCAAGGGTTTTAGTTCCACCTAATCAATACCAAAATGTTTTACCAACTATTGCATTATACACATATTTGTTCAATGCACTGGTTCCCTATGGGAATCAACATCTATATCACATGATGGCCAAGCATGCATCAATTTTTGGTAATGAGACAAAGTCTCTCATAGTGGATTGGCACTGCCGGTGGCTCCAAGTAGCCTATGCAGTGGCCTCCACAGTATGCAATAGCCATGCGTCTTGGTGGGTGTGCTACGTACCAACTGATGAGCCCAACTTAGCACACGGGGGCAAAATGCTGGCAACCAGGAATGAGTTAGCTGGAAAATTTATATTGGTATTATAAATTTACTCATTTGGGATAAATATTTCAGGTTCCCTATGGGAATCAACATCTACATCACCTGATGGCCAAGCATGCATCAATTTTTGGTAATGAGACAAAGTCTCTCATAGTGGATTGGCACTGCCAGTAGCTCCAAGTAGCCTACGCAGTGGCCTCCACAGTATGCACTAGCCATGCGTCTTGGTGGGTGTGCTACGTACCAACTGATGAGCCCAACTTAGCACACGGGGGCAAAATGCTGGCAACCAGGAATGAGTTAGCTGGAAAATTTATAATGTACAATAACCGACCATTTATATTGGTATTATAAATGTACTCATTCGGGAGCAGGCATCAATTTTTGGTAATGAGACAAAATCTTGCATAGTGCATTGGCACTGTCGTTGGCTCCAAGTAGCCTACGCAGTGGCCTCCACGGTATGCACAAGCCATGCGTCTTGGTGGGTGTGCTATGTACGAACTGATGAGCCCAACTTAGCACACGGGGGCGAAAGGATGGCAACCAGGAATGAGTTGGAAAATGTATAATGTCCAATAACGGACCATTTACAGTATATTGGCACTATAAATAGCCCTGCCTGCTGTCATTTCTTGATGGACACAGTACTTTTGCATCCATCTCTTGGCACAGGCCAGAGTAAAGTGTAGCTTCTACCTAAGTCCCAGTCAACATCCATGGCTGTGACAATATGGAAGTTGCTGGGGTATGGGTAGTGCTGAGTAATGACATTCGGGGCATGACTAGTGCATCTGAGTGTTATGAAAGGTGCTGCTCATAGGGTCAGTCGTGCTGCAATAGTACTTTCTGACCCAGTGAGGAAAGCAATGGCAAACTACCTCACTCCTCATCTTGCCTAGTATGCCTCATTTTGGTGCTGCCATTGGTTTTTGGGATTTCCTTATAACTGCATAACCTTTGGTGGTGCTATTTGAGGATCCAACCAGCCTCTGGGCTGATGACCTAACAGACAGACAGACAGACAGACAGACAGATATATAGCATTATTCTATGCCCTGAATGATGCTAAAACATTTAATACTTCACCACTGGAGTTATACTGCAGCAGGCAACTTCTTGCCCCCTATGAACTGTCTAATAAACTATATGACGTTGTGAAAAGTCTAATAGACCACATGAAGGGAAAAATCGTATTCAACCCTGATCTTCTAGATGATGATGATGATGATGATGCTTGTTGTTTAAAGGGGCCTAGCATCTAAGCTCATCAGCCCCCTGATCTTTTAGAAGATACAATAATATGTACAGCCATTTTCAGGAAGAATAAAGAAGAAGATAGACCCTATTTTCTTCCTCAAAAGCCAAAAAAGATAGACTGGGTCAATAGCATTTGGGTTTCGGTATGAAATCTTGCTCATTTCACGTTCCTAATAGGAATAAAAAGGAATAAAGTAGTCATATTGCTTTGTTCTATGTACGAAGAACTGTCTGTGGATCATGATATTCCAAAGCCCCATGCAAGACTAGATTATAATTAAACCAACGGCAGAGTCAATACTTCTGACCAAATGGATGGCAGTTACTCAGTAGCCTAGAAAACTCCACAGTGGACCATATGTGTCTTTTCTGCTCTACTCAACATTAACAGAATAAACAGTGAATATGTGGTCAGTTGAACGAGCAAAAGTAAGAACGGTGTCTCCTGATACACAAGCACTGTTATCCCAATACCATGCACAAGAAACATCAAAAGACATATACGTGCCATCGAAGAAAGGAAGAGACACTCGCTGTGAACGGAAACAAAATCAAGTCACCACGATGAAGTGTGACCATTTTGTATGTAAAACAAACTCTAAAAAATGCATAAGGTGTATAAGCTGTGAACAAGCATGAACATTAATGACATTCTTCAAAGTTATTTTTCATTTTTTTGCAGGCTACTCATGAGTTAAGCATTCGTCAGTATAATTTTTTTTTATATTTTCAGTCTTCAAACAATGAACATTTTCACCTTTTAATGTCATATTTATGTACTATCACTTTTAATCTTTGTTTCAATGATTATCTATAAGGATTATAAATCACATGAGTAACAAAACTTCGTAAGAGTTAGTAATTGCTAACCAGTTGCCCAAGACTAAAAAAAGAAGGAAATCACCACTCGCCCAGTTACGTATAGTACGCGAACCTTTTCTTGATACTCAGTTCCCATTCAGGACTAGGGAGCTCAGGTAGTGAAGGCGCGCCTACTTTAGGGTTAAAGGTAGCAAAGATCACAATGAGACGATAAAAATGGAATTCAAGAGGGCAAACAATGACAAATATTATTTATAAGAAGAGGAATTAGGGAGCGGAGTAAGTTATCAGGGAGAATGTTTAATACATTTCGATTTTTGAAATCATTTAACAGTACACTATGTAAACATTTGATAGGGCATTTACCACCTGGGCGACATACATAAATCGAGATCAATGATGATTGACTGATAACCGAGAATATCAACGAGACTGAGATTAATTCAGTTTAACAACTTACCCATTTCATTAGAACCTCACATAACTGAACCTTATCCATCATCCAAGTTTTATGGAGTTCAAAAGCCCAAATAATACGTTCAAATAGAAAAATTTACACGTCTTCGACGTACAGGTCGGTACAAACTGATATGGGTTTACATCGAACCATTACTCGAACAAGTAAAAAAATCTTTACTATTTACAGTCCCTTTTAGGTTACCTATCTTGAAGAAACAGGACTACACACTGCTACCTTTACCAAATTCCTAGAATTAAAAAACCGTACAAAAATTCCAAATAATCCGTATTATTTATCGCAAAACATTAGGGACGTACTGAAACACTACCGATAGATGTCAGACGAATGGTACACGATATGCGCCTTGCGACCGTCATTTGTTCTATGTTTTTTGATCAGGACCACCGCCGTCTCGATCCTCCTATACCGCCTGCTCTATGCGAGCCTTTCTTTTTGCGACTACGCTGCGACAAAATTTCTCCCCTAGATGGCAGACGTGGACGCACAATGTTCTAAACTTATTCTGATGACGACAGCCTATAAAACACTATGCAGTATGGTCATGTGTTCACTGAAGCTCGTAAATTACATCAGTAATATTAAATATCGGCAATATTACCTGTATGAAGTCGCAGTTGGCCTCTTCATGCACAATTTAAAGGTTTTCCTGGACGAAGGCTTGGAGTGGTACAGTACTTTTTGTGTTCTTGCCAACGCAATATCAAATGATAGAGGTCTTACGAAATTGGTTAGGATAATATCACTAACGGTTTGCTGATGCTCTTTGACATCACACTGTAATAAAACACATTCTGAAAAGGTTTTTTTTTTTTTTTTTTTTTTGCTATTTGTTTTACGTCGCACCTACACAGATAGGCCTTATGGCGATGATGGAATAGGAAAGGCCTAGGAATGGGAAGGAAGCGGTCGTGGCCTTAATTAAGCTACAGCCCCAGGATTTGCCTGGTGTGAAAATGGGAAACAACGGGAAACCATATTCAGCGCTGCCGACAGTGGGGTTCGAACCCGCTATCTCCCGGATGCAAGCTCATAGCTGCGCGCTCCTAAGCACACGGCCAACTCGCCCGGTATTCTGAAAGGGAAGACGTCGCAAGTTCTTGTATTACGCTCGTACGTTTGAAAGACTTCGACAATAGAGCACAGCCGCTTAAACGAACTCCTGCAGATGCTTCACCAGAGCAACAAAACTAGGTATTGGGTATCGAACTCCTCTTCTGTCCTGATGCATAATCAGTTCCATTTAGCGGTGTCGAAGCTCTAGGCAGTGAGATGTTGCCGACACAAATGTCACACACCATCCTCTCTTCAACAACACGAACCTAGTACCCGCAAATTAGGATTTGATTTCCTCTTTCTAGTTTGATTGGAATATTATCGTCTGGATATCTGAGATTGTCCAAAATGTCTAAACATGAAGACGTTTTGTGATTGTCCGTCACAATTCTTATCACAAGGAATCCACTATACTCCACGGCTTTAATCACATTCTGGAAAAAAAATCCGCAGCCTGTTTCCAGGCATTCGAACGGGTCAGGAATGGAATGAAAAAAAGCCCGCAAAAAGCAGGAATTGTGCCGGCTGCCAAAGCCTGTCGCACCCCTCCGGGGCAATGATTAACGAATGACAGATGAAATGAAATGATATTCGAGAGTGTTGCTGGAATGAAATATGACAGGGAAAACCGGAGTATCCGCCGAAAAACCTGTCCCGCCTCCGCTTTGTCCAGTACAAATCTCACATGGAGTGACCGGGATTTGAACCACGGAACTCAGCGGTGAGAAGCCGGCGTGCTGCCGCCTGAGCCGCGGAGGCTCCATCACCCTCTGAAATAAGGTGTAAAGGCACAGATGCGAGAGTAATCTGAGGATATTCAATTACTTCCTTCATTAGGTCCTTGCCTAGATAAAGCCGACAGCCGCTTTTCTCTTAATTCCCTTCTGGACCTTGACGGCATTTCATGGAGTTGTATCTTTTCTGGTTGCGAACAGCCTTGCCGAGATTGGCAAAATAGTACATAACAGTTGAATATTTCGAGGGAAAGAATCTGAAGTTTCAGTTCTACGAAAAATATACCTTGCACGAAGGGAAAGAAACAAGTACCCACAAATTAAAAATCACTTCTGAAATATCTATAAGCATAACATGATTAATTCATTTCACAGTTCTATACAAAATATATCTTGTACGAACAGAAGTGACCAGACACGTTTACTCATTGTACGAAATAACTCAGGTTTTCACACACATTCATGCACCAATAACACAATGCTACACCCACACTGATAGTGAAGATTGTGCGTCAACTGCTGCACTCTTTCGGCGACTTGGAGAAATATTGGTAGTCGCGCTTTCCTGTGTTAAACTAGTGGCATAGAGCAGGCAGTATAAGAGGATCGGGAAGGCGGTGATCAGGACGAATAGAAACCTCGCTGCGCTCCTTATGCCGGCCTTGACAATCGCTTGTGAAGCCCTGGGAGTGTTCTAGGCGAACTTCGTGTTGCCGCCACAAGAGCGCAGTAAGGACCGAAGGGGTCCTGGCGCATACGAATGGGCGGACATGCTTCATTCTTTCTAATGCAATCAGCTGTTCTGTCAGGCATCGAAATGAGTAAAAAAAAAAGAATTATGGGAACTGGAATTTATTTCAGTTGAAGGGGGAACTCAGAAGAAGAAATCCGAAAGTTCATGGAAGGAAGAGTGAACTTATAAAGAGGTATTGTTGTTTGGATTATAGCTGCTGTATATTTTCATAACCTGACATAGGCCTAGGCCTAGTACAATATCAATTTTATGGATGCTTTAATCGTCAATATCCACGTAACATTTCGTATTTTATCCTTTGTAGGCTCGAAGATTATGATGCCACATTTAATGTGGAAAATTGGCAGGATGAGGAGGAGGATATTTTCATGATGAACGTAGCAAGTGCAGTAGTGTACAAGGACGTAAATGAAAATACAGACCTTCCAACTGTGACTGCCCAGTGTTTTTCAAGGTATTTCGCGACCTTAGAATGACAAGGTTCTATCTGACAAAATTTGTGAAAGTCATATTTTTACACTACAGGGTTCTATTTGACTTGTTCTATACGAAAACAAGCACTATGATGCCATCTGTGAGAAAATGTGGAAACTACGAGTGTGACAAAGTTCTATCTGCAGACCGTATAATCACACTTAAACAAGACATGGTTCTATATGCGAGTGTGGAGCAGATAGAACCTTGTTTTGTTCCACCTTTTTCCCGGCTAGAAGATACACCCTTGTCATTTTTACTTCCTTGTTGAATGTGAGCAGAAAGCAGTGATTGGCTGTTTGTTAGCCAGTGATCCAATAAGAACACGGCTTATAATATTTTCATCCAGTCACATCTGCACAATCACCATCCCCGCAATCCACGAAGCAGAGCTTGTATAGGCGTATCTTTGTTACGGAGTACAATCTAGACTTTCACAAGCCGAAGAGTGATCGCTGCGATCTGTGTGAAGCTTATAAGGTTTCGGAGGGTCAGCATATAACAACCGAAGAGCAGAAAACAGAATACGAAGAGCATTTCCTGAATGGAACTCTGTCTCGAGCTGAAAGACATAGAGACAGAAAAAACCAGGACATACCTGTATTAAGTTTTGATCTGCAGAATGTGATTGCTTGTCCTAGGGCAGAAATGTTAGAAGAAAATTGAACACGTATAACATGACCGTTATTTTGTCAACAAGACAAGTTTACTGCGCTCTCTGTACTGAAGTACAATCAGGAAGAACAGGAAATGATATTGCCAGTGCATTCAGGGTACTACTGGATCGAGTAATCGCAGAGAACAGTATTGATGAACTGATAACATGGAGCGACTTGTGTGTTCCGCAGAATAGGAATGCGCATATTTCGTTTGCTGTGTTAGATTTTTTGAGAGACAACAATGATATGAAGCACATCACAATGAAATATTCCACTCCAGGTCACTCGTGTATTCAGGAAGTGGACAACGTACATAGTTGCATTGAAAAAGCCATGCGGGTTAATGAATTTTCTCGCCCGTAGAACTAACCAGAATTTTGAAAGGCATTAATAGAACAAGACCTTACAAGATTGTGCAAATGAAGGAAACTAATTTTAAAGACTTTGGCACTCCTGCGAAGCTTCTGAACTACAAATTGATTCCCTTCACGAAAGTGAGTTCTACAATATTTAGTCAGGTACTACATGAAGTTCAGTTTGTGCTCAGCCACTCTCCTGATTCTCAGCCACGGGTTGTCTGCCTGAAGATGCTGAAGAAGCCAGTGCGCCGAACAACACAGAAAGTGATGAATCTCCAGTCTACTTCTCCAGGTGTGGCTTCAGTCTTGGAACTAAAACCAGAAGTCACCAAGCAAATATCTCGGGTTACAGAAGAAAAGAAGAAAGATATAAAGGCCATGTTGCAATTCATGCCTTTACAAGACAGAGCATACTACAACACAGTCCTGTATTTATAATCGTAAAAGTTGTAAGTTCCAATCATGTTAGTTCAAGGTAACTTCTTGTCATTGAACATGATATGGGTATTCCCAAGAAAGCCGGTGCTGACAAGTGTGAAAACTACCGCACCATTAGTTTAGTATCTCATGCCTGCAAAATTTTAACACGTATTATTTACAGAAGAATGGAAAAACAAGTTGAAGCTGAGTTGGAAGATCAATTTGGCTTCAAAAGAAATGTAGAAACACATGAAGCAATCCTGACTCTACATCTGATCCTAGAGGATCGAATTAAGGACGACAACCCACGTACATGGCGTTCGTAGATCTAGAAAAGGCATTAGATGTTGATTGGAACAAACTATTTAAGATTCTGAAGGTGATTGGGATCAGATACCGAGAACGAAGAATTATCTACAGTCTGTATAAAACTCGGTCTGCAGTCATAAGAATCGAGGGCTTTGAAAAAGGAAGCAGCAATCCAGAAAGGAGTGAGGCAAGGCTGCAGTTTGTACCCCCTCCTTTTCAATGTTTACATACAAGAGGCAGTAAAGGAAATCAAAGAATCCCAATCCAAGGAGAGAAAATCAAGACCTTGAGATTTGCCAATGATAATGTTATTTTATCTGAGACTGCAGAAGTTCTCGAGAAGCTGCTGAATGGTATGGACGAAGTCTTGAGTAAGGAGTACAAGATGAAAATAAATAAGTCCAAAACAAAAGTAATGGAGTGCAGTCGAACGAAGGCAGGTGATGCAGGAAATATTAGATTAGGAAATGAAGTCTTAAAGGAAGTAGATGAATATTGTTACTTGGGTAGTAAAATAACTAACGAAGGCAGAAGTAAGGAGGACATAAAATGCAGACTAGCACAAGCAAGGAAGAGCTTTCTTAAGAAAAGAAATTTGCTTATTTTAAACATTGATATAGGGATGAGAAAGATTTTTCTGAAGACTTTCTTCTGGGGCGTGGCATTGTATGGAAGTGAAACATGGACGATAACTAGCTCGGAAAGAAAGAGAACAGAAGCTTTTGAAATGTGGTGTTACAGAAGAATGCTGAAGGTGAGATGGATAGATCGAATCACGAATGAAGAGATACTGAAGTGAATCGGTGAGAGGAGATCGATTTGACTAAATTTGACAAGAAGAGAGATAGAATGATAGGACACATTTTAATTAAGACACCCAGGACTTGTTCAGTTGGTTTTTGAAGGAAGTGTAGGCGGTAAGAACGGTAGGTGTATACCAAGGTATGAATATGACAATCAGATGTAGAATTCAATAGTTATGCCAAAATGAAAAGTTTAGCACAGGATAGGGTGGCATGGAGGGGTGCATCAAACCAGTCTGTGGCCTGATGACTCAAAGAACAACAAAAACATGGGTATATTGTATACTTTTTGTAATAAATATAATAAGTTGAAATTTCTGACATTAATTAACCGGTTTTCTCGTTTTAGTTACTTCATCCCAATGGAAAATTGAAATATTTAACGTATAAAATGTAATAACAGGTGAAGATGCAAATTTTATCTGAAATATTCCATAGCACATGATAGCAAACAAGGCATTATAAAGTATTAATCCTGTGAAAAGTAACAAGACAAGGTTCTAAGATCACATAGAACCCTGTCAACTTATGATTTAACGTTATCTTGTGCAGACAAGGTTCTAACTGCATTTTTACGCTTTCAATTTATGGTAAAATTGAAACGATATTGATTTTCCGACACAATGCATTTATGTCTATTGTGTGTATCAGGTAATTCAGAAAATTTGAAGTGTTTTCATTAAAACTGAACAAAATTATGATGGTTTGAATTTTCAAATGCAAGTTTCTCCAAACAATAGAAACGGCAGATAGAACCTTGTCATTCCAAGGTCACGATTTAAAGAACTGTGAGCAACTTGATTCAGGTGTGGGTAGTAAAATGTACAAAGAGAGGTATTTGTTGTGCACAGGAAGGTGAATTTACATTTTTAAAAGGCAGAGTTGCATCAGAGTATAGGAAAAATGTGGTATACCATGTAGACTTGAAAATAGCAGACTTCTTAATTGAGGAGTGCCACTGTGAATGTAGTGCTGGTATGGGACCATTTGCTCACTGCAAACATGTATGTACTACATTACATGCTTTGTTAGATTTCAATACCAGCAAGACCTTCATCTGCCAGGAAACCTGTACCAGCCAGCTACAATCTTTCCACAGGTGCAAACAATTAAAAGCCTCCCCAGTTAAGGCAAATGCACTAGTTTTAAAGACAGTCCAGGTCAAGTCATCTGTTCAAGATATAAGAAGTCATGAACCCCGGCCACACCAGTTCCGAAATACTTCTTCATACAATGAGTACTTCAGAAATGTATCCATAAACTTCACTGCAAATTACCCATCCCCAAATCCCATGCCAATCTTACAGTTGTATCCCTCTGCACATCTTAAAGCTGTTTATAATGATCATGATTATTTTGGATCTGGTGAGGAGAAATTTTTAACTTCTAGGAAGTTGAAAGATGTTTCTCCAGTGGATTGTACTGATGTCGAACATAAAACTAGGGGACAGAGTGCAAATCCACTTTGGTTCACAGAACGCTCAATCAGAATACCTAGCTCATTGTTTAAACGTGTTTGTCACCTTACCAAGAGGACTGACACAAAATACACTGACAGAGCAAATGCAACACCAAGAAGGACTGGTCAGAACTTTATGCCAATTGCAGGGTAGACTGACGTCACTGAGGTATGCTCATGATGTGAAATGCGCCGCTGTGCTGCGCACGTAGCGAACGATAAATGGGACACGGCGTTGGCGAATGGCCCACTTCGTACCGTGATTTCTCAGCCGACAGTCATTGTAGAACGTGTTGTCGTGTGCCACAGGACACGTGTATAGCTAAGAATGCCAGGCCGCCGTCAACGGAGGCATTTCCAGCAGACAGACGACTTTACGAGGGGTATGGTGATCGGGCTGAGAAGGGCAGGTTGGTCGCTTCGTCAAATCGCAGCCGATACCCATAGGGATGTGTCCACGGTGCAGCGCCTGTGGCGAAGATGGTTGGCGCAGAGACATGTGGCACGTGCGAGGGGTCCAGGCGCAGCCCGAGTGACGTCAGCACGCGAGGATCGGCGCATCCGGCGCCAAGCGGTGGCAGCCCCGCACCCCACGTCAACCGCCATTCTTCAGCATGTGCAAGACACCCTGGCTGTTCCAATATCGACCAGAACAATTTCCCGTCGATTGGTTGAAGGAGGCCTGCACTCCCGGCGTCCGCTCAGAAGACTACCATTGACTCCACAGCATAGACGTGCACGCCTGGCATGGCGCCGGGCTAGAGCGACTTGGATGAGGGAATGGCGGAACGTCGTGTTCTCCGATGAGTCACGCTTCTGTTCTGTCAGTGATAGTCACCGCAGACGAGTGTGGCGTCGGCGTGGAGAAAGGTCAAATCCGGCAGTAACTGTGGAGCGCCCTACCGCTAGACAACGCGGCATCATGGTTTGGGGCGCTATTGCGTATGATTCCACGTCACCTCTAGTGCGTATTCAAGGCACGTTAAATGCCCACCGCTACGTGCAGCATGTGCTGCGGCCGGTGTCACTCCCGTACCTTCAGGGGCTGCCCAATGCTCTGTTTCAGCAGGATAATGCCCGCCCACACACTGCTCGCATCTCCCAACAGGCTCTACGAGGTGTACAGATGCTTCCGTGGCCAGCGTACTCTCCGGATCTCTCACCAATCGAACACGTGTGGGATCTCATTGGACGCCGTTTGCAAACTCTGCCCCAGCCTCGTACGGACGACCAACTGTGGCAAATGGTTGACAGAGAATGGAGAACCATCCCTCAGGACACCATCCGCACTCTTATTGACTCTTTACCTCGACGTGTTTCTGCGTGCATCGCCGCTCGCGGTGGTCCTACATCCTACTGAGTCGATGCCGTGCGCATTGTGTAACCTGCATATCGGTTTGAAATAAACATCAATTATTCGTCCGTGCCGTCTCTGTTTTTTCCCCAACTTTCATCCCGTTCGAACCACTCCTTCTTGGTGTTGCATTTGCTCTGTCAGTCAGTGTAATTCTTAGTACAACTAACATTAAGTCATGAATCGTCTACACCTGCTAATGTTCATGGAAGAAAGTATGAAGCTGCGGCAGTAAAAGCTTTTGAGGAACTTTACTCTATGAAGGCACATGAGTGTGGATTATTCATAAGCACAGAACATCCATACTTATGTGCTCTACCTGACCGAATTCTGGATGAGAATGAACTTCTTGAAATCAAGTGTCCATACTCATGCAGAGATGAAATGGTTTCCTGTGAAACTGTGGAATACTTGTATCTTTGTGATGTATCAGGAAACCTAGCTTTGAAAAATGATCACACATAATACTATCAGATACAAGGGCAGCTGTACTGTGTTGACAGGAGTCTTTGTAGACTTGTAATATACACCTTCAGGGACATGAAAGTTATCCTTGTTCATAGGAATGAAGAATTTATTAAACATATGATTTCTTCACTAAAACTCTTTCACAATAACTATCACAAATCATACATCATAAATAAGTTCCTCTACTTAGGCAGTGAATAAGAGATGAGTTCATAAACATTGTATAACACAATGTAATCTTTGTAATGTTTTGTAATCTTAATGCTGCAACATCATTTATCTTAAATGAAATTACAATTTAATACATTTATTTTGTTACATAATTTCTGTTCTTAAAACTTAATTCCTAAAATAATAAGCACCTGTGCTCATATCCTAAAAGGTTGTAAGCCTACAACTGATCAACAACTACAATGGAAAATGCTACACATCACTAGAAATTCTGTTTTTATAGGTATTGTTACTTAAAACTGACTTCACTGTTACTAATCAAGCATCCTTCCCAACAATATTTCTCCTAAAATTGCAGAGCATATAACAAATAAATGTGATTTCTGGTGACAAGGAAGTATGTGAGGGACCCATTGGAGATTGCAGTATTTTATATGTTTTATGCAAGCCTATTAGTCTCTCAATATGTACCCTTTTACTGGCTATTTTCCTGTCTCTTCTTAAAGTTTCACTTGGAAGCCTATTCATATTCTTAAAAAATCTTGGGATGTTAACAGTGACACCAGGAGGAACAAGCATATCTTGTATATCAAATCCCTTATCAGCCATAATGGAATCACCAAAGTGAAATTTTTCCAGAATGTCACTTCTTTCCATCATCTGTCTATCACTAGTTGCACCTCCATAGCATTGTGAAATATATGAAATCAATCCACCTGGTGTTGAACCAACTAAAACTTTTATTGTGTTTCTATTTTTGAAAGAGGAGAATGTTGCTTGTTGAGCTGTTGGAAGAGATGGTTTTTTGATGGGACATTCAGTTGAGTCTATGATCAAGCGTGTGGTTCGATACTTAATTTTAAAATCAGTTGGCATATGAAACTTCACCAGCTGTTTTGAAGGCCATATATCTACCTCTTGTCACTGGAGATACATGAATCTTATCCAAGTGTTAAAAATGTTTGAGACATGAGAGACAGAAGTAGAAAACATGAAACTCACCTCTTTGTAGGGTAAATTCCTTCTTAGAATGATCATAGTCAAAAAGAATAAATCTAGAACTTCTAAATGTGTAGGTGGTGGACTATTTATATAGTTAAGATGATATGATGCAGATCCTAGGGAATAAAAAACAAACATAAATTTCACATAATTTTCTAAACCAGTGTAATAGTGCAGCATGTTGTCATTTCCTCGAAAATTATTTATGGTGTATGGGACAAATTTGCTTTTAGTTTGGGTGAAGAAAGATTCTCTAGAAATTTTACTTTTTAACTGTAGGCCTATTTCTTCAGTCTGTGTTGCAGTACTTGTAGATTGTAGCCTTGCTATATTTTGGTTATGGGGATGATCAGTAGTAGAAACCTCTAATTCTTCACCAAATGGAAAGGGGAAAATGTCAACAATAACCTCAAAATCATTTTGGCTACTCGCAGGAGGTACATAGACACTGCTATCTTTGCCTCCTTGGATTAACAGTAACTGTCTCTTGTCATGTCTCTATTTTCGTTTCTTTGCTGTTTCACTGCCCTCCTTTACTTTTGTCCATGCAAATACCGAAGGCACAGCTGTCTTTTGCAAGGTCTTCTTAAGAGGTATATTGCCTCCTGAAAATGAACACATTGTGGTATGTTATGGAATTGCCGATCTATTTTGGGATTAAGATATAATGTAAATAAGAGTAGCTATGACTTCTGCAGAACTTTCTAATATATAGGGCAATAACTCTAGGCCTACTACACATGCCTGTTATATGTAAGGGATTAAAGGTTAGAATTAAATAGGAAATTCCTGAGGCGATTAATTACCAATCAGGCATTTAAGGTACCATTAGTTTCTAAATTAAGTTACTGATGATTGAATTACATGTCCTACCTCGCCAAGTAGAGCTTATAGCCTATAATCCTTGGGTGCGAAATGTTCGAAACAATGCTGTCAGTTGGATTCCATTTAATCCGCCGAATTTGTTTTATCCATTGTTTTTTCAAACTGGGATCCTTTGGAAACCTATGCCCTCCTCTGTTTTTACACAGTGGTACACAGCAGCACGTACTTGGCATTATTCACGCTTATAAATGTCATGCACTATAACAGGAGGTGCAGATTGGAAAGAAATAGAGTTAGAATTGGCTATGGAAGTAAGGAGAAATTGAAGGAACTTACTAGAAAATTGAATCTAGCAAAGAAGGCAGCGAAGGATAACATGATGTCAAGTATAATTGGCAGTCATACAAATTCTAGTGAAAAATGGGAGGGTATGTATAGGTATTTTAAGGCAGAAAAAGGTTCCAAGAAAGACATACATACATACATACATACATACATACATACATACATACATACATACATACATACATACATACATACATACATACATACATACATACATACATACATACATACATACATACATACATACATACATACATTCTCATTATAGACTGCTATGCCTTTCAAAGTTCAGTCTGCAAGCCTCTGAGAATTTACTAAACGTCGCCACAATCCTCGATTTGCAACTAGTGTTATGGCCTCATTTAGTTCTATACCTCTTATCTTTAAATCGTTAGAAACCGAGTCTAACCATCGTCGTCTTGGTCTACCTCTCCTTCTCTTAACCTCCATAACAGAGTCCATTATTCTCCTAGGTAACCTATCCTCCTCCATTCGCCTCACATGACCCCACCACCGAAGCCGGTTTATGCGTACAGCTTCATCCATCGAGCTCATTCCTAAATTAGCCTTTATCTCCTCATTCCGTATACCCTCCTGCCATTGTTCCCACCTGTTTGTACCAACAATCATTCTTGCTACTTTCATGTCTGTTACTTCTAACTTATGAATAAGATATCCCGAGTCCACCCAGCTTTCGCTCCCGTAAAGCAAAGTTGGTCTGAAAATAGACCGATGTAAAGATAGTTTCGTCTGGGAGCTGACTTCCTTCTTACAGAATACTGCTGATCGAAACTGCGAACTCACTGCATTAGCTTTAGTACAACTTGATTCATTCTCACTTACTATATTACCATCCTGGGAGAACACACAGCCTAAATACTTGAACTTATCGACCTGTTCTAGTTTTGTATCACCAATCTGACATTCAATTCTGTTGAATTTCTTACCCACTGACATCAATTTAGTCTTCGAGGGGCTAATTTTCATACCATACTCATTAAACCTATTTTCAAGTTCCATGATATTAGACTGCAGGCTTTCGGACAATCTGCCATTAAGATCAAGTCGTCAGCATAGGCCAGACTGCTTGGTTCATTTCCACCTAACTGAATCCCTCCCTGCCATTTTATACCTTTCAACAGATGATCCATGTAAACTACGAACAGCAAAGGTGAAAGATTACAGCCTTGTCTAACCCCTGTAAGTACCCTGAACCAAGAACTCATTCTACCATCAATTCTCACTGAAGCCCAATTGTCAACATAAATGCTTTTGATTGATTTTAATAATCTACATTTAATTCCATAGTCCCCCAGTATGGCGAACATATTTTCTCTTGGTACCCTGTCATATGCTTTCTCTAGATCTACGAAACATAAACACAACTGCCTATTCCTCTCGTAGCATTTTTCAATTACCTGGAGCATACTGAAAATCAGATCCTGACAGCCTCTCTGTGGTCTGAAACCACACTGGTTTTCATCCAACTTCCTCTCAACGACTGATCGCATCCTCCGTTCCAAGATGCCAGTGAATACTTTGCCTGGTATACTAATCAATGAGATACCTCGATAGCTGTTGCAATCCTTCCTGTTCCCTTGCTTATAGATAGGTGCAATTACCGTTTTTGTCCAATCTGAAGGTACCTTACCAACACTCCACGCTAATTTTACTACTCTATGATGCCATTTCACCCCTACCTCCCCACTATACTTCACCATTTCAGGTCTAATTTCATCTATTCCTGCTACCTTGTGACAATGGAGTTTATTTACTATCATTTCCACTTCCTCACGCATAATTTCACCAACATCATTTTCCTCCCCCCATGAGCTTGCCTGTTTGCAACACCACCATGATGATTTCCTTTTACATCGAGAAGAAGTTCAAAATATTCCCTCCACCTCTCCAGTGATTCCCTGGGATCTATTATGAGTTCACCTGAATTACTCAAACCACTGTTCATTTCCTTTTTCCCTCCCTTCCTAAGATTCTTTATTACTGTCCAGAAAGGTTTCCCTGCTGCTTGACCTAGCCTTTCCAGGTTATTACCAAAATCTCCCCATGACTTCTTTTTGGATTCAACAACTATTTGTTTCGCTCTGTTTCTTTCATCTACGTACAAATCCCTGTCTGTCTCGGCCCTTGTTTGGAGCCATTTCTGATAAGCCTTCTTTTTACGTTTACAGGCTGCTCTCACTTCATCATTCCACCAAGATGTTCGCCTTTTCCCATCTTTACACACAGTTGTTCCTAGGCATTCCCTTGCTGTTTCTATTACAGCATCCCTGTATGCCACCCATTCACTTTCTATATCCTGAACCTGCTTACTGTCTACTGTTCGAAACTTCTCACTAATCATATCCATGTACTTCTGTCTAATTTCCTCGTCCTGGAGATTTTCTACCCTTATTCGTTTGCAGACAGACTTCACTTTCTCTACCCTAGGCCTAGAGATACTTAGTTCACTACAGATCAGATAGTGGTCTGTATCATCGAAAAATCCCCGAAAAACTCGTACATTCCTAACTGCTTTCCTGAATTCAAAAGCTGTTAAGATATAGTCTATTATGGATCTGGTACCCCTAGCTTCCCATGTGTAGCGGTGAATAGCCTTATGGTTGAAGAATGTATTCGTAACAGCTAAACCCAAACTAGCACAGAAGTCCAGCAAACGCTTCCCATTCCTATTAGCTTCCATATCTTCCCCACATATACCAATCACCCTTTCGTATCCTTCAGTTCTATTCCCAACTCTCGCATTGAAATCGCCCATTAGCACTGTTCTATCCTTGCTGTTGACCCTGACCACGATGCCACTCAATGCTCATAAGGACATTCCAGGAATAATTAATGAACAAGGGGAGTGTGTATGTGAGGATCTTCAAAAGGCAGAAATATTCAGTCAGCAGTATGTAAAGATTGTTGGTTACAAGGATAATGTCCAGATAGAGGAGGAGACTAAGGCCAATGAAGTATTAAAATTTACGTATGATAACAATGACATTTACAATAAGATACAAAACTTGAAAACTAGAAAAGCGGCTGGAATTGATACGATTTCTGGGTAATACTAAAGACAATTTTTGTAATATCGTACCATATCTGAAGTACTTATTTGATTATTGTTTGGTCGGACGAGCTATAACAGATGAATGGAGAGTTGCTATGTGTATAAAAGAAATGGTAATAGACATAAAGCTGAAAATTACAGGCCAGTCAGTTTGACATGAATTGTATGTAATCTTTGGGAAGGCATTCTTTCTGATTATATTAGACATGTTTTTAAAATTAATAACTGGTTCGATAGAAGGCAGTTCGGTTTTAGGAAAGGTTATTCCACTGAAGCTCAACTTGTAGGATTCCAGCAAGATAAAGAAGATGTCTTGGATTCAGGAGGTCAAATGGACTGTATCGCGATTGACCTGTCTAAAGCATTTGATAGGATGGATCATGGGAGACTCCTGGAAAAAATGAGTGTAATTGGACTAGACAAAGGAGTGACTGAATGGGTTGCTATATTTCTAGAAAATAGGTCTCAGATAATTAGAGTAGGTGAAGCTTTATCTGACCCTGTATTTATTAAGAGGGGAATTCCTCAAGGCAGTATTATTGGACCTTTATGCTTTCTTATATATATAAATGATATGAGTTAAGAAGTGGAGTTAGAGGTAAGGCTTTTTGCGGATGATATTATTCTGTACAGAGTAGTAAGTAAGTTACAAGATGGTGAGCGACTGTAGGGTGACCTCGATAGTGTTGTGAGATGAACAGCAGGCAATGGTATTGTGATAAACGGGGTTAAAAGTCAGGTTGTGAGTTTCACAAATAGGAAAAGTCCTCTCAGTTTTAATTACTGCTTTGATGGGGGCGAAAGTTCCTTTTGGGGATCATTGTAAGTATCTAGGTGTTAATATAAGAAAAGATCTTCATTGGGGTAATCATACAAATGTGATTGTAAATAAAGGGTACAGATCTCTGCACATGGTTATGAGGGTGTTAAGGAGTTATAGTAAGGATGTAATGGAGAGGGCGTATAAGTCTCTTGTAAGACCCCAACGAGAGTATGGTTCCAGTGTATGGGACCCTCACCAGGATTACCTGATTCAAGACCTGGAAAAAATCCAAAGAAAAGCAGCTTGATTTGTTCTGGGTGATTTCCAACAAAAGAGTAGCGTTACAAAAATGTTGCAAAGTTCGGGCTGGGAAGAAATGGGAGAAAGAAGGAGAGCTGCTCAACTAAGTGGTATGTTCCGAGCTGTCAGCGGAGAGATGGCGTGCAATGACATTAGTAGACGAATACGTTTGAGTGGCGTTTATAAAAGTAGGAAAGATCACAATATGAAGATTAGGTTGGAATTCAAGAGGACAAACTGGGGCAAATATTCATTTGTAGGAAGGGGAGTTGGGGATTGGAATGACTTACCAAGGGAGATGCTCAGTAAATTTCCAATTTCTTTGAAATCATTTAGGAAAAGGCTACGAAAACAACAGATAGGGAATCTGCTACCTGCACTACTGCCCTAAATGCCGATCAGTATTGTTTGATTAATTGAACACCAAATATAAAACTCATGTAAAACAATCGCGAAGCGGAAAACGCATTTCGTGTATTACCACTGCGCTGCCTGGCGGACAAGTTTTGCGTGATAGATCCCTTTTGCCGTATAATACAAACATTCACCCAAATACAAAAAATTCAATGTAATGCGTGGAATAATATAAGATAGGAATACTTCACTGAAGCGTATTACTAGAAGTGAGAAAATGCAATATATTTTCACTTATTATTAAAAAATAAGCAAACGTAAAGGCCTCTTCTTCACTATCCTGAACATCCTGAACTTGCGAGTGAGTTCTAGACGGTCCAGGTGTATTATTGCCAATTAGCGCATGTTTTGTCATGCAACGTAACATGTTCTCACTTGGAGATTCTATTTTTCTACACATTGAGAGACTACGCATTTACTGATGATGTGTTGAATCAATTTTTGTGTTTCACCTTAATTAGGCTATATTTGAACTGATTGAAACACGTCTATTCCTAAATATATGAGTGTGTCTGGGAGGAACTTCTCACACTTACTGGGGCCAATTTCAGATAATTTTGTTTGAAACACGTATGACCAATCCATATAGTATGACAAAATGTCCTTGTGGAAGTAACCATTTTTTCATGGAGAGCAATTACTACCGCTTTACTACTTTAAAAATATTCATTGATAGTAGTGAACTTCGATACCAACCAAAGTGAAAACTGACAAAATTGTTTTAGAAATGGATCTTTCAAAGAACTGAGAATTTCTTTACGTTTGTAAGTCTTTCATCAAAATATTTACAATAGAAAAAACCTTAAAGCACGCCACTTATCAGCATTTCTTCTTATTAATGAATGCAATGACAGCCATCTCGTTTGAGATGGATGGAGCATTTTCTGAATCGGCAGATCTAAGGACTGAAATCCATACAACCGTGCTTGTCTCTTCGCACTGGCGGAAATAGTTGTAAATATTATGTGGAAAATCCCCACAACGCCTTGTGAGACTCTATGAAGCTTCAATCGCGCACAAGAGAAGAGAATGGCGGCCTTTTTCATTACTACTACAACCGGACACATTTCTAGTGGATCATCACTGAGTTTCTTGATCCCATCATTACGTTACAACCGCCTGAACTAAATTCAATTTCATATTCAAGTATAGAATTAACAATACCCTGGAACAAATATTGATTGGTAGCACCTTCGTTGATTTTATCTTGTTATCCTGGCTGATAAATATTAGTGATATTCCAAAATTTGCTTTATATTCTGTTGGAACCTTTGTCAAAATACCTAAACTGCCTATATCGGGTGATTCGTCCGTTAATACACTGAATTTTACTGATTGAAGTGTCTTCGCAAGATCCTGTTTATGGTATTTCCCTTATAACATTTCTTACAATGGCCGTACATTTAGTCGGTTTCATTTGTACGGTTTCCTCGAATTTCGAATCCCGAAAAACCTGTTTTAGTACGGGCCTGTGTGCATTACATAACTCTAAACGGTATATTGTGTTCCGCGAAAAAACCGCGAGTTTATGAGCTGTGTGCTAATTTCCGAACACTCGTTATGTTAAATGTCTTTGATAAAAATATACCTCAAATTGCTTTGACTGGTAACTGATAGAGCTTCAATGTATTTAATGTGCTTTTCACTTTTGTTGTGTATTTTAATATTACTTAATTCCGATACAAGTGTCACGTTACAAACTTTACACCTTGCCCTTTCTCCACTTGTTGGATCAGAACGCAACCAGTTCATATACTATCTATACCTTCCCAGGACTACCTGTACTTTTGTTCTTTCTGACTAATTTGACACAAAATTGCATATGCGTGTGTGTCGAAGAACATGCTTCTTTTGGAATTAGACGTTAACCCCATATTTACTTATTTAACATTCTAAATATACTCCAAGGGAATTAATACATAATTAATTCATAGTAAGCTAACCCACAATAAATAGAAACACTGTATTGCCACGCTAAATAATTTGTAAATACATCACAATATTATTCATAAAACTGACAAAATCACATTATTCATGGGATTTACAACTAGACGCTGCACTATTACATGTTTAATGTTACACCACACTTTACACTGGTTAAGAAACTGCGACTGAGTTTGGTGTGGGCTGATCCATGAGTGTGACTTGTCAACAAATAATCCCGGCCGCAGAGTGAGACAGAAAAATCCCACGTGTCGGACTATTCAGACGCATCGTTTGTAAATCTGAAACCATCTCAAAGATGAATCAGAACATTCGAAGCATGGGAGTCCCCTGGAGAAATGGAGGGCACGTCATACATGTCCAGGAAATGAGGTATGTTCAAAAAGAAAAAAATAATTTTGCAAATCAAATTTGAATATTTGCAATAATGAAAAATATTCGTAAATAAATTTAGCAGAACCGTATATAAAGCGCACGGTTTGACATTCGAACCGTACACCGTACACAGAACGAAGCGGTGTGGACAGGACGGCTGCGATCGCGGCGACATCTTGGGGCGAACATTTTATTTTCAGCTGTGTAATGGTGGTAAGGGACGGGTCTTTGAACAGCCCTTTTCTAGCCATGTACTTATAAAACTCACCGTGATAAAGACGTGTACTCACATATTTCTTTACTTTATAAAAAATGGTATAATCTATATATATATAAAATAAGAGTTTTGTCTGTACATTGCTCAGAATATGAAAAGAATGGTATTTCTGTATCGGTCATGGCCACGGTAACAAGGAAATGCACTTTTTACTTTTGCGTAATGTCTGTCTGTCTGTCTGTCTGTCTGTCTGTCTGTCTGTCTGTCTGTCTGTCTGTCTGTCTGTCTGTCTGTCTGTCTGTCTGTCTGTCTGCCTGTCTGTCTGTCTGTCTGTACACGCATCACTAGAAAACGGCTTAAGAGAATTTAATGAAAATCGGTATGCAAAGTCGGGGAATAAGTCGCTACAATCTAGGCCATAAATAATTTCATTCACGCTGATTGAAATGGTAGTTTAGGGGAAGACCTAAAATTGAATTCTCTAATATTTATATTATTAGTGGTTGTATCGATAAAGACTACATAAACAAACGTATATAGAATTAAATTTCCGACCATTTATATCTTTTACATTTTTACCGTACCGGCTATGATAACACAGATATTCATGAATTTGTATTTTTGTTGCTAAGTCCATATCAGCGCCGAGCCACGAGAAAATGGTTTAACAGAATTTAATGAAAATCGGTATATAGAATCGGAAAATAATAAACTACAGTCTAAGCTATAAACAATTTTATACACCCTGGATGAAATTGTAGTTTAGGGGAAGGCGCCTAAAATGTTAATTACCTAAGTTATTGGTCCTATCGAAAAGTCTACTATGTAACAACAGTTATAGAGAATACAATTTCCGGTCATTTATATTTTATTCAGTTTTAACGTACAGAGTGGCATTTCAGAGTCGGAAGAAAACTAAATGTCAAGGCCTACAATGTCGAAAGCGCATAACATTGATCAACAATAACATTATATTGACCATTGTTTGTTGTGATGTTCTTTGTCTCTTAAGCTGCCTCTCAATTCCGATGAATTGCGTACCGAGTATAATAGCCTGACTAAGTATTGGCGGGAAATAGCCGAGGAGTTTGAAAACTTTCTTCTTTAGCATGCCATTCCTCTGGTTCATACATTTTCTGATACAGCTGACACGTGACACACTGGTTCATCATAGTATTCCAGCTATTCGATCCCTAACCTGATGTGCTGTTTTGAATGAGCACTGGGCATACTTAAGGCAGAAGCTCACTTAGTAGAGTAGTAGTAGTAGTATGGCCTGGTCTAGGATAACAATTAGGGCAATTCCAAATTATAGCACCACACTTCACTAAATAACTCAAAATTCAACCCTGAAAATAGCCGTTTCTTAATAAAAGCGTCTTCTTCTTCATTTTTATTAAATTCTACATTCATTTTATTCCAAATTAGCAGTGAAGAAGAGGTTTCTCCTCTGGCTTGGAGGAAAAATTTGCCTCCAAGTCAGATCGTTCTTTCAGCCGCCACTGTAGTGAATTGATACTTTCCGACCCATCGGGTACTCCTAGGAACAGATTAGTAAAAAGGCATAGTTTTTGCCCTGGGAGTCGCCAATATTCGACTGCCTCCCCGCCGAAAAGGGCCGAAGAGTGTTCACGGCTCACGGCAGTCTGCGGCTTGTTCATTCCAGCTCTGGAACTTTGGACTGTTAGATAGGCAGCTTAGTCCTGTTCATTAAGAGTGGAGAGAATGTGAGGTCTTTCATTTGATCGAGTATTTCATATGAAGGCATTGCTTTTTTCGCGCTATTCCTACTGACGTCATTGTAATGCATGTTAACTTCAGTTAGAAAAACCACTAAGGCAGTCTTTCTGAGGATGTAAAAAGGCAGGTGGAGAGTGAGTGTCTACCATTATAATGAATGCTCCCCAACCTGATTGTGACTGATGGTATGCAAGCGGGTCTACCATTACAGTGAAAATTCCCTAACTCAGTCTTCATATGTGAAAAGATGTTTGGTGACATCCCCGTCGCGTTTCTAGGGTAACGTTAAGAGCTATGCAATTTCATACAATCTTGCTTACAACGTGTACACTACCTAACCTAGAATTCTGTATACAATGTAGAATTCCGTAGCGAAGCACGGGTATATCAGCTAGTAATGTAAGATAATCGAATATTATAAAAACCGTGTTCGGAACACTTGATTGTACAAAATATATTTTTTACACATACTTTTCAATTAGTGCACATTTTTGTGCGAGTGGAGGAGATTAAGATAAATGTGATACAACTTATGTTACTTCCTTTGTACCAATAGAGTATTTAACAGCATTCATTGAAATCGACATACTGCCCCCATCATGCCGGGCTCAGCTCGCCGGTGAGCGAGAGTCTCAGAGGTAGACCATTCGCTTATCGGCTGTGCAGAAAATTTTAAAGGCATTAATAGATGAAGGACTAGCGACAAATGAAAAGAAGCTAAAATAGGTTTATACATTTATTAAAAACTATCACTCTTCCAATAAACAATTACATTTACAAAATCTGGGACTAATTCTTGAAAATCTCTTCTCCTCGTGCTATCGTCTATAAGGAATCTTGATCAAATTAAAGCTCAACGAATGTTCTTGTCTGTAATAATAATAATAGGGATCATTAATTTACTATAAACTGGATTGAAAATCAAAATACTATCAGGTATCACTCTCTCCAATAATGATAATTAAATTGCTTAAATTAAAATATTCCTTCTGGATCTCACTTAATTCTACAAGAAAATGATCATTTTCTTTCCCTTATTAAAATTATTGAAAAATGTTTAATTCAAGAAATTGTGGTTAATAAGTCTTCCTTAGACTTTCCCTTCATCAATCAATTCATTTTTATAATTATTAAGTGACTGAACTTCTCATAATTAATTCTTATTTGATCTCATATCAACCTAAACGTTACTCGTTGTTATGCAATAAGTGACTGTACAATAACTAAAAATTCAGCCTCGTGACATCAATCCACGGACGTTGCCTTCTCTTATTCAATTTATTTTAGTGAATTAGATCCTAATCTACCTTAAATTATAATAAAATCTTCTATAGATTCATAATTCATCAAATCACGGACACGCGAAAATAACGTAAATCGGTCAAAATTTGACGCGCGCAGTGGAGAACATCATCATAAAACCATTCAAGAAAATTCACAAAACACAGAATATAATCAAATCACACATCACACATTCACACATAGGTACACGACAATATTACAATATTATTTACACGAACACTAACCCATTATTATTAAATTTTGGATTTATTCCAAATTAGGGAAATCATTCTCTAGATGACAATATCATGTATATTCCAGGTATCGATCTAGGACGTGATAGAGTTGAGGTTATCACTTTTATGCAGACATTAATTATACAACGATGTTCAAGGGAATCCTTTAAACAGAAATCATTCAAAATAAGCAAGTAAAATACCTACAGCACAGGTCAAAATATTAGAATACGCGCTTACGGTACATGAGTTGCGGCATTTATTCTTATTCTCCTACTATATCGTGGCATTCAAGCTCGAAGAAATCATGTCCAGTGACATATTTCTTCCAAAAATGTCTCTAATGGATGCATAAATTATCACACAAAATATTATGTCCATCTGCAAGTCATAATCAAATTAATAGCACAGTAAAATATACGTATAATTCATCATTACTCCGTCCGGAGGATGCCATGTTCCGGCCTACTTTACATAAAGTGAGCACACGATAATTCTTTCCAAGAACAAACCAACATTAAACCCATGACCTTATTCAAATTTTAGCCCGTAATTAGGTTTAATTATTTTTACTCATTATTATTAGTATATTTATTGACCGTGCCTAATCACACTTGCAAAGCTATCGTACGAAATTATTCAGATGACTCTAAACGAACTAAAGTCCACAGAAATGTCGTATAATCGTAGAATGAAATTTGACACTTAGAAAAACACTAGAACACTGTCCTAATCTGTCTCAATTAATTTTCAAACTATTTCAAAATCATTAAAGATTAACGCGGAGGTCATTTACTTTTATTTCTCCTGCCGTCTTAAATTTTTAGGACAGTTGAGGTCTCTCTCGATGACATTCACTCTTATCTCTAACTAATAGAACCGAATACACATTCATTCCAGAGCACAAACTACCTCCCACCGATGAAAGAAGAATGAAAAGTCAAACTACTGCTAAACTAATAGAAAATCTAAATGAATAAGATAAGGCTACGTTTTACAGACATTTTACAGAAAGATAGAAAGATGAATTCTTAAAGAATACTCATGTGGCTGGTGTTAACTGGATTCTGGCTGATGACCTAGTACGTGGTCACATCACCTTCCATCGAACAAAGTCTTGCCCATGTCCGACGCCTTACATAATTAGTGACTCATGGAGGAGATGAAGGTGCACAGGAAAGAGTAGGATTCATCTCGGAAAGGGATAGCCATCTTGAAGCGAGCTCGAACCAACGACCTTCCTTCTTCTGAGTTCTCGTAGAAAAGCTGAAACTAACAAAAGTCTTAGCAATAGTCCAGGATACACACGCGATGTTTAATAATGTGGAGATGGACACTTATCTTATGACAGTCATAAATAAATCGTAGAGAAGTTTTTCAAATGCCTGAATTGCAGTTTATTCAGTCCTCAGTGCCTTCTCTAATGCAAAGTCTCCCAGTTAAGCAAACGACGTCCAGTCTCGACCGTAGCTGCATTCAGAGTAACGCTCAAATCAAGTGTTTAGAAGTAAAAACCCTCTATAAAATTTCCTTTGGAATTACCATAAATTCACTGTCTTAAGACGGAGGTGTGCCTCTTGATTATATCTGATTGGTGGATCTGTTGCATTCCTGTGAAGGTTGTCATTTTTATTGGCTGCCCTAGTTTCACGTCACACGACCTTGCAATTATTGATCGATTATAATCACGCTGCCCGCCCGATCACGTGGCACCCACACACATGTGTCTGAAGGACACCTAACAGGAATTTCACCCTGCTTCCTCGTTCTCTTGGTAGGTTGGGAAAACCGGTTCGCAGGCGGCTTGTTCACGCTAGCACGGGAGTGTAAAATCTCACCCTCCTGGCGATCGAACTAATGTTTCAACTCACTGATGAAATAAATCATTCTCCCTTAATAAATTATTTCCACTTTTGAAGGGGACAATACTGTACAGGAAAACGTCAATATAGGCAATATGCACAGTACCGGTATTTAATAACATTTATTAAAATAAGAACTCTGTACGAAAATACGTCCATGTAAGCTAGATGTACATTATTTACTAATATCATTCACTGGAATAAATAAATAAATAAATAAATAAATAAATGGCGCGTCTCCTGGTAGGCGACCTGGGGGTCTGTGTGATTTGAGCTTTACATATAATGAATTCTAATGCTCAAGACGACACACACACACACACACACACACACACACACACACACACCGATACTTCAAAATAACCAATGAAGGTTAAAATCCACATCCTGGCCGGAAATCGAACCAGGGAACCCTTGGAACAAAGACGAGTACGTTAACCATGGAGCCGGACATTCAACGAAATCAGCACAGAAAAACGTCAATTTGAGCTGGATGTACAGCGTTTAACAACATCAATAACCTTTATTGGAACAATCACACTGTGCACAAAAATATCCTTTGCGGGTGGGGACGGTAAAATTAACACCCACGGTATATCCTGACGGTCGTAAGAGGTCGTAAAGGGAGTAACAGTTGATTTTAACTTGGGAACCGTGTTGGCATTGCTTCCATTCACTTTCGATAGGCTACATTGATAATTTCCTGTACATCGTGGCTATTTCAAATAATAATGTTGATTTCACTGAGTGTTATTAAATAATGTACATATAGACTACATTGACAACTTCATGTACGGTGACGTGATTTCAATTAATGTACTGATTTCAATGAATGTTATTAAATACTGTATATACGTAGGTGGATCAAAAGGTTAGTTGCACTAACGCTCCGCAGCATCGTGCTGTGTGTCGCAAACGTGGGCACAACGGAGAAAGGGATAGACACTGCCCACACGTCTGTTAGGCAGGTCGCTGTGGTGTCTCGTCTAGTATTGTGTGAATAGCGGCCATATCAATAGCGCGTCAACTGGACGTTCACTCCAAATATGAGGTGCGTGCGACAATCCGATTCCTATGGGCCAAAAGGAAGAATTGCACGGACATTCATCCTGAAATTAGTGCTGTGTATGGGGAGCGGGCCATTTCCCGGCAAGGTATCATAAAGTGGTGTACGCAATTCGAAGTCGGACGCACGGATATCACGAACAACCATCGCGAAGGCAGGTCCGCAATGTCCAGGACCCGTGCAAAGGTCAACAGTGTGAATGCGATCATTAGACAGAACCGGCGCATTAAACTGAGAGAAATCGCGACGCAGCTGAAGATGTCGTATGGCAGTGCGTTCGCCATTGTTCACGAGGACCTTGGATATCGTAAGCTGTGTCAAAGATGAGTCCCACGTCTTCTCACCGATGAGCACATGGGACAACGTTTCCAATCCTCCCTGGCATTTTTGAAACGCTATGCCCCGGACGGCAACAGGTTTCTGCGGCGAATCTTCATAGGCGACGAAACGTGGGTCCACCACTTCACCCCCGAAACGAAGCGAACATCAATGGGATGGGTGCACCCCTCATCACCACAACGAAAGAAGGCCAAGGTTCAACCTTCAGCCGGTAGTGTTATGGCGACAGTGTTCTTTGACATGGAGGGTTTGCTGCACGTGGAAGTCATGCCGAAAGGACCGACGATCAACGCGGCGTCGTATTGTCAAACTTTGCACCGGTTGCGTAAATCGATTCAAGAGAAGCACCGGGGGAAATTGAGCGCCGGTGTGATTTTGTTGCACGAAAACGCAACACCTCACAAGGCCCGCCAAACGAGAGAACTGCTGCAGCGTTTCAAGAGGGAGGTCTGGCAACATCCACCCTACATTCCCAACCTAGCGCCATGTGACTTTCATCTGTTCGGAAAGCTCAAAACGGAGCTCGGTGGTAGACGTTTCCATACCGGTGAGGAGGTGAAGGCCGTTGTCTCCGAGTGGTTGCAGATCGCTGGAGGAAATTTCTATGCATCCGGCATCGACAAGTTGGTTGTGCGTTCGCAGAAATGGTTGGAGTCTTTTGGAAACTATGTGAAAAAGTGAAGTTACAGTGTATGTCGTTATAGTCGTGTTGCTGTTGTATAGGTGGTGAAATAAATGGCCATAATTGGGAAGTGCAACTTATTTTCTGATCTGCCCTCCTATATATTGAAACAGTAAGTGTTGATTACGTCGGCTAGCTGAACACGAGACTCGAAACAGGGGTGTCCGGTCTCTATCTGATTTGTTACAGAGGAGAGGGATGTAAAATAATCATAATGTAATGTTTTTAATTTTGCTCAAAAGTTTATTCATAAAATAAAATCAGTATTCAACATCACCCTCAGCACAGCATTTGCAATGAGTATTTCTCCTGGGATTGAGTTGGTCCTGGTATACTGCGGGATCGCAATGTTCGTTCATAGTGGCAACATCTTCCGTGAAGTTCTCGAATATCTAGAATTTCTAGAATGTCTGGAATATCTAAAATATCCAGATGATATAGGAGCACTCGTAGTTTTGGATGTAACACTGCACTAGGATTCGAAATGGACTCGTAAAATTTTCGATCTGCACAAACAAAGTTATTGTTAATGGCGATTTTAAACAAATCACAAGTGGCGATAACTGCCCTCACAGTTTGATTGCACTGGATAATTGCGATGTAATATCACTGAACTCGACGTACGCAATCATTACTACTTGATTGAGTTAAGTAATAAATTAAATTAACTCATAATTAAATCGGTGATGTATCAGCCATGGAAAATAAATGACACTTTATCAAAGTTAAGTATGAGAACGTTGGATGAATAATGACAGAAAATAAGTTATTACACTTTCAAACTTACACAGTTCAAGTTCGAATTAATTCTTGAAATGTCATGAAACCAAAGAATTTGTTCTGTGAATCTAGTCCCGTTCGCAATTACATAAAGAAAACACTGTTCCTTCTAGAACCGTCCTGAGTTCAACACAAGTCCTATCTGGATATCTAAGAAATGTAAACTGCACCAGTCTATTTAACCACAGTTCGAAGACTGTGTTCTATCGTGAATCAGGTCACTTGGAAAATAAATCCTAAGTTTGATAGCGCTGTTAAAATCAACTACTTGGGTCAGTAGCTTGTAACATAAACATATAATTTGACAAAATGTTCTAACACTTCGGTAGAGTAATCGTGCAATTTGACGTTTTACTACCACAAAATTCAATCACCTGTACAGTATGAAATTATGAATTACGTTTCGCTATTAGCACAGTTTTATCACTTGTTAAGGTTAAATACAAAATTATGTACAGTTTTGACGTTTCACTAACGGCAAAGGTTTATCACTTTTAGCATTCAATGTTAAATCACTTTGTAAAGTTTAAACACTGTCATTCAAATCCTATCATCAAATTACGTTTAAGTACTTGGTATCGTAATATCGTACTAGCGAGGAAATATAAGTTCGGATCACACTGTTCCTTTAAATAGTCATACACCTTAACTGTTCACGTCTCAACTCATACGCAACTTCTATTACCACTCGCTAATGATACTTTAATTCTTCTAAGTCTTGTAGATGCGTTGTAGAATCAGAGTTCAATAGTACGCGGACTTAAACTTTCATCGCAGAGTCGAACTGGCGACTTGCATCAAGACGGCAGAATGACCAACAGCCGACCGACTGGCCTGGACTGTGGTACAGGGTAGACTGAGTTGACAGGCGATCCCCTAGAGATTGTAACTGTTTTATTTCTTCTAATATCTCCCTTAATCCTTAAGATATTTCTTTCACACTTGGAAGTTATAATTATACAAAATCGGGCTACACGATGACGTAGTTCATATCTCCGTAACTTAATCCACTCAAAAGTTATCAACGATGGAAAGAATCGATCATTCTATCGGCTGACGCAACGTGGCCTTGATCGCGTTCCACAGGTTGTAACGTCACAACTCTTCTTCTTCTTCATGAAATGTTGTGTTGGGCTCCTTGTGATTTTCGCCCAGTCAATATTCTTATGGGATTTATAAAACATCATATAGATATCTGTACAAATATAAATAAATAAACAAATTGGAGCACTGTATTAGACACACGACAGAAAACACAGGGGGTTTGGAAAAGAGGTGCGCATGATAGAGTTGATTAACTCATAGAGCGGTAACGGTATAGTATGCAAGGGATAAGCTTCATAGAGAAGGTAGTAATCAGCTCCAGTAAAAAATAGAAGAAAAACTGAGAATGAAAAAAGTCACCACAAAAAACAAATGATCAGGTTATATACACAAAGGAAGCCAGGAGCATACCGACAAAAAGAAATGAAAGAGTAATATGATATCAAGTTATAAAGTTAGGTTGGAGTCATCAAGAACAGTAGTAATTATTGAAATTGCAGTGGGTGTCAGATTATAGAGTAAACAAGAAATACTGGTGGGCAATGAAAATTTGTGCTGGATAAGGTGGTGTAAAAACGTTGGCGAGCTGAACGATATAAAGGACATTGGAAAAAGATATGATTAGCATCTCCGTCGGGGTAACCACATTCAGAAAAAGGGGTGAGTTGTCAGATGAAAAACGATATTTATAGGGCGGAGTAAGGACATGATTAAATCTTAGACGGATGATAGTAGTTAAATGTCGTCTAGAGTACTGGCCTGTTATGATCCACGGTTGTAGGGGAATAAGAGGTTGCAGTTGGTAGTACGATCTGCCTTTGTACGTGGCAGTTTCATGCTATTCTGATTACCATTCAGAGTGAGCCTTGTTTTCGACATGTATAAAATAATCAGTGGGGGGAATGGCTATAGTAGAGGCGGGAAGCGGAAGACGTTCTGCTTGCTTTGCATAAGTATCGGCTCGTTCATTTCCAAAAATTCCAATATGCGCTGGCACCCAGACGAAAGTGAGGTAGACGTTTGAGTGATCGAGTGTATAAATAAGATGTTTTACATTATATAGGTACCAATTGTATGAGAAGGAGGTGGAGGAGAGTGATTGTAATACTCTCATAGAATCGGTGTAGATGGTTGCTTTTGCATAATCATGTTTAACGTAAAGGAGACCTTGACGTACGGCAAAAAGTTCAGCAGAATAAATGGAGAAGTGATTAGGTAACCTAAATTGTTGGGCTAACTGTGGTTGAACAGTAAAAAAGTCCGCTCAAACGCCAGACACTGACTTAGAGCCTTGTTAAAGGGGAAGACACGTAATTTTTTGTGAAGCTGTGCCTATGTGCAGTTCTGATTTGCATCGCGGCAATAGTTAGAAGCAGTAGGGAGAATAATGTAAGGAAGATGAATGAAACAGTCATAAGGAAAAGAGTAATACGGCAGTGTAGGCATACGCAAAAGAGAATCTCGATATCCATGTAAATAACTATACGAATGATATAGTGCCGGCATTTTTGAAGACGGTGACGGGGAAGAGTGTATAGTTCGAATAATAGCTGTAATTTTGGTATGAGGGGAGGAGCGACGATGGCAAATTTCTTGAAGAGGTATTTTGTTGTTAACATAAGTCGTCGTATTTTTAGACGGGGATCGCCAGCTTCTACAAGTAATGCGTAAGTGTGAAGAGCACCGAGACAAATGCGGAGAGCACTGAATTGTAACGTATTTAGATGTTCTACAGTAGTATTAGAAGCCATATCTAGGACATGGGCACCATAGTCCATATAGGAACGGAGAGTGGCCATATATAAAAAGCGGTGGTCGGATCCGCTCCCCAATTTCTGCGTGTAACAGTTCGGAGGACATTTATATACCAAGTAGTTTTTTTACGTAAATATTTAATATGGTGAATGCGGGTTAATTTATGGTCTAAATGTAGTCCAAGGTATTTATAGTGGTTACAGATAGAGATAGAATACATATCGAATCGCAGAGGGTTCCAGTCATATTTACGGCAATGGGTGAAGATCATCATTGAACATTTGTATATTGCAAGCAGAAGGCCATGGGAATCCAACCACGAGGTAGCCTCACTCATAAGTTGCGACATTCGCTCGCGATATGTATCTATGTTGATGTGAGACAGGGAAAGAACGATATCGTCAGCGTACGCTATTATGCGGGCGGAGCGTGTTACTAACCTGCCAAAATCGCTCATATAAAGAGCAAAAAGTATCCCGCTGAAAATGTCCCGCTGGGGTAAGCCATTTAACATCTGCCGACTAGAAATAGTGTGTTGAGACAATTTGATTATAAGATTACGGTATGTAAATAATTACTATGCCTTTGCTGGCGAGATGTAGTGTTTACAGTGCACTATGTCTTGTGGTATGAGCTATATCAAATTTGTTACTTTCATTGATCTGTCTCAGTCTCATCCTTGGCTTTGACAATATGAAAGTGACTGAGGTATGAGTGATGCTAGTAATACCATTCCTTATGCAGCCAGTCCCTGTTATGAATGGTGTGAAAATATCGCTCATAGGGTCTGTTCGTGCATGCATTTCAGTGGGCTTGGCAGACTGATATGTAATAGCAACTGCTGGCTCGGTGAGGAAAGCTACGGGAAACTACCTCACTCCTCATTTCCATAGTTCGCCTCTTCAGTGACGCCTAGGCTATTTATGAAATCTGTTGGCGGAGCTGCAGAGGATCAAACCAGCCTTCGTGCAGAATACCCAACATACATACAAATAATTGCTGTAAAAGGGATATAAAACCAGTTGGGAAGTTCTTAGCAGAAAGACAATCCCATAACATATGTAACGGAATAGAGTCATAGGCGCCTTGAATATCAAGAAACGTAGCTACGGTACTGTGGCGACGTGCCTTGGCGAATATTAGGTCGATTACAAAGGTGTTTATAGCATCGTGAGTGCTACGGCCCTTAAAAAACGCATATTGATTTTTTGGAACCAAGTTATAATCTTCGAGTACCCAAAGAAATCTCTAGAGTAGTACTTTAAGAAATGTTTTCCTCATACACGAATTGAGAACAATCCCAAGGTAACTGTGAAATTCAGAGGCTATCTTATTCGGTTTAAGGATTGGCACAAGAAAGAAGTCATTCCATTGACAGGGCACTTTAAGTGTAGATAATATGGTATTATAGTATTTAAGAATGACTTCCTTAGCTGCGTGAGGCAACAAGTGCAGCATACTGTAGGTAATGTAATCAGAGCCAGGTGCTGACTGAGAGGATATAGGGATAACTGCTTCGAATTCGTATAGTGTAATAGGTTGTAATAAAACGGAAGAATAACGACTGGAATCGGCTTGTGAAAAGGTACTGACAGGGACGACATAGTCCGGAGTGACAGAATGAAGAAATTCGTCAAGTACATCAGTCGGGATTAACGTACTTGTGGCTTGTTGAGAAACACGAGTCAGTGTTCGAACAGCATTCTAGAGTTGCGTAACCGGTGTGGATGTTGTAAGTGATGAAATAAAGTTCCTCGACGCTTCCCGGCGCTTGGCATTAAAAACTCGGCGGAATCAGCAATATGATGTTTTAAAGCGAAATAGTTGTGAGGCGATAAGTTTTTTCGATAAAGACGAAATAATCTTTTAGGTTTTTGTATAATGTTGTGGCACTCATCATCCCACCAACGCAGACGACAAGGTTGCCGTGATTGAGGAGTTTGAACGACTTTAAAAGGGTGATAAATATTGATGTAGCGAAAGACGATCTGCAGGAGTGAGTCATATGTTAGCATATGAGAAGGCATAAGAGAAACTGAGTCGCGATAAAGTGGCGGAAGGTGTTCGCGTTAAAATTCTTAAGCGATCGTACAGTAGGAATGTGTCTGCTGTCAAACAGAGACGGGTTCGGTCTACTGAGGCTGTACGTAATAATGATGGGAAAGTGATCGCTTGTAAAGGTATCCACCAAAGTATGCCAGGTTGTGCGTGGTACCATAGAACTACGACATAGAATAAGATTTACCGCGCTGGATGGGGAGTCTGGGGGAATCAATCTTGTAGGAGATCCATCGTTGAGTATTATGAGATTTTGTTGATATGATGCATCTAATAGATGGGTAACGTTTGACGAGTCAGAGTCACTACCCCACACTGTATGGTGACAATTCATATCTCCGAGGATGAGAATCTTTGAGGCATGAACAAATTGAGCGAAATAGTTCGACCATTGTTCTTCTGAAAGATAAATTTCCAGGGCAATAGATATTGATAATGTATATATCACGATAAAGTATGCCGATACTGAAGGTTAAAGGAAGTTGAGTAGGAATGTGTAATGGTTGATATGACATAATATTTTGAACGAGGAGTGCCACGCCACCAAATCCTCGCACATCACATCTTTCAGTATTATAACCTGGGACAGAAAAAATGACTCGGCAAAAACAATGTTTCTTGTAAAGCTACAATCTGAGGGCGTGTTTGTTGGATAAGTACTTTTAGTTCATGTTGTTTAGTTAGGATGCTCCTGGCGTTCCATTGCGTGAGACTGACCATAGAAAGAAAACATAGATTATACACTATTTTTTAACATGTGAAGAGCATGAGATACTTGATGATTATCTCCCAGAAGTGGATTAATTGTGCTAGTTTTTAGGCATGCTTGTAGGCTGCTGGATGAGCTCGCTTGGCGGGCAACATAACTTCACACATCGGGGACTCTAACTTAGAACAGTATTCCTGGTATAATATATACGGTATAGTTCATCGACGATTTCCTGTACAGTGTGCTGATTTCAATATTAATGTATTGATTTCAAAGAGTGTTACTAAATACTGTTTATATAGACTACATTGCCAAGTTTCTGTACAGTGCGATTATTTCAATAATGAATCGCTCCTTTTCAAAATGCCTCAGTCAATTTCTTTATGAAATGAGTTATCCGAAGGGAATGGCAATTCAGCGGTCGACACATTATTATACAACAAGAAGGCATCAGTCAAAGAGATACGAGGGGGTTCAAATATAAAAGGGATTTTATTTTTATTTAACACTCCAGTGGTCGCGCGGATCACAATAGTGATCCAGCCGTTTAAATTTCGCTCCTATTTTTTTGGTATGATTGTTGACCTTGAGCATCTGTGTACCTTCATCGTGCCCCATTCCCTCTCTAATAATGCAGTAATCTGATAATCTTGACTGATGGTTATTGCGTTATAAAACAATTTATTCTTGTGGATCACAACTGTGATCCGTGCGACCACTAGCGTGACTTATTTTGACTTTGTTTTCTTACTAGTGTCTAATCTCAGTTCATGTGCATATATCTACTCCGTTTTATGAGTTAACATTAATTATTGGTATATAAGTACAAAATGGATGACTAAGAGAATATAAATCGATGGCTGACTGAACCAGACAGTGAGGTACCTCAAAAACATTATGGAGGGAGTAAGTGAGACAAATCAAAATGGAAGGTAATTTTTCAGGATTTTTTTTATAAATGCGTGCGTAATTACATTATATAGTACAGAAAATAAAGTTCTTTTCACAATGCATAACCATATTCATTGAATAAATGGTACAGAATAGCCGTATATCACAAAGAAAACTGGATCACAATTGTGATCCGCACGACCACTGACGTGACGTTTCTTCGCGCGACCACTGGAGTGTTAAATTTACTTTTTGTAAAACACAAGGCAATTGCAATTTATTTTTCCACATCATTTCCTGATTTGGAAAAGTATTTGTCCCAGCGTATGGGCAGCTTTTGATGCCCTCATCGTAAAAAGAACAGGGTCTTGTCACCTACCAGTTGCGCACGAGGACTTCGACACTCTCGTCATCTTCAAATCGTTGCCCTTCTAGACCTTCTTTAAGCGTTCCGAACAAACGGAAATTGCAGGGCAATAAGTCCGTGTTGTAAGGAGGATGATCAAGTGTAGTCTAGTGCATTTCCAGAAGCTTGGAGAGAGAGCTGCAGTATGGGGCCGCACATTGTCATGGAGGAGGATTACAGACTACGAATCTCATTGTTGGATCCGTACTGAGGGTTGAACTTGTTACAGAATTGTACAAAACTATTTTAATCCTCCTAGTCAATACTATATATTTTTACATCCATTTAAGACGAAAGTTCACACATAAATAGACATGTTTCGACCAGGCAATGCGTCATCCTCATTAAGACATATATGATGCATTAAGGACATAGGAAGCGCACACAATATGAAATTTTAGTTAAAGTATTTTCTTAAATCACGATAAAAGTAAAAATCTGTGAAATGTTGATCTCTAAAACAGTCATGAGCTAGAAGTCTTTCTGCTTCAATGCTTTTTATTGTCCTTTAGTGTGGTTCAACTGGTATCTGTATACTGTTGGCTTAGTTTTTGTGTTCCGACGTGGGGTGATATACATAAGGATTATTGAAGTTGAACCGTCTGATTTTAGTCTTAAAATGGATAATACAAATACAATTATAGTTGAAAAGTGGTGACAAATAGGAACAACATTTAGATTAAGTTATGAAGAACGAAAATTGACTTACGTTATGTAGCAGAAATCGGTGAGCGCGTACACAATAATAATAATAATAATAATAATAATAATAATAATAATAATAATAATAATAATAATAATAATAATAATAATAATAATAATAATAATAATAATAATAATAAATAATAATAATAATAATAATAATAATAATAATAATAATAATAAAAATAATAATAATAATAATAATAATAATAATAATAATAATAATAATAATAATAATAATACAAATGAAATAAAAGGGAGGAAAATAATATTGGAATAAAAACACAAATTTAATTTCATGTTTGCATAGCGACAACATTTAAACGTACATGTCTAAAAATGACATCAACGGAAAGGACTTGGAAGGTGGTAGGAGCCCTATTGAGGTCATGAGATGGTATCTCGTTGCGGGGAAATAGAAACGAGCGGCGATCACCCTTGATCTCAGTTATATTATACACTGACTGACAGAGCAAATTCAACACCAAGAAGGAGTGGTCAGAACTTTCTGCCAATTGCAGGGTAGACTGACGTCACTGAGGTATGCTCATGATGTGAAATGCGCCGCTGTGCTGCGCACGTAGCGAACGATAAATGGGACACGGCGTTGGCGAATGGCCCACTTCGTACCGTGATTTCTCAGCCGACAGTCATTGTAGAACGTGTTGTCGTGTGCCACAGGACACGTGTATAGCTAAGAATGCCAGGCCGCCGTCAACGGAGGCATTTCCAGCAGACAGACGACTTTACGACGGGTATGGTGATCGGGCTGAAAAGGGCAGGTTGGTCGCTTCGTCAAATCGCAGCCGATACCCATAGGGATGTGTCCACGGTGCAGCGCCTGTGGCGAAGATGGTTGGCGCAGGGACATGTGGCACGTGCGACGGGTCCAGACGCAGCCCGAGTGACGTCAGCACGCGAGGATCGGCGCATCCGCCGCCAAGCGGTGGCAGCCCCGCACGCCACGTCAACCGCCATTCTTCAGCATGTGCAAGACACCCTGGCTGTTCCAATATCGACCAGAACAATTTCCCGTCGATTGGTTGAAGGAGGCCTGCACTCCCGGCGTCCGCTCAGAAGACTACCATTGACTCCACAGCATAGACGTGCACGCCTGGCATGGTGCCGGGCTAGAGCGACTTGGATGAGGGAATGGCGGAACGTCGTGTTCTCCGATGAGTCACGATTCTGTTCTGTCAGTGATAGTCACCGCAGACGAGTGTGGCGTCAGCGTGGAGAAAGGTCAAATCCGGCAGTAACTGTGGAGCGCCCTACCGCTAGACAACGCGGCATCATGGTTTGTTGCGCTATTGCGTATGATTCCACGTCACCTCTAGTGCGTATTCAAGGCACGTTAAATGCCCACCGCTACGTGCAGCATGTGCTGCGGCCGGTGGCACTCCCGTACCTTCAGGGGTTGCCCAATGCTCAGTTTCAGCAGGATAATGCCCGCCCACACACTGCTCGCATCTCCCAACAGGCTCTACGAGGTGTACAGATGCTTCCGTGGCCAGCGTACTCTCCGGATCTCTCACCAATCGAACACGTGTGGGATCTCATTGGACGCCGTTTGCAAACTCTGCTCCAGCCTCGTACGGACGACCAACTGTGGCAAATGGTTGACAGAGAATGGAGAACCATCCCTCAGGACACCATCCGCACTCTTATTGACTCTGTACCTCGACGTGTTTCTGCGTGTATCGCCGCTCGCGGTGGTCCTACATCCTACTGAGTCGATGCCGTGCGCATTGTGTAACCTGCATATCGGTTTGAAATAAACATCAATTATTCGTCCGTGCCGTCTCTGTTTTTTCCCCAACTTTCATCCCTTTCGAACCACTCCTTCTTGGTGATGCATTTGCTCTGTCAGTCAGTATAATTAATAAAAGGTTCAAAATCAAATAAACCAAAACAAAAGACATGCTCAATGACAAACACATAAAAAATAAAGACATTTAAATGAATTTATACAACACAAATTTTAACAAAAAAGGTTATGTTGAAGGTGAACTCAGAAACATTTAAATGTTCGTTAGGTTACATAATTCTGGACAAGGAAAGAGAGTTACCAATAACAAGGTGCTGTGACTGCCTGCCGATAGCAAAGTCATTCAGAAAAGCGCAATTGGTGAATGCGAGAAACTAGAAGAAACTCCGACATGCCTAAATAAAACGATACATTACCACGGAACGTTGCGTTAAATGATAAAACGGCCGAAATACAAGTTTGGGTTAAATAAAATCAAACACAATAGAAATAGCACTTACCAAAGTGAGACCGGGTACCACCTGAAGAGGGGAGAGGCCCCGAGCGCGTGCGCTCGCTATGTCGGTCAGATGGAAAAGACGCGGACACAATCACTCGCAATAACCAATAACAACACTCCAGATTGCCACATTCACCAAAGAAAAATGCTAATATTTTGGCCAATAAGAAATACTTTTATTTTGGCCAATGACAAGGAGATTCTAGAACCATCATTTCTGCTAAATCCGCATATTAGCCTATTTTACAAAACGACAGGTAAGGGCCACTTACACGTGGCACACCCTGCCTCACAAGTTTTGTATAAAAATGCACACCCCTTTATACAATTTTCAGAACAATACACAATTTAAAACCCAGATCTCTTTGAATAATTTAAAAAAATGTAACTTCTAATATATTCTTCTTCAAGTTACATTAAAGAAATAAATTCTTCTTCAGAGTCCATTTCTTCATAGGCCTTTTCGTGAAGCTTCTTGAAATTTATTTAAATGATACACAAACTTTTCAAAATTCAATAAAACAACTACATGAAATGTAAATACAAAGATCACTTCGAAAATAATTCTTGCAATATTCATTTACAGTTCCACAATAATAGGTAAATAATTTCGTGATCTATCCAGAAAATAAAATGATATAAAACATATCAAGCAATTCCATAATTGATAATTTTCAAAAGTTCGTGGGCTCCAAAGTCTTTTTCTTGAGGTTTCTTAAAATAAGAGGTACGTAGTTTACATGTCCGAACTTAGGTAATACAACTTTACGAAACAAAATGATAATTTTCAGTTTGCCATCCCACCACAGGTGACATTCTCCACCTCCCACCTTCAAGCTTCGCTCGACAATTACAATCTTCTAAATAAATGAAATTAAATGGAGGTTTTAACTGGAGGTTTGAACTGAAGATTTTGGCAACACCACAAATCCTTCACATTATCGCACTCGAATTTTGACCCCTTCTCGCCAGGAGCGCCCATACAGGTCGAAGAATCAAAAGTTTGCCATCGGTATCGCTGATTAATAAATGCGCTGACTACGGCTGATGCCAACGACCTCCACGCATTTTCAGTCCCACCGAGGTCACCAGCGAAGTTTCTTCTCAGCTCACTCGTGTAGTGAACTGGCTTATAACAGGCAGAGAATGGTGGCGCAGTACTGCCGACTGTCGCCCTTATGTACACCTGCCCATTCCGGCGTGAGATATTAGTGAGCAATAGGCACATTGAAGCCTCCAAACAAGCACCGTTTTTGAAGAAGGACCCGGGTATCGCAGTCACTGGAACATAAGTACACACCCAGCAGAAACGGCGAACAGAAGAAATAAGCCCATCGGCCAGAACTACAGAAGAACTTTGAAGTAGATGAGTTCAAGGGTGTTATTATTTAGTTTAATTAACTAATAACTAAATTAGAGGCACCAAACCGGTGGCTCTAAAAAATCCCCTTGGGGGTTGAAAAACTAAAGGAAAATCTGCCGGAGTTTACCCTAGTACCAGAAAATTTTACAGAGAAACCCTAGTTATGCACCTGAATGAATATCTTAATCTTATACCTAGCATGGTCCAAAACGACCATTCTCATTACAACTAAAACAACTTCCTAATTAAGTTATAAAATCCAGGAGATAGCTGGCCAGCTTTTTGCCCCACAAACAAATACAAAATTTGCTTAAAACTAAGATTCCTTGCAACTATCCAGATTCAAATAAGGGAAATTTAATAGGGAAATAAAATTTTAAAACATATGTTACTGAGGATACAACATGACACATTACCATTCACCCAATTCTATTACACAAAATTCCAGTGGCGGCGCGTGGATAAAGCGTCTGGGGGTTCACTGCTGTCGAAAATAACGTGTTGAAATTTATTGTTACTTGATGTTCACATAGATGTAAAATAGTAACATTCTTGATTAAAAACGCGACTTTACTTTGAAGGGGCACGGCTACAGTTCGAAGAATTTGCCAAAACAATGAAGATGAAAGACAGAGAATATGAGGTGCAACTACTTAAAGCTGATCCAATTCTCCATGATTTTGAAGACATTGCTTGTGTACAAATAACTTCTTCAAAAACGTGTTAGGCTGACTACTGTTGTTTATTTATTGATGTATTTTTCTGCTTACTTTTCATGAAACACATTTTACTAATGAAAAACTCCAGGGGTTCTCAACATGGGAGCGTGGGTTGGCGACCACGGGGCCCTTACCTGAGTCCTAGCATTATTTCCACTTACTTGCACCAGGCTCCTCAATTGCATCTATCCTATCCGACCTCCCTTGATCAAGTCTTGTTCTTTTCCGACCCCGACGATGTTAGAGCACTCGAAGCCCAGGTAGTGTTTAATTTTCACACCCTTCGAGGCCTTTGTCTTTCTTTGGCCGACACCTTCATCTTCGAAGTGTAGGATCCCCTCCATTTTTTCTCTACGATTAGTGTTATATAGAGGATGGTTGCCTAGTTGTACTTCCTCTTAAAACAGTAATCACCATCATCACTTATTAATGAAACGTTTCATTAATTACATAAACTTAGGCTACGTAGGTCATTGTCTATTTGTTTAAGTTTTTTATTTTTGCTATACAAAACGTAGTTACCAAAATACCCTGGCTCATTGCGGTTAATTACATCAGAATTTCAAGGTCATCAAATTAAAACCCCAAAAATCTACCACATACGGCAAACATTAACCACGCGCTCTGACAGTACTTCGGCTAATTTCGGAACTGCTCGATGTAACTCGTGTCTATCGCTAGTCCACTCGCCAGCGTTTCCTGGGCTATGTTTTCCCTGCTCCTCACAGCCCCTCGCCGTGTGCACCTTCCTTACGTATGGAAAATTCTAAATTCCCATGGAGGGAATTAGATATTTTACACCAATAGAGAATGTCAAAACATATCAGATGTAAGGCTTTTCAGGCGTTTGCTCTATTAACCAGCGTTTCGTCTTAGGTCTGACACTAGACTCTAGACACTAGACTAGACACCTGCATACACGCAGCGTCAGTGGGTAGGGTCTGACACATCCCACTCTGACGAGTCTAGTTGCAGACCTAAGACGGAACGCTGGTAAATAGAGCAAAGGCCTGAAAAGCCTTACATCTGATATGTTTTGACATGCTCCATTGGTGAAAAATATCTAATTCCCTCCATGGGAATTTAGAATTTTCCATTCGGAATTGCTAGGCGGGCAATAATTCCATTATGGAGATTTATCTCCCCTATGCAGTTATCAGACTGTGCCTCATATATAGGCTTCTGATAAGCTCACCTGCATACACCCAGCGTAAGTGGGTAGGGTCTGACACGTCCCACTCTGAAGAGTCTAGTGTCAGACCTAAGACGAAACGCTGGTTAATAGAGCAAACGCCTGAAAAGCCTTACATCTGATAACCTTCCTTACGTCTCACGGCACCGCTCCCGCAGTCCTGAAATTGAACCTCTTCGCTGGTTTCGAAGAGTAACAGAATGTTGATGTCAGAAAAACCGCTACGCGCGTAGATATACAGAACATTATTTAATTTAATTTCCGGGTTGAACCGTTTGTACTTGTACGCATATCACGTACAGTTTGCCGACGTTTCGAATACATTGCAGTATTCTTTGTCAAGGCGACTGAAATACCCCTACTCGATCCGAGGTAATCAGTCTCCCAGGCAGAAATTACAGTACTAGAGTGGCCTTGATCTTGGCCTTTTATATCCTAGCTTTCCTGGCTGACGTAAGCCCTGGCTGTCTCGCGAGACTTCTGGAAAGTATATGTCACAGCCAGGTAGTGGGGGCTTGCCCGCGCTGTTATGTAATGGGGTTGCGGCCCGTGCGTTTATGTTGTGGTCTGTATGTCTTAAACTATTAATGATAGGCATCCAAGAATTATCCGCCAGAAAAAATGCCCTGTCATAATGGTATCACCAAAGTGAATTTTTTCCAGAATGCCACTTTTTTCCATCATCTATCTATCACTATTTCCAACTCCATGTCATTGTGAAATACATGATATCAACCCATCTGGTGCTGAAACAACCAAAACCTTTACTGTGTTTCTATTTTTATAGAAGGAAAATGTTGCTTGTTGAGCTGTTGGAAGAGATGGTTTTTTGATGGGGCATTCAGTTGAGTCTCTGATCAAGCATATATTTGGATACTTAACTTTCTTTTGCAAGTTGCCTTACGTCGCACCGACACAGATAGGTTTTACGGCGACTATGGGACAGGAAAGGCTAGGAGTGGGAAGGAAGCAGCCGTGGTTTTAATTAAGGTACACCCCCAGCATTTGCCTGGTGTGAGAAAGGGAAACCACAGAAAACCATCTTCAGGGCTGCCGATAGTAGGGCTCGAACCCTTTATCTCCCGAATACTGGATACTGGCCGCACTTACGCGACTGCAGCTATCGAGCTCGGTGATACTTAACTTTAAAATCAGTTGGCATATGAAACATCACCAGCTTTCTTAAAGGCAATATACCTACCTCTTGCCACTGGAAATATATTAATCCAAGTGTTAAAAAATATTTGAGACTTGAGAAACAGAAGTAGAAAACATGATAATCACATCTTTTAGGGTAAATTCCTTCATGGAATGGTCATAGTCAAAAGGAATAAATCTAGCACTTGAAAGTGGGGAGGTGGTGGGCTATTTATATTGTTAAGATGATATGATGCAGATCCTAGGGAATAAAACTGAACAGAAATTTCACATAACTTACCAGTAGTGCAGCATGTCGTTATTTCGTTGAAAATTATATGTAGTGTATGGGACAAATTTGCTTTCAATATAAGTGAAGTGAGGCACTCTAGAAATTTCACTTTTTAACTGTAGGCCTATTTTTTCAGTGTGTGTTGCAGTACATGCAGATTGTAGCCTTGCTGTATTTTGGTTAGTGGTATAATAAGTAGTAGAAAAAAGCTCTAATTCTTCACCAGTTGGAAAGGGACACATGTCATCAATAGCCTCAAAATTATTCTGGTTACTCACATATGATACACAGACACTGTTATCTTTGCCTCCTTGGATTAACAGTAGCTGTCTACAATCATCCCTGTTTTTTCTTTTCTTCCCTCCTACCGAGTTCGATAGCTGCAGTCGCTTAAGTGCGACCAGTATCCAGTAATCGTGAAATAGTGGGTTCGAACCCCACTGTTGGCAACCCTGAAGATGGTTTTCCGTGGTTTCCCATTTTCACACCAGGCAAATGCTGGGGCTGTACCTTAATTAAGGCCACGGCCGCTTCCTTCCCATTCCTAGGCCATTCCTATTCCATCGTCGCCATAAGACCTCTCTGTGTCGGTGCGACGTAAAGCAAATAGCAAAACAAGTAAATGCCCTCCTTTGCTTTTGTCCATGCAAATACTGAAGGCACAGATGTCTTTTGCAAGGTTTTCTTAAGAGGTATATAGACTCCTGAAAATGAACACATTGCGGTATTTTATGGAATAGCAGATCGTATTTTGGGATTAAGTTTCAATGTAAATTGGTGACATCGTTTTCCTCTGCAGTTATTACATTTATCAGTATAATTATTTAACGAGATGTATACAGATGTGTGTATAATATCATGGACAGTATGACCATTAACACAATTATTGGTAGAAAAAACAGATGTTGGTATATTTGAAAATGAGGCCTGGTACAAAATGTTTCGCCGACTTCCTTGATTCAAGAACAACTCTTCCATGTCATCTAGGATACTTTGTGTTACAGCAAGGGCGTACGGTATACTTCTTACTGCATCTGAGCTTGGAAAACATAAGCATAATCAATCAATCAATCAATCAATCAATCAATCAATCAATCAATCAATCAATCAATCAATCAATCAATCAATCAATCAATACTGATCTGCATTTAGGGCAGTCGCCCAGTTGGCAGATTCCCTATCTGTTGTTTTCCTAGCCTTTTCTTAAATGATTGCAAAGAAATTGGAAATGTATTGAACATCTCCCTTGGTAAGTTATTCCAATCCCTAACTCCCTTTCCTATAAATGAATATTTGCCTCAATTCGTCCTCTTGAATTCCAACTTCATCTACTTGTTTGACTGATGAAGCTATTTCTGTCGTCCTGAAGTTGATTATCATCAGCACATAAAAGCACCATACACAAACCATATTATATTCCTTAATAATTCTTTAAGAAGAGCAGCATAGTATTAGAAAAACACATGAAGTACATATTCATTGACGTCATCTATATCAACATCCCATACAACATAGGTCTGTGACAGTACATACATCTCACCCTCGCACTCTATTCAGAAGTAAGGGATATTATTGTCATTATTCGTAGTATTATCATGTTACTATTTCATTTGTATATTTATTCTCAATATTTTATTCTGGAAGGTATCCGTATGCGATATGAGTAATTTTGTTTTGTGCAACCGATGGGAAAACAGTTTTGTTTTGCAACGCAACCCCAAGAACAAGAGGAATTAAGTTACGTTCAACAAACGCCATAGGGCTACGTTAACAGCAAGGAGAGAATCACAAATCAAAATATACTATACACAGACACTCAGATAATATTACTTACCCAACCACAAGCGGAAGCAAAGAAATCTGCACTGAAAGCCCACCCTCATAGAAAAGTTCTATTGTCTCCAGGTAATACTGGACCAGGTTATCAAAGGATAACACTAGTTTTATTCGAAATAAAATTATAATTATTTTTAATAACATTACAGATAAATTTTAAATGAATAAATTTTTGTAAATTGATGAAAATGTGAAAATATAAGGTAAACAGTTTAGTAATAATATAATAACTATATGTAAAATTAATAAATAAATCAATGAAATTAAAATAAATATCGGGATTTAAAATAAATCTATTTTTAATAATGGTATGGTGCGCCAGAAACTGTCCCTATTTTTACACATCTTTTAACATTAAGTAAAATTTAATACAATTTTATTAGGGACGAATCGCTAGGCTGAAATTAACGAGAGAAGTCTATGACAATCCCTAGTGGAGGTACCACACAACGGAGATATGGTCTGAGGCATAGTTCAATAATGGTCACATGAAATAAAACGTAAATACCGTTCCGCCACAAAAATATATTATCGCATAAGCAGCCCAAAATTTAAAAAATAAAACACAGATAAAATAAACATAAATCCAAAATAAAATCCAATGCATGAGTAAATCAACTAAATTATATCCCACGGGCAATGAAATAGAACTCAAGGCAGGTTCGGTAACCCGAGGCGTCCACACACACACACACACACACACACACACACACACACACACACACACACACACTGAGTGTCAAACATGATCTCACGCCAAGTTCAATCAGCGACGCCACGCCAGAACAAAGAAGTATGCGCAAGATAAGAACAACACTGACACAGTCACGTAATTGGAGAAATGGAGGCAAGATAATTCAATAATGAGAAAATAAGATAATGATATCAAACGTATGAAACACTCCACTAAACAAAGCGTAAACTCCCACGAATTAATAATTTTAAATTACGTATTCTACTTAGAATATTTCAGTTAAATTCTCTGCCTTACATAAATAAACAATCTTTGAAATATCTAGGACTTCCCAGTATTAATAATAAATAATACGTAGACACATACTTTAAAAAATACTTATGTATATGAACATTAATACCTTGCACATAATATGAAATCTTAAGTAAATGAAGGATTTTCACATAATAAGGGGATATAAAATCTTACCGTATTTGAATTAATAAAAATAGTAATAATCAACCTATATGAACCTATATGAATTTTAGGTCCTATGGGGTAAAAAGTCCATGTGAAATAAACATTTACGAAACACCGAATTAAAAATAATAATAACAATAATTATTAAGTATGAAGAAAAAGGTGACAGAAATGGTGATTAGGCGGCGCATAGGTCAACACAAGATAATTACGGAATCAGAAATTAACGCAATTGATATTAATAAACCATAATGAAATGACAAAATGAAAACTCGCAAGAATGTTGCAAGGAATACCATATCTATAATGCACACGAAAATTTAATAGAAATAACAGACATAGCAAACGAAATAACACAAGAAAACAAAAATAATGCGAAATAATAAAGTAATAAGAGTGGGAAAATAAAATTTGGAAAACCAAAAAATAATTTCACGGTTACCGGTCAAACGATGCACATTACTTTTAAGTATCACCAACATGGGAATAGAAGTAGAACACAAAACCAAAATCACACTATAATTTCCAATCATAATCAAAATGACACATAATGAAAGAATAACATGACCCCACCAAGGTACTTACAGGAGTGGAGAGGTATACGATAACATCTTACACATGCTGACGCATGCGCTGGTAATCACCGACACCAAATCCACAGCTACTACAAAATCTTACATTCTGAGGTTAAATAAGTAAAAAACTTCATTTGATCCCTAAATGGGATTCTTAAAATAGATTCATCTGACTCCAGTGAGGTTGTCGTTCATCTTAGGAAATGAAAGCTGAGGCATGGCTTCCTGCGTCTACACTGGACCAGTCTCAGCGGCAGACAGTCTCATTCGAACATGACCGCACTGGCGTTAGTGTCTGGCGAATAACTGTGCGCTCTGGTGAGAGAGACAGTACACACGACTAGTAATTAAATTCATTAACATATGTCGTCAGAGTCCACACCCAGCACATGCGGGCGACAACGAAGGAATGTTACACAACGAACACGATTACAATATGCCCGAAATTGACCCATGTTTTAAAATGAGCGGAAGAAAACGTTGACAACGTCCAAAGCATCTCAGAATGCACTTAAATTATGCCGTCCAGAGACGTAATTCAGTACTATTCAGGTATTTATATTAGAGTATATTTTGTTAATGTTATAAAGTTTCATCCTCCCCGCCTGAAGAAAGACACCAGGGGGTCTTAGGCGAGTATGTGGATTTCAGTAACCTGCACTCGAAGTTGACACAACATAACGCTGAACATAGTAGCGACCAATGCGCCTCGTATAATTTACAGGGTAAGTTAGATCATATAGGTATCACTGTAGTGGCAACAACAGTTTGTCCACAACTTTGAGTTCTCTCATTTCAGAGATAACATTTTGGAACAGTCTTACTTGTTTAGTAGAAGTCATCGAAAGTGCAAATACTGGGCCTAATACGGACTCTAAAATGTGCAGGGGTGACCGTGTACAAATGGCCAGTAAGCACAGCGCACAACGCACCAGATGGTAAAGAGCCACATGACTTGCGAGGATCCAGCACCAAATGATGAGCTCCATTGACATCGGTATGATGTACCAGTCCTCAGATGGTTCTAGTAATAGCAGCTTCAGGATGGTGAATGTGCGCACAATAGCTGCAACAGGAACAAGGAGGCAGAAAGCGAGGGAGCAAGTTCAATTCACAAATAATAAGGAACCAAGTGGTCCTGTCACACACATTAGGGAATCAGTTAATCAAGAAATGGGTTTCCAAGACCCTCATATAATAAAGTTTTAGGAAATTCACTGCAGTGTAATGCACCTGCAGTGACATGAGATTTAATCCCTAAGTTTTCCATTGGAAAATCGTGCATGCAGCACGGTAAGTTACTTTAAATTTACCATGGCTTACCATAACAGGTATTGACATTTAAAATATCACAAGGTGTGATAAAGAGTACTTAACATTCTCTTACTTGCATTGAAGTAATTAAGCATTTAAGATACTACACAAGAAAAATATACATTAAATGACATACATATTATCCGGTACACACGGGTTTTTCATTTACACATTACATTAAATACCAGCCTAAGCGAGCTTCATTTAACTGAGGTGAACTCTTCGAATTCCTTAGGACTGGGGGTCATTCACCAAAACGGACAAAGGGGTCAAAAATTCAAGAATGATACAAGGACCATGAAATCGGGGGGCCAGCATACGGGTAAGTTTATCATCCACCTTACTCTGCTAATGAGCCTTAACAAAGACCTCATCACCAACAGCCAGATCGGTAGGTCGACGACGCTTATTGTATAGTTTTTCAACATTTGCATGTGAAACTTTTTAGTCTATCTTTAGCCTTTGTCCACACTCTTCGAATCTCATGAGGATCCTTTTTCTCAAGAAGTAATTCACAAATTTTCAGAAGATTAGATATAGGGGGAAATGTAGCGAAGGCAAACATGAGAGACATAGGGGTTTGCTTATGAGATTCATGGACAGCGGAATTTAATGCGAGTGTTAACCAGTGCAAGGAGAATCCCAATTCTGGTGATTTTTGTGATGGATGGCGATCAATGCAGACTTAAGGTTTCGATTCACTTTCTCAGCATAGGATGGAGCTGGATGGTAGGTTCACGTAGTGGCATGGTAAATAGACAAATCAAAACAGACTTTTCTGAATAAATTACAAGATAAATATTTAGCATTATCCGTTATCAAAATCTTAGGTGGGCCAAAGGAACAAAAGATAGAATTCAAACAATTGATTACAGTATTTGCGTTAGCTGAAAAAATCGAGAAAGACTAGGAAAACGGGAATATCTGACTACACACACAAGTATGAATCTGGAGCCCCGCCTCGAACGAGGTAACGGTCAGATGAAATCTGCAAATAATCCTTCCTTAGGCTTGGTAGAGGGAGATAATGCTAACATTCCAGTCTTGGTGTTCAACGAGGTTTTACTAATGGCACATAGTTGACACGATTTTACCATTTCAGCAATTTGAAAATCCATATCTTTCCTAACAAACATGTCTAATTTTTTGAGGAGTTTTAAATACTCCAATATGTTCACCAATAGCAGAATCGTGAGAGTATTGAAAGACCACCGGGATCAAGAATCGAGGGCAGACAATTTTCCACTTCTTATCTTTACGTGCCCTGTAGCACAATACACCATTGCGAATAAAATAGGGCTTAGCGTATTTACCTGATCTGATTTCATCAACGATCAACCTTAAATCAGGGTCTTCACTCTGATGTTTACTGATGTCCTGATATAACATGGGACAATCGTCTAATATGGCATTAACTGCCAATTACGCATGGAAAAGTTTCCAGAAGATCAGAAATGAGAGTATCATTAGTTTCAACAGTAGAGTCACCTAGCGTACCACTTAGACAGTCCGCAATGGCATTATCGGTCCCTTTGATGTGGCGCACCTCAAACTTGAAGGCTAAAATACGAATTGCCCCTCTAGTAAGACGAACAGTTCGACGTGGACGGTTCGGTACCAATCTTATTGCCTTATTATCAGTTTCTAAGAGAAAAGGAATATGTTCAATATACATTTGGAATTTTCTAATGCAAAGTTGAACGCCAAACATTCATACTCGTACACAGAGTACTTACATTCTAATGAGTTCAAAGCACGAGATGCGTAAGCAATAGGACGTCTTCCTAATTCGGATTCCTGAAGAAGAACTCCGGCAACAGCGGAACAAGACGCATCAGTTTGTACAATAGATTTCTTAGAAATATCAGGAATGTCCCGAATAGGAGCATTAGACAAGGCAATTTTTAATTTTTCAAAAGTTTCTTTCTGAGGCTGGTCCCAGGCAAACTTAACGTCCTTGCACCTTAAGCCATTGAGAGGGGCACCAATATCAGCAAAATTGGGCAAATGAAATCGGCAATGTCTTTCTGGTTTCTTGGAGGAGGAATGTCATGAATAATTTCAGTTGAGTATAGCCTAAGCGACCGAGAAGCACGGAAGTGTTGAGTGCAGGGTCCCAACAGAAGGTGAGGGGAGCGCAGGAGTGGAGTACAGGAAAGAAGTGAAGTGTTTATAGAAGATGATTGGAGTGGAGCGATACAGGGCAATCATAGGAAGATGGCAGGGAAGGAAGAAGTGACACTAGGAGGGTGTAGAATGGAAATGGGAACGAAGGGGGAGATGATGCTAACAGCGTGGTGATTATAGTAATGCTATGGATCGAGGGAGTTGAACTGAACCCTGGGCCGACTGCCAGTTGTAGCATGAGTTGGGAAGACGTGGAAGTGGAAGGAGTGTAGTAAAAGAGGTGGTTGAAGAAGTCTGCCCATTCGAACAATTCAAGTATATGAAACAAGAGCAAACGAGGTAGTTCGACAAAATGAAGAAATGCTTCCGAGAAAAGACAGATCACACAACATCCCAAGTGAGGAACAATGCCGAAGAAGTTGCATCATTAGGGGAGAAAATAAGACGATTAGAAGAGAAAGATCTGAAACTTTAAGCAGAAGTCGAAGCCAGTATTCAAAATCGCAGAAAGAAATGTCTATTTATATATGGTGTGCCTGAGGAGAAGAGGGAGGACAAAGTGCTTACAATTTACAAAGTGGTGGACTTAATTCAGTGGAAAATGAAAATTAATTTTAGCGATGTTGACATAGACGATGTGGAGAGAATAGGGAAAGTTAGAGGCAACAGGCCTATAAAATTCAACTGTTATCCACGTTGATGACCGATATTGTGATTTGGAAATGCGGATAATACTCAGAGCGATAAAATATGGATCAAGAGAGATATGGGAAGTGAAGGGATCAGGAATGCTAAAATTCTCAAGTAATAAATGGTACCAGCTAGACACCAAGGATTGAGAGCATTTATCAGGGGACGGGAACTAGTAGTGAAAAAAGGTAGCTGGAGAAGAATTTGGCCCGTAACTAAAACGCTGGAATTTGAAGAGAAGATGAACAAGAGGAAGTAACTGTGAGTAGTGTGGTGATTAGAGTGGAAGAAAGACAAGTTAAAGACAGTAGTGTTGGAGAAGATGGGGAAGGTGATAAGGGAAATACCAAGGGTAACACTAAGATGAATGAAGAAATGCAGGGAGATGTGCAAAGTGAAAGTGTGGTCATAAACAGTGATAAGGAAGGAGTAGTGGATAATGGGGCGAGAATAGGAAGGTCTAGATGGACAGAGCAAGAAAAGAGGAAAGTCAGAGTAGGGAATGCAGTGAGAAATGAAGGCACAGAGGGAAAAGGAATGGTCAGAGGCAACCAGGAAGAGAATAGAGCTGTTTATGACCAGAGGGAGGAGCAAGAGCTTAAGGGACATGTGGGGAATGAAAAGAAATGGTGAGGGTATAGTAAAAGGAAGAAAAAATTCTAAGAAATTTAGTAGTAAGTAAGGGAATAGTTGGCGAGGACAGGGTGGCAACATAAGGAGTGAGAGTGGTGTATTTATGTTAGATGTTTAAGTTGTAATTGGTTTGCAGTGTGTGAGGATAGGCAATAAAGTGGTGTATTTAACTTAACGGTCAAATTTTTTGTAACTAGTGAGTTGGAGGAGAATATAGAGGTAGGTGTTTGTGTTTTGAGTAAGTTGTAATTAGTATGCAGTGTCCCTAACTATCACAGTTTTTGTATTGAAATGTATAGAGAGTGTTGTAACGGAAAAGTACTGAGAGTGTGGAATAGTACCTGGTAATGGTGAGAGAGAGGATGATATTGATGTGGAATTGGTGTACGGAGTTGGAGATTTAAGTAGTAAGTTTGCAGAATGAAGAAGTTACAGTGGAGGTGAGGATATGATATGGTCAAAGGAAGGGTATGGTATTTAATTGAATGTGCGTAATTAAGAGAATTCTAGTGTGGAGGATTATTTAAATAAGTTGTAATCGGTTTGGATTGTATGGTATATTGAATGCAACGGTGAAATGTGTAATGGAGGTGTGTTTTTAGTCAAGTTGGTGTATGGTGGAATGTGCTTGATTAAAAGAGTGAACTGAATGGAGAGAGGTAGGTGTGAGTATGTAGTGGGGTTAGTATAGTTGTTGTAACTGAATGGCATTGGGAGAAGATAGTGGATGTGAAGACGATGTTTACAATTATGTAAGTTGTAAATGGTTTGTAGTGTGTGTAACGATTATTGGTGACGTTACAATTGATAGTAGTTAGAGAGACGGTAAGAATGAGTGTAGTTGATGGTATATGGTGGTACGTGCTGGTATACAGTGAAACTGAAGGAGATAGTCAAGTTAAGGTATGGTGGAATAAGTTTATTTAAAGGGGTGCATCAGATGGAGAGAGAGAGAGAGGGGTGTGTGTAGGTGATGTTTGTGGTGGTAATTTTGAATTGATTTGGAGTGTTAAGTGTAGGTGAATGATTGTGGAGTTGGATGGAGTTTTTGGTAGGTAATGAAGTGCGTTTATTTATTGCTGATGTTGTAATTGAAATGTATGAGTAAGAGATGGAGCTGATGGTATATGGAGGTATGTGTTTGTATAGTGAAGTTAATGGTAAAATGTGTTTCGGTTGTGTATGGTATAAATAATTGCAGAATTTAATTGTGGAGATGGAGAAGTTGTGGAATACGTAATGGCAGAATTTAAGTGTTGAGAGGGATGAGAATGGAAAAGTGGTGTTTGTTTGAGTGTTATGTTTAAGTGGTGAAGTGGTATGTGGAGGGATATAAATTTTGATTGTGTTTGTTAAGCAGAATTTAATATGGAGTCTGGCTTGATATTTTAATGAGTTGGTCATGATTAGTGAATTTGATGTAGAGTTTGATTGTATGTATGGGAAGTGGGTGTTAATTTTACGCTATTTGTATGAAGAAGAGATTGAGGTGGCGGTATGAGATTGGCATGTTGATTATCATTTTGATTTGGAAGTAATGGTGAGTTGATGCTATTTGAATGAAGGAGAGATTGAAGTGGCGGTATGAGATTGGCAACTTGACGTAGGGTGGTATATGAAAAGTGATTGTGTTTATTAAATAGGCAGGGTTGGTAAAATTTGGTTTGGTAGACGTTATGGCAAGAATGAATATGGTGAATGGCTTGGTATTTAAATTAAATTAAGCATGGTTAAATATGATGAGTAGCAACAGAGAAGTAGTACAGAGGATAAAGTTACAACGTGAGCAGAATGAGGTACACATAAGCGGCTGGTGATGTAAAGTAAGCCTTGACTCAGCTAGCCAGAGTGGGTCAAGTAGGAGGGTACGAGGAATAAAATGTGCAAAGGTCTGCGTGACTAGACAGGAAGGCACGAACGTCGTTGACATTCACAAAGTCTTTATTTTATTTCAACTTCATTGACTATTGTGGAGACCCTCACTTTGGGGGTCACGTTTCCGGAGTATCCGATGGACCTCATGACATGTCCAAGGAGAATCTTTTTCCTTTCGTTTGATTATTATTATTATTATTATTATTATTATTATTATTATTATTATTATTATTATTATTTTGTTTTGTTCATTTACTCTGTTTCTTTGTCCGTTTATACCCGTTGCATGCAAGGGCCTATGGATCATTATTAAAGGTTGTTCTTGTGCCATATGGCAGTGCATATTGGGAATGATTGCCTTTTATTTTCATTTTATTTTATTTTGCTGGTTCTTTATTTTATGTCATTTTCCTAGACTCTAATTTACTGTTCTCTTTCATCATGTAATTGGCTCAGGCTATTCAAAATTTGAACCATGTATTGCTTGGAAAACTGTCAGGTTCAATAAAACTAATAAAACTAATGATTTGAGTTCGACTTTTATCAATAGTGACTCTTTCAGGAGAGACAACGTGGCCTTGCAAGGACTGGGGTTTAGCAAAGACATCTTAGCAATTTTAACGGTTAGCCCAGCTTTCTGCAAGCGAGTAAGAACCTCATGAATATGTTGGACATTATAAGATCATCTACATAATGGTATACATACTGAATATTTATGTCAGATAAGATCGAATCAAGAAGACGGGTAAGGATAACCACACAAATGGAGAGCCCGAACGCACGCGACAGAATTCATACAGATTCCACTCAGTTGCAAAGGTAGTGAGGTTACGAGACCCTTCGGCAAGGGGAATTTGAAGGTACGCACTGTTTAAATCCAGAGACTTGCAAAATTTTGCTCCATTGAACCAAGAAAGGCAAACGAAAGATAGGTGAGGAATAGGCTCAGGTAGATGGACGAATAACATCATCCATGATCACCCCTTGTATGTCCTTCAGAATTTTCATCCTGGGAGGTGCTAAGCGATAAGGCGGAGATCTGACAGGGGTGTTATCAGATACATCAATTTTGTTCTCGAGAACATTAGTCAATCTAAGTTTATCAGTGAAGACATCGGGAAATTTAGCGCATAATTCACGAATTTGTACGGTTTGGTCATTAGATAAATGATCTAAATTAATTTTAAATGAATCAGCATTATCTGTTGTCTCAATGGAATAAATTACACTGGGGGTGACAATGTGTCTTCCAATCAATGGAAATTTAGAATTGGGAGAAAACTTGAAAAATAATTTTCTTTCATGAAGGTCAATTATTAAACTAACATGTGACAGGAAATCAGCACCCAAAATAATATTAAAACACAATTCCTTAACCACCATTCATTTAAATTTCCATGTGAAGTTCAGAATTCAGATTTTTACAACAGTAGACTTCATAACAGATACAGCAGACATATTGCCAGTGATACAGTTCAAATTACCGGTTGATGATCAGGAAGTTTATAACGGGACTTATACATTTCATACCAAGACATGTTGACCAAAGAATATACGCTTTCCGAATCCACGAGAGCCGACACGGACTCACTGTTGATTTCCACTGCAATAAAAGGCAAATTAACACATACATTGACCGAAATTCATTGACAATCAACATGACACAATATATCAGTAGGTGGGTTATCAAGGTTCATGAAATTATTTAGCAATGGAAAAGAACATACAGTTTCAGTAGCATCGTGTAGTCGTATATTTGGCTGATTTGGAGAGAATTTTCCTGAGAACGGAAATTATTTGGCCAGGAACGTTTATCATGTTGCTTAGATCCACAAACAGAACAGGCAAAATTAGAATTGGGCTTAGTGGTAGAGGTGGTAGGCTGTTTCAGTCCAGGACACTTGTCCCGAAGATGATCCCTAAAGCCACATTCATAACATTTCTAACAGGTTTAGCAACAGGAGGGTAAAGCTGGGGACCACTAGGGTGATAGAAAAGCGGTGGAGGTACATCCACCACACAACACGAGTCTTCATAACGAACACTCTCTGCCTCAACGCAAGCTGCTTCAAGTTTCTCTAGGGTCTCAGGTCCGGGTATGAAGCACATGTAATATCGGTACTACGGGGATATTCCCCTTACTAAATTATTGACCAAATTAACTTCCGGGATGGATTGCCTTAAGACCTTACAGTAGTACTCTACATCTTTTATGTAATTCGACAACTTCTCATTTAACGATTGTCTCAGGAATAAACAATTTTGTATGAGGGACTGCTGAGCAGTCCAGGGGATATACTTACTCAAAATCGTGTCATGAAAGTCTTCCACTGTGACATGATCTGCAATGCTATCACGTAACTCGTCTTTTAACATACCCTGAAAGTAAGGGAAGCAGATTCGGAAAACATTAAATGAGGCTAATTCAAAAGCATTAGCCGTTTCTAACAGCTCAATCCAGTACATTAAGAATCGAATAGATTCTTCAATCGAAACTACAGAGAAATCAGGTAAGTTTTTAAACAAATCTAAGACAGGAGGATGCACGACAAATGAGTTAGATGGTACACATCCTTGACATTTACTTTCATTTTGGAGTGACAAGGTACCGGCAGGGCAAGGGTTGGATAAATTAACAGACTCGACCCTACACGCCTGGGTATCAGCATCGGTCAGGGTAAGAGTTTGGACACCAACAAACATCTCGATACCATGTACATCACGCGACAGGGTAATGGCTTTAGTTAACAACTTAGTAATCTCTCGTCGAAGATTTGGATCAAGTTTTGACATTAATAGCCCCTTGATTCAATTCAAGTAGTGTTCAGTTCTAACCTTGATTCTTTTCGACTGAGCCAATGACGGCGTAATGTCCTCAAATTAATGGATTATTTCACTTAATTCTTCAATTGAATTAATTAAGAGGATCATCGATTCACCAGTCGACTGACGGTCCAGGTCGGGTAGAGTAATGGGTAGATGTGCGGATTCAAAGAGCCTTTCAATCTTGTCGGCATTGGTCCCTCAATTTCAAGTCCACTAATTGAGTGCTCGTAGGCAAGGTCAGCACTCATCAGAAGACGGGCATCGGTGATAGTACGCCCAGATATGGTAAGATGATCACATGAAACAACAAAACAATTCCAGGAATTTCTAGGATTCATTTCAGATTACAATACCTTAGGTACTACTTAGGTTTGGTAGGTGTTATCCTTTGGTGACTAAGCTCTGCATTATAATAATAGCAAATGAGCGCAGGTACAAAAAAGGAACCACGCGCCAAGCTACCACTGCACCGCAAACCGCAGAACAAATGGAATGACTTTACGCTCAACAAACGCCATAGGGCTACGTTAGCAACAAGCAGGGAAGCACAAATCAAAATGTACTACACACAGCCACTCAGATAACTTTACTTACCAAACCACAAGCGGAAGCAAAGAAATCTGCACTGAAAGCCCACTCCCATAAAAACAGGTCTATGATCTCCAGAAAATACTGAGCGAGGTTATCAAAGGATAACATCAGATTTCTCTAAGATAAAATTATAATTCATTTTAATAACATCATAGATACATTTTAAATTAATTTTTTGTAAATAAGTGATTTGAAAATATAAGGTAAATAGATTAGTAATCATATAATAACTTTTTTGCAAAATTATTAAATAAATAAATGAAATTAAAATAAATATAGGGATTTAAAAGAAATCTCTTTTTAACAAATGTGTGGTGCGCCAGGAACTGTCCCTATTTTTACACATCTTTTAACATTAAGTAAAATTTAATACAATTTTATTAGGGACGAATAGCTAGGCTGAAATTAACGAGAGAAATCTATGACAATCCTTAGTGGAGGTAACACACAACGGAGGTATGGTCTGAGGCATAGTTCAATAATCGCCACTGGAAATAAAACGTAAAGAGCGTTCCGACACCAAATATATTAACACATAACCAGACCAAAATTTAAAAAATAAAACACGGATAATACAAACATAAATCCCAAATACAATCCAATTGATGAGTAAATCAACTAAATTAAATCCCATGGGCAATAAAATAGAAATCAAGGCAGGTTCGGTGACTCGAGTCATCCACACACACACTGAGAGTCAAACACGATCTCACGCCAAGATCAAAACAATAACAAATCAGCGACGCCACGCCAGAACAAAGAAGAATACGCAAGATGCGAATAACAATGACACAGTTACGTAATTGGATAAATGGAGGCAAGATTACGCAACAATGAGAAAATAAGATAATGATATCGAACGCATGAAACACTGCACTAAACAAAGCATAAACCCCCACGAAATAAGAGATCTTAAATAGCATATCCTACTTAGAATATTAGAGTTGAACTCTAAATAAAAAAAGCCTTAAAATATTTAGAACGTCCCAGTATAAATAATAAATAATCCGAAGACACATACTTTAAAAATTACTTAAGTATATGAACTTTAATACCTTTTACCTAATGTGAAAGATTTTAACACAATAAAAAATAAATAAAATCTTACCATATTTGAATTAATAAAAATTATAATAATCAACCTATATGAATTTTAAGTACTATGGGGATAAAATATCCGTGTGAAATAAACATTAACGGAACACCAAATTAAAAATAATAATAACAATAATTTTCACTAAGAAGAAAAGGTGATAGAAGTGGTGATTACGCAGCGCATAGGTCAACACAATAAGGAATCAAAATAAACGTAATTAATATAAATTAACCATGATGGAATGACAAAATGAAAACTCGCAAGAATGAGGCAAGGAATACCATATCTATAAGGTACAAGCAAACTTCATAGAATTAACACACGCAGCAAACGAAATAATACAATAAAACGCAAACAAGGTGAAATTATAATAATAATAATAATATTAATTATAAGAATAATAATAATAATTAATGGAGGGAAAAAATTTGGAAAACCAAAAAATAATTTCATGGTTACCGGTCAGACGATGCACATTACTTTTAAGTATCATCAACATGGCACACAAATGGCGAATAGAAATAGAACACAAAACCAAAATCTCACCATAATTTCCACAGTCATAATCAAGATGACACATAATGAGAGAATAACATGACCCCACCAAAAATATTGAAATAAGCTACTTACAGGAGTGGAGAGATATACGATAACATCTTACCCATGCTGACACATACGCTGGTATTCTCCGACACCAAACACATAGCTACTACAAAATCTTACATTCTAAGCTTAAATAAGTTAAAGAATTTAATTTGATCCCTAAATGGGATTCTTAAAACAGATTCATCCCACTCCAGTCGGGTTGTCGTTCATCTTAGGAGGTGAAAGTGGAGACATAGATTCCTGCGTATACACTCGACCAGTCTCAGCGGCAGACAGTCTCATTCCGAACATGACCGCACTGGCTTTAGTGTCTGACGAATAACTGTGCGCTCTGGGGAGAGAGTCGGTACACACGATTAGTAATCAAGTTCACTAACAGATGTCGTCAAAGTCCACACCCCGCACATGCGGGCGACAACGAAGGAATGTTACACAATGAACACGATTACAATATGCCCGTAATAGACTCATATATTAAAATGAGCGGAAGAAATCTTTGACAACGTCCAATCTATCTCAGAATACATTTTAGATATGCCGTCCAGAGACGTAATTTAGTACTATTCAGGTATTTATAGTAGAGTCTGATTTTGAGTATATTTTGTTAATGTAATAACGTTAGAATTTACAACTCGGAAACTTTGCATTAGTGATGGAACAGCCCAGAGTCCGATGACGCGGTCTAGATGTTATTGTCATGGGACCCGAAAGAGATTCACGGCATGGTCTTGGTACGACAAGAGGATCTTCCTCTCGTGATTGGAATGCCAGGATCTATCTAGACATATAATGTGAGAGTAAGAGGATACTGAGGTCTATTTAGGTACGTGAGAAATTGGTGGATAGGACTTGACTGAAGTCTTTGGTAGTAAGAGAAACAGTAGCTTTTGTGAAAAGTACTTGACTTCAAGTTTTGGTAGAGCAAACTTTGAGAGGATATATAACTTTTGTGGAAAGTGGTGTTATTATTTTTGTGGTATGTGATGTGTGGTACTGACCTACAAACTGTGGAGTGCTTAGACACTTGGTATTTTTTCATTTGTGGCGGCTTGGTTCTTGTATATTGGTAAAATCTGTGGGGTACTGTGTCTCAGAAGAAATCTTCCTTGTCATCCAGGATTCTTTGTGTTACAACAAGGGCATACGATACATATCTTACTGCATCTGTGCTTGGGAAACATAATCAACCTCTACTTGTCTAGTTTATGTTCAGGTATGGCAAGCGTGTGTTGCTCGATTGAATGTACCTTTCCACCAAATGTCAGAGTCAGTGGACACAGTATTATAACGATAGGCCCTAGAGTACCTGTGTGATGTAACAAGTGCCATGAATGAGAATATGCAAGTTGTGTTGATACACAGAGACAGTGAAGGGTACTCATCCGTATATATGCTCTGCAATCAACTTTCATCGTGCTAATTGCAAATGGTAGCTTGGTCCTCGCTTTTGATTTCCTACTGTTTTTGTTGTCCTTCAGCAGTATTTTGTGAATGTAATTTATGTATATTTTTATTAGTTGATGAGATGCTCATGCAGGGATATTATTCAGATTATAGTTGGTTATTTTATAATCCGTGGAGTTATTGATGAACCTAGGCGCAGTTCCTACCTATTTAATAGATTTCAGAAGGGTAGGCAAGGCCTGAAGCAGATGTACCAGTACGCAGCTTTATGTACACGCCCTGGGCGAGAGAATTATCATGATTTATCAAAATTCGAGGTATTCTTCCTGGTGAACACTGGCGGTCATTTTACGGACATTTCGATTAATTATTTTTATTAATTTAATTTATGTTAGTAACTTATTCGGTTATGTATTCATACATTTTGAATTACATTACAATTGACGCCCAAGCGTGAGGCGAATGTTTTATTTTATTCCTATTTAATTATTTTAATCATAATGCAATGGTTATTAATTTTTATTACACCGAGCTCGATAGCTGCAGTTGCTTAAGTGCGGCCAGTATCCAGTATTCGGGAGACAGTAGGTTCGAACCCAACTGTCGGCAGCCCTGAGGATGGTTTTCTGTGGTTTCCCATTTTCACACCAGGCAAATGCTGGGGCTGTACCTTAATTAAGGCCACGGCCGCTTCCTTCCCACTCCTAGCCCTTCCCACTCCTAGCCCTCCCCTGTCCCATCGTCGCCATAAGACCTATCTGCGTCGGTGCGACGTAAAGCAACTAGCAAAGAAAAATTATTACAGTGTAATTGTTGTTATTAACAGTAAGATTACACGGCCTGCGGATACACGACATCAATCACATCCTTTAAGGAACAACGATTTCTCAAAGTATCCTCTTTTGATATATCAACACCTCCTACTCACTTCTTATAAAGAGTCGTGGTCCTAGAGGAGACCAACGCATACAATTTTAAGAAAAATTAAATCTCCTGAAATTGGTGTCAATTTTTTCCTTTGTATAGTCATTAGTTTTCTTTGCATAATTATTTAATGAGATATTTAGAGATGTAGGTAAGATGGAATTAGTTGAACGTATACTATCAAATTATTACCATTAATATTGTCGTCATTATCATCATTGTCTCCAAAATAGATCTACAACATTAACCATATCGATTATAATAACCCGAAACAATATTTAATGCTTGCTGACTAATAATTGTCTCGTATTCATCGTATCACAAGTTATTACGGGAGGAACGTGGAACTATAATTCCAAGCAATTCCGAAAATAATTGTTAGGTGGCATCAGTGGAGTCTTCAGTGGAGCCGAGAATGTCGGTTCTAGAGGCAGCAGTCTCGACTCTTCGCGACTCCGTTTTTTAAACAGTTTTATAAATTTATTAGAGTAATGCTATTACATATTTTAATGTATATTACATATTTCATTGACATTTACTACATTCTTTAGGTACATATTTTGCACTTTGATTTGAGACAAGAATCCAGGCCTAGTCACTGATTTTTTTCAAATAAATATTTTATTTTATAGAGCAAAGTAAAGGATACATAATTAATTACAGTGCTGCTTAAATTAGACATACTGTTACTGATAAACATCAAATACAAAATCAACAAAAAACAAACAAATCTTGAGAGATACACGACCATTAAGATATCTCGTTGTCTATTTAATAATTAACACACGTGATCCATCACTTTAATGAGGAACGGAAAGGCGATCCACTTTCGTCGGTGACTGATACACTATACAATTACATCGTTAATTTAGATTATTAAATAGAGAAACAAATAAATGCATACAGAAACAAAGTAGTATTTACACAAGCTGTATCATCACAAGGTAAGAACATAAAGATCATTGAATTTCTCCTGCCCTCCAGAAGCACTATACACTTTCAGTTTTTGTCTCGCTGTCTTGAGAAACTGCCTAGAACCTTGCACAGAGCATTTCTTGTTGGTCTGCGCATAATGAAGAAAGCCCATTGCTAGCCATACTAGCGCAAACTTGTTTTTTCCTTTGGGTATGTCCAAAGCTAACAAGATACGATATATATCGTTAGGGTTATTGGAAGATGTTGACTGCTGCACCAGAGTCAGTGTCCATCGCCAAACGTCCATCATACCATCACATCCTGTTAGTCTGTGGAGCTGTGTGTCAATAGTTGGAATCTCACATTTTTGGCACAAGGTGACTGGACCAAGTTGTGGCGAAATTTTTTCTCCTCGGTTGGTATGGCATCTTGGATGACTATGTATGCTGAACCCTTCCAGTCTGTTGGGATCTCTTGTGTTGTGAACTGCTTCCAGATATTTTTCCAATTTCTGTTGGGGAATTTTTCCATGATCTGTGGGGTAACAAGTTGGCGGTTTAAAAGACGACGGTAGATGATTTTGAGTGGGTGGAATGCACTGTTGATTCTCAGGAGGATAGGCAGATTCAATAGTATGCACTACTCATTTAAAGCTTCCAGTTCGAGGTGATGTTAAAAAATGCATATCATTAATATCTCCGAGTCCGTTATTTGCCATTTGAATTGACCTCAGAAGCAGAGCCTGGCATTTAGCGGAGACGGCGATGAGGCCTAGGCCCCCTTGATCAACTGGCCTTCTGAGCTGATTTCTTGATATGCGATAGATGTATCCTCTCCATAGATAGTAACTCATTCCAAGTTCCACTTTTTGTGCATGTTTCTCTGAAATGGGGAGGACCTGAGCCGCGTACCATATCTTGGACAGAGCGAATGAGTTAATGTGCCATACTTTCTGTATTAGATTAAGATTTCTGCTGAGATCCTTCGTCATTGTGTTCCGGACAGTGTTGATGACTGCAGTCCAATTCTTTTCGACTGTCTCCTAAAATTTGCCTGAAAATTTCAAACCGAGAATTGTTATTTCTTCTTTGACAGGGATTCCAGCAATTGTGATGTGGTTTGGCCAGTTACCGAGAGTTGACAAGACAGATTTCTGATAATTCACTTTCTCGTTGGCGGCTCTTTCGTACACAGATATTATTCCAATCAGCTGATCCGCTTGGGCTCGGTTCCGTAATAAAAGTGTTACGTCGTCAGCATACGCTCGGAAGGTAAACATCTTGTGCGGATTTGGTACATCATTTAGGAGGTGATGGACAGCTCGAATGAAGGGTTCTATACTTAAGGCGAAGAGGATCATAGATAGAGGACATCCTTGTCGCACTGAATTTCGTATTGGAATAGGTTTGAAGAAATGACCATTGAGGAGTATTCGGGAATGAGCATGAGTGTATAGAGTTCTAATGATACTACATGTTGACTGTGGAATACCAAACTTATCGAGAATCGTAAACAAATAACCATGGTGAACTCGATCAAAAGCCTTTTCAAAGTCAAGATTAAGTATTGCTGCGTCATTGTGGGAGTAGTGTTCACATAATAATATGGCATCTCTAATTGCTTGGAGATTAAAGGTGATTTTCTTGTTCGGAATGCCACACGTCTGCCCTAGCTGGATGATGGTTTCCAGAAACGGCCGTAACTTCTTGGCCAGAATTTTCATAAGTATTTGTAGTCTGCATTTAGTAAGGTTATAGGACGATAGTCTGATAAAGTTCGGGGCATTGACACTTTTGGAATTAGAATGATTATGCCTTCCCTGAATCCAGTTGATTCTTCGGAGTTGTTTAATAGAATGTTCATCAATTCTACGAGCGTATATTTAATGACTGGCCAGTACTTTTTGTAGAAGGTGAAGCTGAGACCGTCTGGGCCAGGAGCTGATCTGTCACTTGCAGTGCGCAAGGCCTTTAGAACTCCCTCCTCGGTGATCTCACGGGTCAGCTGCTGTTTTCCTTCCTCAGAAAAACGTTGATCTAAGTAGGATAGTATTTTGTTTTGGTCGGGTATCGATATCTCACTTTCACTACATGCTCTCTGGAAGAATTTTTCGGCTTCAGTAATGCTGTCTCTTGTAGTGGTAAGACTCATATTGTCATCTGTAATTAACGAGTGAATGTATTTATTTTTCGCGTTATTCTTTTCCGAGGCATGGTGGTACAACTGTGCTTTCTGTTCGTGCATGACTGATGTTGCACGGGAGCGAATGATTGCTCCTCGGAGAATAGTTTCCTGTATTGAGTTGATTCGGCGTTTTACAGCAGTCAAATGATTGGATACGTCATTTCCGGCTTGCTGACGGGTGACAAGATCGTGAAGAATCACGTAATAAGAATGCAGCGTACGGCGTTTGTTGATGGCCTTTTCTACTCCCTTTCGTTTGAAAAAGCTCTGAATAGCTGGCTTAAACTTGTATAGCCAAGATTTGATCGAAAGTTGTCCACCTCTTCGCACTATAGTTTCCAGATCATTCCACAGGAGTGAAAATTCATTTTGTATATCGTCGTCAGACAGTAAGGAGCTGTTTATTTTCCAGTAACCCTTTCCCATCTGTGCCGCCGGTCTATGCCCCGCAGTCTTCATCACTACTGAATGATGATCGCTGAATGGTGCAACATTAACAGTTACTGCTCGGATATTATTCCCTGATTCTTTATTTACATAAAATCGGTCGATACGTGAAGCAGCCGTACCTCGGAAGAAAGTATATTCGACTCTGTTACCATGAATATCTTCCCACACATCACAAAGCCTAAGTTCGCGGTATACTCTCCCTAATGCCAGGGAGGGATGGAATTCACCTGTCTGATCTTTTGCATTTAATACACAGTTGAAATCACCTCCGAGAATGATGTTATCATAATGGTGATGCAGAAAATAAGGCAGTTCCTTCTGAATGAAATCTTCCCGTTCTTGGCGTATGTGTGTTCCTGAGTGTAGATATATATTAATCATCAGTGTATTATCTTCGGTAAGTATGCATGAAATTCTTCCACTCGGGTGACATTCACTGAGTTTGATAGTTATCCCTTCTCTATAGACTAAGGCAGTTCCTCTTAAATTTTCTCCGGCATTGATTATATAACTGTATTGAGATCCAAGGAAAGCTAAGTTCGTGACGTTAACCTCTTGCAAGAAAACTACGTCTAAATCATAATCTTTAATAAATTCTTTTAACAAGACCTGCTTGCTCTGACTTCGGAGGCATTTCACATTCAGAGCACCGTAGCAGCTAACTACTGACGTCACAGCTAAGATTACCAAGAAAAATACATTAGCAGCTTCCATACTCGTTTGGCGTTACCCAACAGCATGTAAAAATTCTTCAGATTAGGTTTGTGGAAGACATTTACTTAATTTTATTACTTTCTTCCTATCATTTCCCTCAACCGATCTTTTTAATCTTGGATCCCTGTGACTAACTGCTTGGTTGGATTTTGAATTGGTGGTTTCCATTTCCATTAAACTACCTTCGTCACCGCCTACTTTGTTTGTGCACTGTGCGGAATGCGTCTGCACAGACTGTGTTGTGGTGTCATTTTTTAAGCCAGTCATGTCACTGGTAGGTGTCGGGAACTGTTCGCTGACAGGTTCACAGAGTTGTGTCTGGTGCTGTGAGGGTGGCTCTGATAGTACCGGTACATCATTTAACTGGATATTATTTTGGTAGGGTGATGAACTGAGCGACTGTTACACTGGGGAATTTCTATCGCAAACAGGTTCCGTTGTCTCCTCAAAGTGGTTGTAAGCTGGCTTGGCTACTTGTGTCTCTTCCTCTTCTGTGGTAATTTCTGCCTGTTGTGCGGACGGTGTGTTTACATGTGAGTCTAATGTATCAGCTGATCGTGTGTCCACCTCTGGAAAATCTAGGGTGAGTTGTGTAGTTGTGAGAGGTATACGTTGCGTCGGTAGCTTCCCCAAGGCTGAAGTCAAGGTCTCCCAGGTTGACTTGTCGGGTGTAACAGGTGTTTGAACTGGAAAACGTCGCGTTGGGCACTCACTAGGGTAATGGCCTATCTTACTGCAGCTGGTACAGGTTGGTGGTTGGTTATCATAACTTACTAAAGCCTTATTTCCTGCTATGTCTACGTAGGAAGGGATATGTTTTTAAGCATGATGCGTACTGCACGCATGCCATTGTGCACCTTATATCGAAAATTGGAACTCCACGTTTCATCACTTACTGAAAGTACAGTCCCGTACTGACGCAAAACGTCTGAAATGTATTGTGATGTATTGTATTTTATTTCGTCCAACTGATCATACAGTGATATAGGACACGTCAATAATCATATTTACAGTAACAAAGGATAAAACAGTAATATACATGCTATGATAAATAAAGAGAAATATACAATGTGGTAAAGAGGCACAGATTTTTTTAAAAAAGTGATACATAAGTTAATTTTAAAGAGCTAAGTATTATTCAATAGAATAAAACAATGGTTAGAAACAAATTTGAATAATTCTTTCTTAAATTTTGGTTTTATCTGCTTAATGTAGTCTGGTAATTTATTAAATAAATATACTCCTCCATAACTCAAACCTGATTCATATAGCTTAGATTTGTGTGGTTCTATGTGCAGACTGTGTCTATTTCTAGTATTATACCTATGTACATCAGAGTTTATGGTGTAGCTGTTTACATTCTCCTTCATATATACAAGTGTATGGAAGATATAAAGGCTAGGCAATGGTAAAATAAAGTTTAAAGTATTTCTTGCAGCTTGTCCTCCTGCCGACACCGGCCATTCCTCTAATTATTTTCTTTTGTAACTTAAAGAGGACTTTGCTATATCGTGAATTCCCCCATTAAATTATTCCATAGGTTATTATGGGATGGGCATATGCAAAATACATAATTTGGCAAGCCTTTAAATTAAAACTATTTTTCAAAGATATTATCATGAAATAAATTCTACTAAGCTTTTTCCCTATAAACTCTGTATGTTTTTCCCAGGTTAATGATTCATCCATCCACAAGCCAAGAAATTTTGTTGATGATGAGTACTCAATTACTGTATGGTCTCTCCAAATGATATTGGACTAATTTCCATATTTAAATTAATCTTATGGTGAAATCTAATCACAGAAGTTTTCTGTTTACTTAAAATTAATTTATTATCTTCAAGCCAGCTCAGGATATTATTCACTATATTGCCTGCCTTCAATTCTAACCCTTCAGAACTTTCATCAGCTACAAAAAAAGTAATATCATCTGCAAACAAAGTTAATTGCACTCCTTGAATATCATCGACAATTTGGACGATATCATTAATAAATACTAAAAATAATAAATCACCGAGCTCGATAGCTGCAGTCGCTTAAGTGCGGCCAGTATCCAGTATTCGGGAGATAGTAGGTTCGAATCCCACTGTCGGCAGCCCTGAAGAAGGTTTTCCGTGGGTTCCCATTTCCACACCAGGCAAATGCTGGGGCTGTACCTTAATTAAGGCCACGGCCGCTTCCTTCCCACTCCTAGCCCTTCCCCGTCCCATCGCCGCCATAAGACCTGTCTGTGTCGGTGCGACGTAAAGCAACTAGCAAAAAAAAATATGGTCCTAAAACTGACCCCTGTGGAACACCATGATCTATGTTTCTGGCACAGGAATACACATTCTTAATTACATTTTTGCTCAAATCAGTACCGGTATATGATATTTCAACAATCTGTCTTCTATCCCCTAAAAATGATTTGAACCAGTCATAGGCCATTCCCCGAACTCCATACATGTATAACTTTTCTAAAAGCAAGCTGTGGTCAATTATATCAAAAGCTTTTGTTAAGTCCAAGAAAATACCTAAACATGCACCCTTCCCATCTAGTGTGTCATATATCCGTTCAATAAAGTTAATGAATGCTGTGGTAGTTGATCTATTTTTACGAAAGCCATTCTGGCAACAAGCTAATATATTATGCTTCTCTAAGAATGATAACAGTCTATCGTACATAATTCTTTGCAGTATTTTGGAGAATACAGAGGGGAGGCTTGATTATGTATTGGTAACAGCATTTAATGAGGTAATCTGAATAACCATCTAAACCAGAAGACTTATTTTTACCCATCTGTTTTATTATCTTATCTATCTCTTGCTCAGTCACAGGAGTAAGAAACATGGATGATACATTCCTGCGAACTGTATTCAAGTTTGGTCTTGTCACTGATGTTTGAAAATTTTCCGTTAACCTCAAAACTGCTTCTAGAAAATAGTTACTAAATATTTCTGCAACTTCTTCTGGATCACTGACCTCTTTCCCTGTATTTGTAAGAGTAACATTATTTTTTAATGGAACTAGAGTACCTTTCTCCCTTTTTATAATGTTCCACATACATTTAGACCTGTTTCTAGAATTTTTTAGCTCATTCTAATTATGCAATCTTTTGGCAGCCTTCAAAACTTCTTGATATATGTTTTTATATTTCTTATAATAATACTTCAATTCAGATGAGGTGTTACCGTACTCCCTTTCACACATTTGCTTAAAAACCTTAATCGTCTACTTGAATTTCTAATTCCTGTTGTAATCCACCCATTCCATGAGATGTTTCGGTGGGGAGGTTAAAAACTCTCACAAGTTTAATCCCTAGGCCGGCCGAATCAACAGTTATTTTACTACGATAGCCATTGCTATGAACAAAATATTGCTCACCTGCATAGTGCTTGAGAAGATGATCAACTGTCTCTTGCCTCCTGCACTTAATGAAGACTTGTCGGGAAATTCCGTTGAGCTGTAATGTTTCGATGTCGGCTTCATCAAGTTTCAAATTTTCAAAATTCCACTCGTGGATTTCGTAGGGGTCTGGTCTTGGTATATCTCGTTCTGTGAATGTGATGACGATTGTATTTTTCCTTTCAACTATCATCGTTCCGTAATGTCTTTAGTTCCCTAAGCGTATAATACGCAAAACACTTAAACCAAACGGGTTTTCCCCACTTCACTGTACGGCTCCACACTTGTACACACTTGCTCGAGATACGTGTTGCTCGTGCTAAGGCTAAAGAGGAACTAAAGTTCGCAAACCATCCCTAGTTGGAACTAATGCTGGCAGGCAGCAGCCGGGAACTAACGTTACCGAGGGTTGGTGGTAAAGCGGGAATGTAAGGGTGATAGTGAAGTGTGGAAGGGGGAGAGTGGCAGATGATTGGTCCCGTATTGTGATTGATTTATTGGCTTTAGATGTTGAGTTGTTATTTATGTAAACGTAGTAAAATATGTTGATTTTTCAGATATTTCATTCAGATTAAAATTGCAACTGTTTCTTTGACGCATGTGTATATAAATATTCTCAACTTTATTTGGTATAACGCCTTTGGTAGCTAAGTAAATGATATGCACATCCCGTTCCATGGAAAAAACGAGTGATTAGATTCAGTCATATGGATATCTTTTGTATTTCTTGTCTTTTACGTGTTCTTTGCAAATTTCTCTGTGGTTGTCCTATGCAACTGACATCACACTCGGGGCATATACGTTTGTAAACGCAGGGGTTTAATTATTTGTAAGTGTGATTCAATGTGTGTTATAAAAAAGCGTTTAATTACAGTTACTTCTCCTGAAGGTGATGTGAACGTAGTGTTTCTTAAATATATTGAAGATCTGGTGTGCGTTGCTGTTGTTGAATGTATAAGTGACGAAATCCTCCATTTTCTTCCCGTTTTAGGGTGGTATTAGATTTGTTTTTATTTTGTTGGTGATTTTGTCGACGTTGCTTCTGTTGTAAATGTTATACAATGCTATAGTGTATATGTTGTTTCTTTCTTTTCTGTAATTTTTAGTGGATAATCGAATGTTAACGCCTCTATATATCATACTGTAAAGAGCAGCCATTTTTGGGCACCAGGATGGTGGGGGTCGTATTTGGTCGTTCAGTGTTTGAGTTGGTTTCCTGAAAATTGTCAAAAGTCAGATAATTATTATTTCTCGTAAATTTTATGTCGAGAACATTTTTGGATTTGTTGATTTCTGATTCTACAACGAATTTTATGTGGGGATTCAGAGAATTAAGGTGCTTCAGAAAGGCGAGGCTGCTAGAGATTCTTTGATCGATAACGGCAAATACGTCATAAAAATATCTTACCCATAAATGATTCCATTTTTGTCAGTGGTTATTTTTCGAAATGATCTACGTAGATTTCAAGTAGAATACTTGAGGCTGATTAGCCTAGTGAGGGCCATTTCCGTTGAAGGTAGCATTGCTAATATAGAAATAATTGTTGTCATAACGAAATTTAAATTCTGCTGAGGTGACTATTATTCTCTAAGTTGTTAATGGCCAAATTATCAGTTTCATTTATGGGGATGATAGAATAAATACTGGAAATATCAAAGGAATATAAAGTGCGATAGGTCTGTAACTCCAGGTTTTTGGTAATGTTACAAAATTATATTGAGTTTTGAATAGATGTTCTGTTGGAAAAATATAATGTTTCATTAAAACGTTTTGAATTAATTGAGAAGTTATGTAGGAAGGGCTATTTATAAAACTGATGATTGTTCTGATAGGAATTCTTTCTTTACGGATCATGGGCAGGGTTCTTGGTGTGGGGAGCCTAGGATTCGTATTTATTAATTTGGGCGTTTCGCATTCGTTCAAAAGGAAATATTTTCAGCAAGTGTTTCAGATTCTTTTATTTTGTTGGTGGAGCCCTTTCTTGTTATTAACAAGTTGTCTGAAACAATGTTCTGTTTTATTGACATAATCATACTTGTTCCTCAGGACTGTAGTTAGGTTCACCAATAAAAATTACAAGCACCCCGTTGAAATCATATATATCGGGCGAGTTGGCCGTGTGGTTAGGGGCGCGCGGCTGTGAGCTTGCATTCGGGAGGTAGTGGGTTAGAATCCCAATGTCGGCAGCCATGAAGATGGTTTTCCGTGGTTTCCCATTTTCACACCAGGCAAATTCTGGAGCTGTACCTTAATTAAGACCACGGTCGCTTCCTTCCCACTCCTAGGCCTTTCCTATCCCATCGTCGCCATAAGGCCTATCTGTGTTGGTGCGATGTAAAGCCACTAACAAGGAAAAGGATATCATATACTTTCAGTATTTATTCAGAAGGAAAACAGGTACTTAAGCACATCATCCATTTTTCATTTTCAACACACACACTTACACGTACACACTATTATCTAACCCAAACATCTCTCCCTGCTACCAACCCTGTCATATTAAATTTAATTTTAAATATAAATTACTACCAAATCAGCATCCTCCCACCTTGAGTTGTGGGAACAACAATTCGCATTACAATTACAATCTATCCACTTCATCAATATAAAATGGCATTATTTAAGGACAAAATGTTTAACTTACTATACACAATTCAAAACAGCAAGATTACCTCTCCCTTTGTTTGTCTTTTAGGAATTCAAAATAAAAGAACAATTGAGAAAAATGTCACGCAGAATGAATGAACACTTCTGAAAAATATCACTCAATCCTCAAATGTTTTTTATTTAATCACCAATCTCCCACTACTAGTTTTCAGTTTCGAACTACTGGTCGGTGATTTAATTGTTTTTTGATCACTTTCTTTCTTTTCATTTTCACACTGCTTAGGCCTATATTGTCTGAAGGCGTGGTCTTCTGCAGATGTCACTTCGAGTAGGTATACCCTCTGCACAGGTCAAATGAGTTCCCCTCTTGCAGTCTTCAGACAATGAAGTCTCACAACACCACCTTTTGCCGGGGATAACTTCCATCACTCTTTCCAATGGCCAATTCAGTCTCTTGGGGTTGTCGCCTACTAGTGCTACTTCACCCACGAAGGGTTTGTACTGACTTTTTGTAGGGTGGTTCTTCTCAGTTAGTTGTCTAAGCTAATCATTCCTAAATCTCAACCATAAAGTTTCTTTTAATTTCTGTATATATCTGTACCTTTCGTTGAATCCTACGTTTTATATCATATCGATATCGGGCATTCCGGCCTCCTTGACCTCTTGCAGAAACATTGCAGGGGTTATTAACATCAGGTCACTTCCATCATTGGACAGGTAAGTAAGCGGCCGAGAATTCATCACAGCTTCGATGTAACACAAAACGGTCATCATTTCTTGATATTACAGGCACGAATTTCCCAGAACTTTTCTGAGCGTTTACTTGAGAGCACCAACCAAACCCTCCCACCAACCTCCCCACCATGGTGCTGCGCGAGGTTTATATTTCCATTCAATCTCATTTGCAGAATTATATTCAGCAATTTTATCTCACTGAATCGTCTCCAAGTCATTACAGACCCCATGAAAATTCGTCCCATTGTCACTGTAGACTATTGCGGGCCTTCCACGTCTGGACACAAAGCGTCGAAAATCTTCGAGGAATGTTGAGGTAGCCAAATATGTCACAAGCTCAAGATGGGCCGCACGAAAAACAGCGCACTTGAACAAGCAAACCTAGGTTTTCTCTCCTCCTCTCAAAATCAAGGGTCCTGCAAAATTTTATATTGATATTTCAAAAAACCGAGGCGTCTCTCACTCTGTCAACGGGTAGATGAGCCCGTTCCGCTTCAAGATGTTTTCCATGGTACCTTCGGCAGACAACATATGAGGCGATTGCACTCTTCACCGTTCTCCTTCCACCGAGTATAATCTGTGTTCCAGCATGACATACCGTAATTCTTTTTGTTTTTTCTTTATGAGTGCACGAACTAAAGCATATTTTGCAGGAAGGGTAATGGGAGAGCGGAAAGCGTAATCATACCTCAGTCTCATCGCTCCCTCGTCATCAGTGAAAACACAGAGTGGTCTAAATATCTCGTCCTTTACATCAGCAAAACATTCTTTTTGTTTGAAATTCATCACAATTTTCTCCGCTCATGTTATCTCCTCAACTGATGGTTCTGAATAATTTCTAGTAATTTTTTGCTGTCGACAATTATGCAGAAATCTCAAGATTCATCCCAACATACGAACTGTTTTTACGAAAATTCGAGAAGTAGTCGAGGTGCCACTCTTGCGTATACGAATTATTTTCTAATGCGGTCATAGTGTTGACATTCCTTCCTATTTCTTCATACAATTCTTCACCGTTTCTTGTAAATTCGGAGCAGGGTCATTAAGTAGGGGATTGTTTCAGCCATTTTGGACCATCCCACCATCTATGTTCCAGTAAATGCTTTGGATTGTATCCTCTTGATGCCATGTCAGCTGGATTCACGGTTCCAGGAACATGTCGCGACTGTTCAATTCTAGATAATGTTCGGATTTCTTGAACTCTATTCCATACGAATGTTCCCCAAGGTTCGTATAATTGTATCCAAGATAACACTGTCGATTTGTCACTCCAATAATGAATAGCAATTTCTTTTGACGGTGACACTGATGTAGCAAGTCTAACACCTACAGTAGTTACTAATAATTCCAGACGTGGTATGGTGATCTTCTTCTTGGGTGCCACTCGTGGTTTTGCTTGCATAAATCGTAGATTCACGTTATCAATCCTCTGTACTCGCAAGAATATAACTGCGGCATATGCAGGTTGACCACCATCGCAGAATATATGTACAGAGATATCTTCAACCGATGGCAGTCTTCCAATCAGACATGTAGGAATCTTATTCTCAGCCAGATGAGGTAGTTCTGCCAAACATTTCAGAAACATTTGCTTTGATGATTCGCTTACTTCAGTGTCCCAGTCCATCTCAGAGACCCAAATTTCCTGCAAAATTAATTTATGGCAGAGAGATACAGCGCATGAAAAAGTAATAGGATCAAATACTTTATGAGAAGCTCTTAGTATTGTCCTCTTTGTTATTATGTCAGGTATGAAATCAATGATATGCGTCAGATTCAAATCAATAAAATCGCTTTCTTTGTTACAAATGAGTCCTAACACTTGCGGTATGTTTTCAGTTGTTTTGTCGTGAAAATACTCCCACCCTCGCTGATTGAAATATGATTTCTCCATAATTATATTTGCTTCTCTCATGAATGAATTGAGTTCGGTTTCATTGCTGACACTTGTAGTACATTTATCTACATAGAAGCATTCTCTCGTCCTTTCTATTGTCAGAATCAAGTAGTGAATTTATCACTGCCTCTCTCTCTTCATCTCGATCAAATGGAATTCTATTGTTGCTGACAAAAAAGGAGAACATGCAAGGCCGAAAACAACTGTATTGTGACGAAACACTTTCATATTTCCTGTACTATCCTTATCCCACCAAAGAAATCTTCGAAAGTCACGGTCTCTAGGATGGATGCTTATTTGGATAAATACCTTTCCTATGTCTGCAATCACTCCAATATCATTTTCTCTGAACTTCAGCAATGAACTCTCTATTAATCAACTCTATAAGGTCAGGTCCTTTTTCAATACAATCATTTAGTGACGGGGTGTTCCACTGATTCGCGGAGGCGTCAAAAACGGTTCTTACCTTGGTGGTGCTGTTCTCTTTGAAGACAAGTCGATATGGTAAATAGGGCCCGCCATTCGCCTGCTCTTCTTCGGGTACCTTTTCAATAAGTCCTTGCCCCATCCAATCCCGTAAGACACAATCGTATCCCTCATAATGTCGTTCAGCTTGTAGTTTCTTGGTGACTGTCTACAATTTGCGCTGAGCTATTTCGCTGTTGTGCGGAAGAGGCGGATGTTGTTTGCTCCAGGGTAGACACACTTCATATCTCTTGTCTTCATTCAGCCTCACGGTATCAAGGGAATTCTTCTTAACTCGTTAATTCTTCTCGATAGTAGATTCCTTTTCCGCAGGATCAGTAATTCCAAGAATTTCTAAGTCCCAGAGATCAGAAAATTTTGTTTGTTTTGTAAATAACGATGTCACCAACAGTGACGCTGCATCCATTCTAGGTTTATTACTTATAACTCTTCCAATTAGTGCCCACCCTAGAACAGTCTCAACTAGAACTAGACCACATTTTATTTGATGTGTCCTCTCCGTAAGCCAGACACCTGTGACATCTGCACTCAGTAGAATCTGTGTGGGTCCTCGGTCATATACATCTGTTAAAGAAATCTTCAGATCCTTTATCTCATCAATCCAAGTACCATTTCTAACATATGGGACATATTCACAAATTATTCCTTGGCTCAAGACTTGCAGTTCCTTGGAATAGTTTCCCTCTAATCACCTTAAACCTATGATGTAACAGCAATGCTTTGCCTCTAGGGAACGTACTCCACCAAACAAAGAGTATATTAGAGTTCCTTTCCGATTGACTGGTACCCCGTTTGTATTTAGTACACCCGGTATCAATGATCGCTCGCAGTGTATTTTGTTTACCATTTCCCATAACAACAACTGCAGGGTGTGCAAATATACCTCAGGAGAACAGTGACGCTAGCCACAGTCTTATGTAATGAGTGGCATCATCACTAATAGGCTGTCTTTCTCCCTCAAAATTATTTTTGGAAACACATTCTTTGTCTGTTACCAAGTTTATAACACATTTATACCACGTGTTTTCCACCAAAAACAATACATCTGGTAACGGATTTACAAACTTTACTTTGATGACCACTCTTTAAACAATTAAAACAACAGTGCTTGTTCCTCAAAAATTTCCTTCTTTCCTCTACAGTCATTGTTGAGCTTTAATGCATTCTGAACTCGAATGAGTTTTAAGACAAAACACCACTCCTGTCATTTAGAAATAGCAGTAGACAACAAAACAGAAGCGGTGGGAACTATTATAGTTCAGTGGCTTCTCTTATTTTTGCCTCCCTTAATCTTGTGACCTTTGGATGTACTAATTTTGAACCCTTTTATTGCTAATGAAATTATTTCCTCACTAAAAATCACTTTATAGAAAAGCCATGAGCTGTTTCAAACGATTTTTGGACTTTTCTGTAGTAACTCCTAAACTTGCCAGAGACCTGAGATGTTTTCTAATTTATCATATAAACTACTAAGCGTTGGTTTTTCTGTGGAATCCATGCATTAGTTAAAGTTAGCTTCAGTAGTTCACGAACGTAAACTTCTACCTACTGTATAAGTCCTCTCTACCAAGTCGAGCTTGAATAATGTCTATCGTTTTATTATAATTGTCGGTAGTCGGGGGAAAATTTTTACTGGTCCCTACTCTCTAGAACCTTCCATCATAGCTTGAATGAGATACTGGAATTTATTTTCCTCCCCCATGTCCTTATGTTCGTGTATTTTACGGAGCTGACACCAAAATATAACCAGTCAATTATTACCCAAAACTTCTTCGATTCTATTTTTGGAAGCCTATCTTCCTTTCTTTCAACTATATTTCCTTTGACTACACTTTGGGGAGGGGAATCCGGCACAATGGTATTCAAAATATTGTTGCTTTAGCCCTACAGCTTAAGAATTTACGTCTTTATTCATAAGTTGATTCTTCCTCGTCTGCTATTTGATCAACCTCACAATTATCATCTATCAGCTGTTGAAATACTAATCCATCTTAATTTGCGATAGTATCATACCTTTCCTGAAGGATTTCTAGTTGTACCTGAATTTTTCTTCGTCTGGTTCACCTCGTTGTATAACGCGTAAATAACCACCGCTTTACTCTCCTTGATTTCATGATGTTTTCCTTCTTTATTCACGGGAATGTTCCGTTATTAATGATGTCCTGTCACGGTCGCCAGTAAATGTAAGGTTCACCAAGTAAAAATTACAAACACCCCGTTGAAATAATATATTTTCGCTACTTTTCAGACGAAAGCAGGCCATTCGCGCCATACACGTCATCCATCTTTCATATTCAACACACACACACCAACTACCCTCTAACCCAGGCATCTCTCCCTGCCGCCAACCCTGTCTCATTAAATTTAATTTTAAACATGTTTCGAAATCAACAGTAGCGTTATCTTTGTCGGCTTTAGTGACAATGACGCTATTGTTTTTTGTCTTCCGTTTGAACCTGTTATCTGTTTACTGAAGATATTGGAATCTCGAGTTTTTGGGTGTTATTAAAGTTGTTTAGTTTTTTATTTACTTCATATCTTAATTCATCCTGGTTTTTCTATAGGTAATTTATTGATAGCATGTTCTCTTTCGGCTACCGTGGTTATTAAATAGTTTTATTGTAACCATAAACACTTCAATTGCGTTTAGGATCTTTACATAGGATGGTTTCTTCTGTTTTATTTAAAGGTAAGTGGATAGGAGGGTGGAAGTTATGAGTGGTGATGTCATTGGCAGAAATTGAAACTCCCCAAATTATTGATTGATTGATAGTTCTTAAGAATCCCTACATTTATATTCAATTTATTTTGCTTTTTGGATAAAGGGTTAAAAAGTTTTTAATTGAAGTGGTGTTGAAATGAGTCCCATTCTAATGGGGTCAACGGCAGAGGAGCACTTACATGTGCATTGTCAAATTTGCTATTTAAAAAGGATTTCTTCTTACGTAAGAGATTGAATTCCCTTTAAGTTGAAACACATAGATTTTTTAAACTGTAAAAATTTAGGAGTCAAATTATTGAGCAAGCATTATTTCAAAAATGAGAAGTTTTTCCAATTTCAGCTATTTTAAGCCTGGCTGGCTATAGATTTACAAGAAATGAACTTCATTGTGTTTCCGTACTGACCTATAAATTCTTGGAATTTTACAAAGTCATATTTAATTCCACGTTTCAGTACATTATAGTCTAATACTCAAACAATTAAAGAAATAGGTTTAGTCATGTTACGTTTAGGTGCATTTTTCAACTATTTGTGGTCATCATCACCACGTATAGTTAACAGTGGCGGCTCGTGGCTGTAAAGTATGATGAAGAGCTATTACCCGTTCTGTTTCGAGTGACAGATTTAGGAACTTCTTTCTATTTTCTTTCTTTCTTTCTTTCTTTCTTTCTTTCTTTCTTAATCTGCTTACCCTCCAGTGTTGGTTTTCCCTCGGACTCAGCGTGGGATTTCACCTCTACCGCCTCAAGGACAGTGTCCTGGAACTTCAGACTCTGGGTCGGGGTACAACAGGGGAGGATGACCAGTACCTCGCCCAGGCGGCCTCACCTGCTATGCTGAACAGGATCCTTGGTGGGGGATGGGAAAATTGGAAGGGATAGACAAGGAAGAGGGAAGGAAGTGGCCGTGGACTTAAGTTAGGTACCATCCCGGCATTTGCCTGGAGGAGAAGTGGGAAACCACTTAAAACCACTTCCAGGATGGCTGAGGTAAGAATCGAACCCACCTCTACTCAGTTGATCTGCCGAGGCGGAGTGGACCCCGTTCTAGCCCTCGTACCACTTTTCAAATTTCGTGGCAGAGTCGGGAATCGAACCCGCGCCTCCGGGGTGGCAGCTAATCACACTAACCACTACACTACAGAGGAGGACAAGATTTAGGAACTACGTGTTGTACCTCGTACCTGTGACTGGCGGAGGGTCCAGCACGTGACCACGATTTATTGAATTTAATGTTTCGTCATGACCACGGAAAGCTAGTTCTTGCTTACCTAAATAGAGCACTGCATCAATTACCAACTGAAGGAAAAGCCTATTTAAATGTACACTTTCACTGAACTATACAATTACAATATACAGTCTGGCATTTTCCTTCAGTACATCAGAGACCGTATTTTGGTTTGTTTCCAATGTCTTATGTAAAGAACGTGTTATGTTCAAAAGGGCTGAAAATCCTTCTTTATTTTTTATTGATAAAAGGCAAGCAGGTCCAACAAAACAACTTCTGTAGAGCTGGAGAGGAGCACAACCATGGAAATTCCTTAAACCACGATCGTTTGAAACTAAGATTGTAAGATTTAGCGGAATGTTTCACTTCTTTTGTAGCACAAATATGCAGTGATTCAGTAGGGCGATCAAAACGTAGAACTTCATTCTGATCTTCGTTTCTCCAACGTGAAAATGGTGTTTATAATAAAATGCACACTGTCATAAATAGGATACATATTTAAATAAAACAGTACAACACTAAGAATGAAGCACGATTCGTAAGTACTCGTACTTCATACAGGATGACGCAGAGAAGACGAAATATTCCGCTCTTTCGACAACTTCACTAGCACATTCCGCTATATGGAAAGTACGCGGGTGACGTCACGGTTGTCATGGCAACCGCCAAGGCCAAGCGCTAGGAGGTTTTTTTTAATTTTATACGGGGGGGCCCCCGTAGCCCGCTACCCCGCCGTGACCATCGAATCAATCTACATGGCCTCCAACATGCTATTAATTTCTAAGGAGAAAAGAGATATCTCGGTAGAGTGGGAAGTGATACAAGGAGTATCTGCCTGTTTCCATGTCAGACACGTTACCAGGCGAGATTGTGTTAGGTATATGGTGTTGATGTATGGTATTGAAGGGTCAGGGAAAAACCACATAGGCAGAAAGAAGAAAGAGCCTACATGTAAAACCTGACATCTTTTGATAGCACATGCAAGGATGTGGGCTGGAAAAAGACCAGAGGTTGTGTTAGTTAGGAACAGGTAACATGCACAAAACATAAACCAATTCCTTGCCATTCCATCGTCTGGGGATCAGTCCGTCTGGGCACTGCTGTGACTAGTGCGGTCCTTGCCGGCTGCGGAGCCATGCGTCGAGTACCACTAGGGCCTGTCGCACGGCTCCACCTCCTTGGGGTACCTCGTACCCAGTCTCCGATCCCGGAAAATGAGGCCAAGCCCGCCGAGGCAGGGGCCTCCTGGAAGGGGGTGGGTCATGGCGCCGGGCCTCCTCCCTCTCTGCCCGCGCCATGGCCCGGTAGACAGGGCAACTGCGATGGGAGGCCGGGTGGCCCCCCGAGCAGTTGGCGCACACCGGCGCCTCCCTAAGTGCTGCGCAGGCCGTATAGTGGTGATCACCACCTCAGCGGTTGCACCTCACCTCGAGCCCACAGCTGACCTGACGGTGGTCCCACCTCAGACAGCGGAAACACTGCAAGAGCTGCTGAGGGGGACGTTTTACTCTCACCTGACTGCCGCTACCCGCTGAGGTCCTCTCCTGATTGGCTCCTCGGTTGGCTGCTGTCCTGGGAGCAGTCTTGGGTTGCGGCTGGGCGGCCCTCTCCAGTTGGGCCGGCGTCGCCTTCTGCTTCCTGGTCCGGCGTCGTCGTCTTCTTCTTCCCGGGGGTTTCTTCTCGGCAGGGGAAGAGGCCTCGTCCTGGTGGCCCTCCTCCGGGCCTGGTAACCCCGGGGTAGCTGATGGCTCCGCTGCGTCGCCGTCTTCCTCCTTCTCCTGGCTGGCGGCAGCGGCGTCGGTCGGGGCTAACACTCGACTGCGTTCCCGGTCCTGGGGGCGCACATCGAGGTCTGCAGCTCGACAGACACGATGGCAGGCTGGGCCTGGGTAGCAGCCTCCGAACGCCATGGGGCGTCCTTTTCCACTGCTGTGCTTCCATCCGCCATCAGGGGCGCCTTCCTGGATTGCGCCCGGGTGACAGGCCCTTCCTGGTAGGCCTGGGTCTGCGACCACTTCGTGGAGGTGGCCCTTGGAGGAGCGGTCTGCGTCCACTTCGCAGTTCCGAGCCGCTCAGCCTGGGTCGCACAGTCGCAGCGCCAGGGGGCGGCATGCTCCACCTCCGTGGTGGCGTCGCTGGTCTCCGGCGTGGACGGGAGGACTAAGTCGCTATTAACCGCCTTATTCCTCGTCCATCGGTCCCTCCTGTCCGTCTGGATGGCGGCCGTGCTGGTACTGGGCCTCCATATGTAGGCGTCGAACATACCTGGTGCGTCGTCCCTGCCTGGTAGCCGGATGACCTGGTATATCTGAGAGAGATCTCTCGCGATATTATCTAGGCGCTCCTGCCTGGGGTCCCTGATGATTAAGCCTCCCGGGAGGAAGCTCTCGACGCTCTGCGTAGGGAAGATCCTGGCCCCCTTGGACACGGGGTGGCGCATGAAGTTCAGAACCCCGTCCCGCTCCTTGGCCGCGTCTTCCCCCGGCCGGTAGTAGACGAGGAGAGCCGGGTCTGCCGGGGTAGCGGAGCTCTCTCGGAACTCGAAGCCGTCAGGGGGGTCGCACCCGTCCCCGTAGGCGTCCCACTCCATCTCGTCGTCGTCCGCCGTAGTCGTCCTGATGTCCGCCTCTGTTGTCCTGGTGTCCTCCGCATGCCACACGTTCCTGGGGTCCGCACGCCTCTCGTTCGACTTCTTCATCCTGAAAGGAAAGTTCCTGAAACAGAAAAAGCGAGCACTGAAAAGTGCCCAGCTCAGACAAATGCTCTTCCGAAGTCGTACTAATAAGTACAGCTGCGTCGTTAGCACTTGAGAAGTACCGAGCGCCTGGCAAGGAGAGAGAAAGCGCAGCGAGAGGCACGTACGTACTTTCACCACGGCTGTCAGCTCGTCCTTAAGCGCTAGGAGGGAGCACTTGGGAGGTAGAGGCAGCTGCGGAATCTCTCGTCTTCACTCAGTTTCACGCGCCGTACTGTGGCCAACAGCCGGCGCTTTCGTGAGTTCCCCTGGTTCTCATCAGGTGATGAGGTGCTCCAAACGCCGTACAATAAAACATTTTCTTTCCGTAAAACCAACAAATGTCATAAGAAAAATAAATTTAAATAATTCATTATGGTAAAAATAAGTGGTGAAGTGGCACTTCACCTACTTCACCTGAAAAGCGGCCCCTGATAGTTAATAAAACATTGGAAAACATTGAAATCTAATGAATGGATGGATGGACAAAGAAATGATGATTGAAATCAGTGTGTGATTTCTTACTAGGAAGACGATGTGCAAGGGTCTGTACTGTTAACATAATATTGTTCTTTACTTTGTAGCCTTGTGTGTATGGCGCATAACACTTTGGGTATTAACCATTACAATAATTTAGTAGCGCGACCCTACCTCACCCAAGTTAGCTGTTCTGCCACCATAATACGCTGTGAATATCTGTATAGGCCCATCGCGAACACTTACCCACGACCTTACCTCCCCCTAGCTAGCCGGGACCTGTACCACGAACGAAATTTGCACTTTGCACTGTTCATTTCTTGCAACGTCTAAAGTCTTCCTTTTCCAATATGATCTAGGTATTACTTTTCCATTTCTTCGGAAAGTTAAAAGTCTTTGTGTTAGAGTGATCCAATTAAGTTAATTCCATTACAAACTGTGTAATAATTTAATTCTCGTGGAGGAGTTGACGATATACTTGCGTTAGTTTTAAAGTTTATTAAAGGGAAAGGACGACACTTATAAGAAGCTAGCTGTGCTAGAAATTGTTGAGGAGAAACAGGATATCGTTTTTGACAACTTAAGCAACAATCTCTCGCATGATGGCAAGCGATCAGCGTGAACAGATGTCCTTAAGTAAGTTCAGTCCTTACAGTCACCTGGAACAGATAAATATTGGACGTATGCGAGGGACAGTTTATTTGTATTGTGTAATTTCGTGTACTGGTAAGTAAATATTTACTTTTCCATCATATACTCTCACCGAAAATGTATCACTTAAATCAAGTTATAATACTTCACACAACACAATACGGAGTAGTGATTGAAGAATATATGTAATCCCGGCCCAAAAAGCCAAGAATAACGGCCGTGTGGGTTCGTCGTGCTGACAGCATGACACCTCGTAATCTTCGGGCTGACCAGCTGTCGCTTGATAGGCCAAAGTCCTCCGGGACTCTTGCGCCACGGGGTTTGATTTGTTTTTAATATATATAATGATTTCGTCTTAACTATTCATTGTGTCTCAAATAACAGCTTGCCAATAAGACTGGAAGCTAAGGAGGGAAATATAAGCAGTTGGATGAGGTAGATGCGGCTAGGTTTGACATTCTACAGAAATATATTTTTAGACGGGCTGAATCTTCCAGAAAGTCATATGGAAGCGACCATAATGCCGACAATATCGACCCCGCCTGAACTTCCCAAAGGTGACAAATACGTTGAATATACACCTATAAGAAGGAAAAGGAAGCTCCTACACATTGATGTTTTGTGCTGCCACATCCTTCAAATCCTTCCACTAGTTAAGAAGAGTCTCCAACGGCTTCCCGACATTTGGCAAAAGATAATGGATTTGCGGGTGACTACATTGAAAGTTTGTAAAGCAATTATACTTGCTGGTTTATTAAATATTGCGTTCTATCAATTTTGCCACTACTTTATATTTAGCCCTCGTTTTTACATATCTGCAATGAGTGTGACGTTTCCTTTCGGCAGAAGTCTCATTTACTACAGTCTGATTTACACTCATGTCTATAACCTTTAGGCTCTGTTTGTCATTCGGAATAAGATGTATACATAGAAAACACACAGACAATAATTTAATTCTTTGACATAATATTGGATGCACGATTTTGATCGCCGTGTTAAGGAGGAACAGCAACGAAACTCCTGAAAATGAGAAAATTTTCCTTGATTGCCGGTTATGCATAGACAATATAAGATCGAGAATATGTCGCTTACCCGTCTGGTGCAGAACTATGCTTGGCGCTTCCAACAATCTATGCTCATAGCAGTTTGCTGTGAAATACTGATATTGGATTCGGAAGAAGCCGCTTACGTTTGTCTACATTATTAAAGCTATTATTAAAGGAAATGCGCCAATCCTGCGTACATGTAATTGTTTTTCTATGAAATAAATGATGGGACTGTTCCTTAATTATGGCTACGGCCACTTCCTTCACACTTTTTATTCCTATCCCATCGTCGCCATAAGACCTATCTGTGTCAGTGCGACGTACGGTAAATACCAAATTGTGCCCTATGCAGTAGGTGGCATCAGAATCTCATTTTTATTTACATTGGCGGTTAGCCGGTTGGAGTATAACACCGCCCGAATGTTTCATTAGAGATAACCGAAGAATGTAAGCATCACCAACACATCGGCAGAATAACATTCCATACCAATATGAGTATATTGTCTTACGTGGTCAGGTGGTTCGTCAAACAACATAACTCTCTGAATGCATCGTGAAAAGACACAAGCGGATACAAGCGATAAACAGTGTGGCCTGCACGAACATCAGCAGACCCACAAGTTTGAACGTAGCTCCCAAATAGCAATGAAGCGTTGACGACTAGATGGCGTTGAGTTGATAAGGATGATTTAGACTTGCTCGTGGTTTCTTAGGTACAGCAATATGATGGTAGATGATGACGTGCTTCGGACGAAGAAAGCAGCTGTACAAACACATATTTACACAAATATTAACTCACAAAGGGAGCCCATATTTGAAATTGTTGCATTTCGGGAGACTTTTACTGTACTTTTGAAGAGGTTCCAAGATAATACTACATTCTTGAAGATTTAACCAAGTATTTAGACAAAACACACACATTTTCAATACCTAAATCATTACTATTAATTGAAGTTTTCCTTTAACATTACATTGCTTACGGTACTCAATTAAAACCAAATTTGATGATATTATGTGATCTCAAGAAAACTTAACATCAGTTTCAATGTCATAACATCGTAGTACAAACAGTACGAATAGTAAACATCGCTTGAAAACATTTATTGCGCCAGTTGCACCAAGTATTTAAAGTTATTATGCTGGTTTGATGTGATTGAGGCGTATATTGCGGGTTTTTGCATTCAGGGCCACTGTCAAGAACAGTTGATGGGGTCGAAAATTCTAAAGTCTACAGGGGCTATGAAATCTAGGAGCCAGTTTACGAGAAAATGTATCAATATCTTCATTAGCAAAATGAATTTTAGCAAAACTTTCATCTCTGGCAATCAGATTAGTTGACGATTCTTATTATACAGTTTTTCACTTTAGCATCAACAACCTTTAGTCTGTTTCTTGCTTCATTCCACTCCTTACAGATATGTTCGGTCCGGCAAATGCTCATCCATTTTAAGAACATCAGACAGGGGAACAAATGGAGAAAATGGTAACATGAGAGACGTAGGTGTCTACATATGCGCAACGTGGACGGCTGAGTTGAAAACGTACGTTAACGAATGGAGACTTGAATCCCAATTATGATGATTATCGTGTTGATGTGTCATCACGGCGAAATTTAATTTTTCACTTGACTCTCTGCGCATACGATGGCACCGGGTGATATGGAGATGTGATTACATGGATATGGAGAGTTCGAAACATAATTTACAGAAAAGGTTACTTGTGAAATACATAGCATGTCAGTAACCAAAATTTTAGTGGTCATACAGAACAGAATATGGATTTCACACACTTAATTACCATTGGAGCGTTGGTCGATTTCGTCGGGAATATCCAGGAAAAGCGAGTATACCCGTCAATGCACACTAACATAAAAGCGCTTCCGTTCTTTTATCGCGGTAGTAGACCAACGAAGTCAATGAACATTCTTTCCATGGTTTGTATAGCTTGTGAAGACGCTAGCAGACTCGCTAGGATCTATAACGATGGCTTACTTATGGCAAAAGTTTGACAGGATTTTACGATCTCTCTGATTTTGATGTCCAACCCTTTCCAGATGAAGAAATGATGAATCTTTTGCCTCTTTTTGTAAACGCCCGTTTGTCAGCTAGTAGACGAGTTATCATAGTACTGGATTATAATCGGAACGAGTATTTGTGGACAAGCAGTTTTTAATCGATTATCATTATGGGGTTTACAACAGAGCACATCGTTTCGTAAGGAATATTGTTTAACGTACCGCGTGATTCAGCCGCCCCTTTCAATGTAGATTTTTGCAACCCGCAATATTAATTCCATTCTGAAAATATCTGCGCTGCCGGAATGTTCAGACAACACAATCGGATATCCTGGGTTCTGCCACCTCACCATGATAGGACGCCGTAATATTTTACTCGTATTAAACACTGTTAGGCATGCGTGTACCTTCTAGATCATATGAGCCAGACACGCCAGCGAAACACTAAATTGATTTTGTGACCTCATACATGCTGTATGTTGCACAGTATTCCGTACTGAACCGTAGCGTAGTTGGTATAGTCGCGGCTCAGAGGGTTCACGTGTGAGGTGGGAGGTTCGAGATCGGAGTGAAGATTCCACAATTTTAAATATTTTCGTAATACGTACCGCACATATTTTAAGTTCAAAACCCGCTTTCATGTAAACTGTGTGTGAATTAATGTGTTTGTGACCCTAAGAAATGCCGATTAGATAGCAGACCGGACACATACGAATCGGAAATAATAGGAACACAATTGCCCTGACATGTTTTATCGCAGCAAATACTCGATGTGATGACCATTTTGGTTTATGCACATTCGGGCCCGGTGTCCAATAGATGTCTTGCACGCTGAAGCATTCCAGGTGTAATTGCTCGGCAGTCTTCCGTGATATACACTGACTGACAGAGCAAATGCAACACCAAGAAGGAGTGGTTCGAATGGGATGAAAGTTGGGGAAAAAACAGAGACGGCACGGACGAATAATTGATGTTTATTTCAAACCGATATGCAGGTTACACAATGCGCACGGCATCGACTCAGTAGGATGTAGGACCACCGCGAGCGGCGATACACGCAGAAACACGTCGAGGTACAGAGTCAATAAGAGTGCGGATGGTGTCCTGAGGGATGGTTCTCCATTCTCTGTTAACCATTTGCCACAGTTGGTCGTCCGTACGAGGCTGGAGCAGAGTTTGCAAACGGCGTCCAATGAGATCCCACACGTGTTCGATTGGTGAGAGATCCGGAGAGTACGCTGGCCACGGAAGCATCTGTACACCTCGTAGAGCCTGTTGGGAGATGCGAGCAGTGTGTGGGCGGGCATTATCCTGCTGAAACTGAGCATTGGGCAGCCCCTGAAGGTACGGGAGTGCCACCGGCCGCAGCACATGCTGCACGTAGCGGTGGGCATTTAACGTGCCTTGAATACGCACTAGAGGTGACGTGGAATCATACGCAATAGCGCAACAAACCATGATGCCGCGTTGTCTAGCGGTAGGGCGCTCCACAGTTACTGCCGGATTTGACCTTTCTCCACGCTGACGCCACACTCGTCTGCGGTGACTATCACTGACAGAACAGAATCGTGACTCATCGGAGAACACGACGTTCCGCCATTCCCTCATCCAAGTCGCTCTAGCCCGGCACCATGCCAGGCGTGCACGTCTATGCTGTGGAGTCAATGGTAGTCTTCTGAGCGGACGCCGGGAGTGCAGGCCTCCTTCAACCAATCGACGGGAAATTGTTCTGGTCGATATTGGAACAGCCAGGGTGTCTTGCACATGCTGAAGAATGGCGGTTGACGTGGCGTGCGGGGCTGCCACCGCTTGGCGGCGGATGCGCCGATCCTCGCGTGCTGACGTCACTCGGGCTGCGCCTGGACCCCTCGCACGTGCCACATGTCCCTGCGCCAACCATCTTCGCCACATGCGCTGCACCGTGGACACATCCCTATGGGTATCGGCTGCGATTTGACGAAGCGACCAACCTGCCTTTCTCAGCCCGATCACCATACCCCTCGTAAAGTCGTCTGTCTGCTGGAAATGCGTCCGTTGACGGCGGCCTGGCATTCTTAGCTATACACGTGTCCTGTGGCACACGACAACACGTTCTACAATGACTGCCGGCTGAGAAATCACGGTACGAAGTGGGCCATTCGCCAACGCCGTGTCCCATTTATCGTTCGCTACGTGCGCAGCACAGCGGCGCATTTCACAGCATGAGCATACCTCAGTGACGTCAGTCTACCCTGCAATTGGCATAAAGTTCTGACCACTCCTTCTTGGTGTTGCATTTGCTCTGTCAGTCAGTGTATATAAGAAATCGTAAAGGTCCTTGTGGAATTCCCCTCCTAATATTACAGAATCAGATAAAACATTGCCCACTGTAATTCTCTGAGATCTATTTTCTAGAAATATAGCCATCCATTCAGTCATTCTTTTGTAATTGGAAAAGAGGTCTATTTCATCTCATGACCAGCCACAGCGAGTCCTACATTATATTAAAAGTAACGCACAGTAGACGACTAGCACCTTATTTAATTTATGGCAGTCAGTTTACATGTTTTTACCGTTTTCCACCGGTTACAGTTACTTTTTAAAAACTCCCTCACGCCTGTTTTATCAGCCATATGGTAATGCCTAATAGTCGTACATTTAATACCTTCCTTTCTATCACAATAATTTTTAATTACGACAAAAACAGCTTCGTGATCGCGAATACCATCTAATACTTCTTTGTATATGGCAATTAGCTGCAATAAATATTTTTATTTACCGGGTGAGTTGGCCGTGCGGTTAGGGGCGTGCAGCTGTGAGCTCGGATCCGGGAGAGAGTGGGTTCGAACCACACTGTCGGCAGCCCTGAAGATGGTTTTCCTTGGTTTCCCATTTTCACAACAGGTAAATGCTGGGGCTGTACCTTAATTAAGGCAACGGCCGCTTCCTTCCCATTCCTAGGCTTTTCCTGTCCCCCATCGTCGCCGTAAGACCTATCTGTGTCGGTGCGACGTAAAGCAAATAGCATTTAAAAGACAAAAATTATTAAATCTTCATTGGACACAGTCCAGCTCCATGTCTAAATGGTTAGCGTGCTGTCTTTTAGTCACAGCGGTCCCGGGTTCGATTCCCGGCAGGGTCGGGAATTTTAACCATCATTGGTTAATTTCGCTGACACGGGGGCTGGGCGTATGTGTCGTCTTCATCATTTCATCCTCATCACGACGCGCAGGTCGCCTACGAGAGTCAAATCAAAAGACCTGGTCCTGGCGGGCCGAACATGTCCTCGGACACTCCCGTTACGAAAAACCATATGCCTTTTCATTTTCATTAATACCGTATTATGAAACTAACATATATCTGGGTTATGTTAGCCGGGCGGTCTGTAAAAACGGCAGAGCGGTGCGCTTATTAAAAAGGTCCTAGCGAGAACACTTGGCATATACTTGAAAATAATTTTCAAAATAAGAGAAATGTGAACCACGCATTCTCTTCTCGGCTTATTTTCATATTGGTCTATAGAGCAACATGAAATTCATGGTCAAGACAAAAAATTCGAATAAATGTTGATATCATGCGCCTTGGTTTACAGCTATATTCACACAAAAGCGCATCGAAGCGCGCTCACAAACTATATGGTTATATCAGTGCCTTCTAGATTCTCTCTGATCGTGAATCTTGTGAGAGTTTACGCCGTGTTAGCTAACTGTTCCGAGGAAATGTTTGGATGAACGCAAGAAACTTAACATGCTGCTAAATTTGTAACGCTATGTTAAAAGTGTGTTAATGTTCTTTTAACTGAGACTGAATATATATTTTTTGCTATTTGCTTTACGTCGCACCGACGATGGGATAGGAAATGCCTAGGAGTTGGAAGGAAGCGGCCGTGGCCTTAATTAAGGTACAGCCCCAGCATTTGGCTGGTGTGAAAATGCGAAACTTCAGGGCTGTCGACAGTGGGATTCGAACCCACTATCTCCCAGATGCAAACTCACAGCCGCACGCCTCTAACCGCACGGCCAACTCGCCCGGTGAGACTGAATGAACCAGGCCTTACTCAGTACTCACATTTACTCCCGGAACAAAATCATACCTGCCAACTTTACAAAACAAAAATTCAGGAGATTTTGATATGAAAATCAAGAGATACAATTGGCCGAAAGTGCTTATTCTACATGTCTTGGGCAATACATACATTATACTAGCAAGCTCCATGCATCATGTCGTCATGTCCACATTTAAATTAACACATATTTCCAGGAAACTGAGTGGAATCTAAATCCACAAATATTTCCCTCGCATATGTATTCGTATTCAATGATACCTAAATATACAACGCTGGAAAATTTATCAGAACATGAATGGTATGGTAGGCCTACCTTCCGTCCCTCTTACTGGTTTACAGAAGCTTCTCCATTAATAGAATACTGTTGTTTAAAAGAAATAGCCGGGGCAGGTTTTGCCTGTCTGAGAAACTCTCTGTCAATGGTTTGTTGAAAACAGTTGCCCTGTAGCATTGATCTTACTGTCAACAACCTCTCCAAGTTTTCATCACCAATAGGGCAATAGGTGACCTGAACTGGGTTCGTGTTTTAGTCACCTGACTAAATATCCTCTTACATTCAGCGTTACTGTGAGGAATTGTTAAAATACCAAGAAAGGCACAAAGTAATCTATCATATTTTATTCTCCAATCACCATTTCTTAATTTTCCCACCATCGACCACTTCTTCCATTAAGATCTCATCTGGTAGATCGTCTATCTGAAATGCATAGAACTGGGTCTGTAGTTCATCCATGGCTTCATGCTCTTCACCTGCATCTGCATTCAGTAACACTGGAAACTTAGCAACAAAATACAACACAGAAAAAATGAAGGTTCAGGTGCAATTCATGTGACTGTTGCATTCTTCAACATTTTATTCTTCAATGAAAACTTTTGGACAATGTAGTCACTTATGGCAATGAAGTACTTACGAACTGATGAGAAAAATTCCTCCTTCTCTTCATGTTTCAGTTGCTCTACGAATTGGGAAGTGCAACTACCAATGACCAAATCACAATCATTCTTCTGATTTCCCCACCGACTTCCAAAAGAGAGGAGGATTTAACCACTGAAGGTTGTACAAATTTTGATATCAAATTCCTTAATGTGTCCAGCAGCAAATTTTGCAGTAAATGGATGTGAGGCAAACTTGACTGCAAAATTACATTTGGCTGATCAAATGTAGGTATAACATTTGATAAAAGCAGATATAAAGCCTTATTTAAGTTTGATGACATGAACATAAAAATCCTTTCTTCACGAGACAAACTGCACTTAATGACGGAAACCTGCTTAGTTGTTTACCGTGAAGAAGAACATGGGATTGGTGATTCACTGGTTCTTTTCTTTTAAGTGGCAGTCCCCTCTACTGATGTTTCTTTCATTTTTGTAATATGGTAAGATTCGAGATTTCCAAGATGACCTCTCTTACCTGACTTCACTTCATAATTGAGCAGGCTAGACAAAGGCTGCCACTGGTCCAACAACCTGGATAAACATTTGCCCACAGAAAGCCAACAGGTGCACACATGATTTAAAAATTTCCTGTCCCGACAATGTACAGTTCCTGACATTGTTTCAGTTTCTCTTTCCTCTTAGTACTTCTTTGCAGAAAATAGTATATGTTTACCAAATAATCATCAATCCTGAATGGGAAGCATGATGCTCCCTTATCTCCATGCAAATTTAACAAATGGCCGGGACAACCAACAACAAAGAGATCAGGCATATCATGTTTCAGTACACCAGCAACTCCATTCTTCATTCCAACCATTACAGGTGCATTATCACAACATAAGGCTAAACTGTTATTAAATGGAATATTGCATTCTTTCAGGCTATTGAGAAGAATGGCACCTTTGTTCACACCAGTCCAGTCCCCTTTCAAGTTAGGGGCAGATAATAAGTAGCTTTCAGTTTTTTGTCTCTTCTGAGTATATACGGTATCAAGTATGGGATATAGGTTACAATCTTTACTGTTACTTCCGTCAGTTGAGAAACAAAAATAATGGCCATTTCTTCAGTGTTTCTACTACCGAGCTCGATAGCTGCAGTCGCTTTAAGTGCGGCCAGTATCCAGTATTCGGGAGATAGTAGGTTCGAACCCCACTGTCGGCAGCCCTGAAGATGGTTTTCCGTGGTTTCCCATTTTCACACCAGGCAAATGCTGGGGCTGTACCTTAATTAAGGCCACGGCCGCTTTCTTCCCACTCCTAGCCCTTCCCTGTCCCATTGTCGCCGTAAGACCTATCTGTGTCGGTGCGACGTAAAGCAACTAGCAAAAAAAAGAAAAAAGTGTTTCTACTATTTCTACTTTCTTTTTCCTTCTTTGCCATTTCTCCAATAATAATTGCAGCAGTTTTGTTCTTACACAACCATATTTCTTTGCAGTATCACAGTCCTGGTATATTATTCTGAAAAGGTGACTTGCATGATCTGCACAATTAAGTGGCAAATTACGCTCCACAATGAATGATGCAAACTAGCATTCAGCATTTATCACCCCATCCACCTTCAATTTTAACAGCAAAATTAAGTTTTTTTACTGTCTACACACTTGACATTTTCTCGGCGCTTCTTTGTTTCCATGTGTTTTGAAACATCACTTTTTCCACCATGTGACACAAATATTACATCGACAAACAGTACAAAATTCAAAAGATGCACCTTTGATAGATTAAATATTGCATGGAAAATGTTCCGAAAACTATTTCAAGAAAACAGAATTGTATTTCTTGGCCATAGTGAACAATCAAACACCAAGCAAAAACACTACAACATAACAAATATATGCATTATAATCTATAAACACCCACCTAACACGAAAAGAAAGAGCCTTTCAGGGATTTGGGAAACCAAATAACATTCAGCCAACTGTACATGCCGTATTTTTTGACGAATAATTGTATTCCATCATCATGCAAGACATTCAGAGCGACCTTGGTTGGTTTAAGGCGGTTACTCACTAGGAGGCTGCAACATGCAACGCAACGGTTGCTGCAACCATACTTTTCTAATGAGTACGCCTTGAGCTTCGTTGCTGCATCCGTTCGCAGTGAGGCGTGCTGTGATCCATCTGGTTGTCGGTATTCCGGCAAACACAAAGCGGCGCGCAGTGTGTTCGTTGACGTGTTCCAGGCACATTTCGTAGTCAGGACGCGCAGGGGTTATGGAGTGGACTGAGGGATCCTGTCTGAATTTAATAGAATTAGATCGCAATTCTACATTATTATGGGACCCTTCAGTGAAGTGCCAAATAATTTCAATATCATTGACGTCTCATGCAAAAAAATGTTTAATGAAATTAAATAAAATTAAATGAACCTTATCTCTATGTCATCTCTTAATTCGCTTGACACACTTGTGGTACAAATTTACTTATGAATAACGGGCGAGTTGGTCCTGCTGTTAGGGCCGCGCAGCTGTGTACTTGCATCCGGGAGATAGTGTGTTCGAACCCCACTGCTGGCAGCCCTGAAGATGGTTACCCGTGGTTTCCCATTTTAACACCAGACAAATGCTGGGACTGTACCTCAATTAAGGCCACGGCCGCTTCCTTCGCAGTCCTATCCCTTTCCTATCCCATCGTCGCCATAAGACCTATCTGTGTCGGTGCGACGTAAAGCAAATAGCAAAAGAAAAACTTATGACTTGCTTGGATATTCTGAAGAGATACTGCAAGCTGGTGAAGCTCTCACCGGTGACTAAAAATCTCAAAGTAAGTGCCAATGTATCTTGAACAGATGTAGCTTTTCTAAATTTCGCTTCCCTTGTTTTTATTTTCGGTTCAACCAAATTGAATAAATACTCGAAATCGGTCGGTGATATACGAGTGAAATTCTTAAAATATCCTCTTATATCTTGCGATTTCAAATCCAGAAGCAAATTGGAATTAGCTTTACCTTTGTTAAAGTCACCTTGCCACCAACGACGGGGATGTTTATAGTCCTCGAATAGGTAATGCAGCTGAATATACACAGCACTTATGACGAGTATACTGGATGACATGGTTGCATGTGTCACAACGAACGCTGCAGAACTACTGGTGTTCGCATTGAGGTTTAACGAACGTACACATTATACAAGGTTGCAGTAACCGTTGCGTTGCATGTTGCAGCATCCTAGTGAGTACCCGCCTTTACGTTCGGAGGAGCAAGCAGGCGAGCCGGCGATAGCTGTGTGTGTGACGTAGCTGCAGGGACAAGATAGACTACCCGTGTGACGCCACGTGTAGCCTGCATGACCTGGTATGTTCTGGATATGAACGTCATCCCTTCGCGAACATTCGATGGAAAAAATTAAAATTCTATAACAATATTCATAGCGACTTTAGCGATACGGCATTTTGAAGACGATAACATAAACGTCTCAAAATGTGAATCTCAAGAAAATCCGTCGAGGGATTCGCGAGATAATCAACTTCGAAGAGATCACGTTAGCTGATGACGTAGGAGCCCCAAACTGAATATAAGCTGAGCTCGCTTGACCTGATCAGACAGTCATAGCTGGGAGTTCAGCCTGACACTCCAGGCTGCAGTGTTCGTCGAAGTGCTGACAGAGTCTAACTTCGAATGATTCAAAGTCTTCATGTGGGACTTAAACTCTGACAGGCGTGTTGAACTTATAATTTGTGCGCGTTAATAAAGTAACAAAGTCTTTATGATGGACACTGAGTCTATTAGTCGAAGTTGAACATAGAGTGTTTGCGAGTGTGGAAGATCAAATGACACAGTCTTCGTAGTAGACTTGGATTATACCCGTCAAGTTCAACTTATAATCTGTGCGCGTATTGGAACTCTGATTATGACAAGTCGTGTATTGGACTTAGGTGACAACAGTTGAGTTGAACTTATATTCTGTGCGCATGTAGAAAATTCTCGATAATAACTTACTTTCGTTCTTGTGGAACTGAGTTTATTACCACGTTACCTGTGTGAAACTTAGTCTCTGAAACATTATTAATCACAATGTGACACTACTGCGATATACTAGGAACTGTGATATTTCTTTTAAAAATCTCAGTCAGCAGAACTTAATCTCTGAACACATATCATTAATTTCAGTGTGACATTACTACGTTATGCTATTAACTGTGACATTTTTGTTAAATCTCAGTCAGCATAATTTCATTAATAAGCAAGGGTGTTTATGAAAGTGTTCGAACTTTCACATGAATGTTAATGCAAGTGATTACCATAATCGTGTGCTACGACACCAGTGTTTCACTCCGAACTCAAACTATGTTCTTTATCAAATTCAAACAAAATTGTGTATTATTTCTTATGAACAGTGTGTAAATTATTTGTGTGTGACTAACAGCAGTGTTTTTTATAAACTCTCGAACAGTCACCTATTTTATTTAATGTCAAGTGCGCTTAACAACGATATGTGCTTTTCATTTCAACCTTATTTCTTCGTCAAAGTGTTAAGAATTATTTCATGACTGACAGCAGTGTCTTTGATAAACTCTAGAACAGTCATACATTTCTTTCGATGTCAAGTGCCACTTTATTTACTGGAAAATCACCACAAGCTGTGCCAAGTGCGTGAACAATTTTCAGTTTCATTATTTTTATTCATGAACTGTGCTTTATTTTCTTCCAATCTCGATGCTACCCGCATCTTCTTCTTTAGTGAACTTATAAATTCTGTCTACAAGATTAACAGTGAATTCGACTGCATATCACAACCATATTAAATGTAACAGTGCTGTTAAACGAAAGTGTCGGGGGACTGTGTAATTTTGGACACTCGTGTAAGTTGTGACGGGTTATCACCCCGCAACATAGTCGGAGAACGTCGGAGAGCGTCGAAGACCGTCCAGAACGTCGAAGATTCGAGATTCAAACCCATATCAAACCGACCTGGGTGTTCCGGCCTTATCTCAACGTAATATTGGCAACTTGCAGAACGTGTTCCAGTCCCGTTCAGCCTGGTGAACTGGGAGCACGGGTATCAAAAGGCGATGTTGAAGACAGCGACTATCAACAGTAAGGTGATGTGCACTTTTAAATGCATTTTCTGAATAAAAAGCTGTTAAATCTATTATAATTTTCTTGTAGATAGGACACTACCTCCTGTACAAGCCCTAGCTAGAAATCACCCAGTATTGCCCTGAGATCTACTTCGTGCTAACTTTATAATTAATTCATAAAGTCGGGCTATTTTACTGGTACAGAGAGGTGGGTAAAATACGTGGCACCCTACACGTTGGGGAACGATAGCTAGATTAACAGTGCTATCAAATTTATAGACAATCACAACACCCTGGACGTGGTGTTTCATTTTGCAAAGTGAAACTTACGTCCTGGACGTGGTAAATAATTTATGTGCTTTATGTGTTCTTGTTGATTTTCTATGTGTTAATATATGCTTAACTGAGTGCTTTTGAACTTTTAAGCCACTGATATTTCCATTTATGATTGAAATATTCTAAGCGTCACACTTTGAGATATTAAACGTGCCATAATTATGGATAATGCATTAGCAGCAATTTAAGCCCTTAGGCTTAATATGAGTGAGGCTAACGCCAATTTAGAGACTAGGCTTACTGCAACATGTGCTAACTTAGAGCGACGTCTCACAGAGACTAATAGCGATCTCTCTAGCATAGCTGAGGCTAATGTTCAAACTAACGCTAACCTTGCTAATGTCGACCAACGTTTAAACAACTTAGCGCAAGCGAATGCTGAATCTAATACCCGTATGGAACAGCGTTTAAGGAATTTAACTCAAGCAAATGCCGAATCTAATGCTAAGCTAGATAAGTGATTGGCAGAAAATAATGCTGAGCTGGAACAACGTTTAAATAATTTAGCAGAATCCAACACCAACTTGGATAGGCGATTAGCTGAAGAAAATGCCGAAACTAAAGCTACCCTTGCATACTTGGTTAAGCGATTGGTTGAATCTAATGTTAAGATAGAACAGCGGTTAGCTGAAGCTCATGGCAGGTTAGATAAGCGCTTACATGACGTAGTTCAATCCCAATTTACTGAAATGAATGCGAACTTAGAATCGCGTTTCAACCAAGCAAGTGTTAGAATAGAAAAAAGATTCACAGAGTTCAAAAGAAAATTGATGACCGATTCACTGAAATCAATTCTCAACTAACTCGTAATGTCGAGGAGATGAAAATCACTGTTAAATATCAAGTCATAGAAGTTGTTAAGGAAGATTTGAAGAAGGTTTTTCCTTCAGTCCAACAGCTTTCGCAGGACATTGAGGATTCCAAGGCTGAATTTCAAGAGTCACATGGTCAGCTTTCACAAATGCAGGCTAAGATTGTTTGTCCAAGATACTCTTAGGGCTACGGTTAAGAATGACATTTCCAGAGTAGGAAACGATGTTGCTTTACTAAAAGGTAAGCAGGGCGAGTTCGACAAACGGTTCACTAAGCAAGCCGATAATACGACCACAGAAATTAGTCGTATTTGTAAAGATGATGGTGAACTTAAAACTGAATTAAGAATGATGTCAAACCAGTCGAAGGAATAGTCCAACTCCAGTTGGGAGATGTCAAGAATAATATCGATCAAGTAGCCAGTATTGATCTTGAATCTCGAGATGCATCCAGACCTGTTCATAATTCAATAGAGGGAGTCGGGGATACGTCATACCAGACGACTATTGTTAAAGTCCAGGAGGGAAAAAAACCTAAATTCTCCGGTAAAGAAGATCACACGGCTAAAGTGTTTCTACTCAGTGTAGAGGAATATTTCCAAGAGCTCAGAATTAGCGAAGACAGAAAATTAAGAACAGTCGCCCGATTATTGGAAGGCAAGGCTCTTTCCAGGTACGCCGTCTTCAAATTTAATTTTAAGACATACCCTGACTTTTGGAATGCAGACACTCAGCACCTTATACAACTTCAACTGTATTCGAGACGGTATAACACCTCCATCAACACCTCTCAGTATGCAGATATTTTTATTATATCAGTTGAAGAAGATGCAGTATTTAGACCCTCCTTCGGAAGAGAAGGAACTCATACAGGTCATTACGTTACAATATCTTTCTCACGTTCAAGAGATCTTAGTAGCAGCGAACATTCAGAACTTGGATCAATTAGATGCTGTATTATGACGTCTTGATACTGCTCATGCGCAGGGTACTTTGAAACCGAGCAAGAGTAAGGACGTAGCCGCCCATCCAGTTCAGGTTAATACTTCTGAACAATCGCGACAAAGTCCTGAACGAGCGGATAGAAGGGAAGAAAGAGATTCTCAATCTTCACCTACGCGGCATAGAGGGTATAGGAAACGCCCATACCGTGGCCAGGAGCCATACCAAACTAAACCTACCTGGTTAAAACAGGAGAAAAGATGAGAAGAGAGTAGAGACCCAAACAATTCTGACTTGCACAAACGGTGGAAGGAAACGCAGGACTACTTCCATCAGAAGAAACATGAGGGTCGTCAACCTGGAGTGGCTTCTCCTGAATCCTAAGAATACCATAAGAGGAAGAACACCTTTGGTCAGAATCCAGAGTCCACAGGTGCGGTTGCAAAAACCTTAAATTTTTCGGAAAAAGATTGTCTGAAAATGAGGAGGTCGGGTCATTCCATGTGGACATAATTAATTATTGGCACATTGATGATGATAATTTATTACTTGAAGACCAGTTACACATTCGTCAACATGTCCAACGAAGTTTACCGATAATCAACATTACCATTGGGGAATTTCAAGTCTTATCACTAGTGGACTCGGGAGCGCAAGTTTTCCCTAATATCTGACAAGTTGATAACCTTAATCAAGGACATATATAACATTCTCATTTTGCCTGTAGCGCAAGTTACGATCAAGGGCAATATTCCTGACAGGAATATAAAATGTAAGCAGCAAGTCTCCCTTGAGTTTGCTATCAATGAAGAAGTGTGTGAGCATATTTTTCCGATAGTCTCGCCTATGAAGTTTAACTTTATCTTAAGTTCAGACTTTCTATCTAAATATAAGGCTACCATTGACTACTCTGCCAACACTACTCATCTATGTAGGATTGAATCTGTAGAGTTACAGCTGGTAGACGGTGAAGATCTTAGACTTCAAGGGATTGAGTTATCCCGTATACAAGTCGATGGTGTGATTGGCGATGCTGCCCCAGTCGACCAGGTACAGAAAGAAGAGGGTGATCCCGAAGAAGAAGAAGAAGAAGAAGAAGAGGGGGGACCCGTGTCAAAAGAAGTGGATGATCCCGATGAAGAGGGGCCCATCGATGAAATTTTGAATGACAAAGGGCCTGATTTTCTCACCTACAACTCCAGTATAACTGAAGCCCCAGATTGCCACCCTAACATAGCAACGGCGGCAGAAGAAATTTATCAGACATATCCGGACGTCTTCGACGAGAAGCCTGGTGAGATTAAGAATTTTAGACACCACTTCAACGTCAAGGATACTTCGCCCTATAAACGCAAGTCATACCCGGTGCCTGAGAAGTATAAGGATGAAACCAGGACACTGATTCGTCAGAGGGAGGCTGACGGAATTATCTCCAAGTGCGTCACGCCCTATATTAATCCACTCACCATAGTAAGGAAACCCAATGTTAACCTGCGTTTATGCTTGGTCGCTCGTGCCTTGAATGACCGACTGGTACTAGAGTACGATCCCCCTCCTCCGCTTAAAGATGTCATTAAGCGATTTTATGAAAAAAATAGTTTTCAGGCATGGTCATGACATCACCGTACTTCCATATTGTATTGGACGAGCACAGCCGGCTCTTTACTGGGTTCATCTTTGTTAATATCACATATGTATTCAACCGTTTGCCCTTTGGCATCAAGATCTCGGGAGCCGTCTTGATAAGAGTGTTGGAAAGCCAATTATCTGAAGAAGTAAAAGCCATTGCCACTATTTATGTCGACGATATATTGGTAGCATCCGATACCTGGGAGCAAAACTTAAAAGATGTACATACAGTGCTCAAAGAATTGAGAGGAAAGAACTTCAAAATTAATTTGATGATAAACCAAATTTTTCAAGACGGAAGTTCTTTTCCTTGGTCATGTCATCAGCGGTAAGGGCATCCGCCCAAATCCTGCCAAAATTCAGTGCATTGTAGATTTTCCTAGGCCTTGCAGGATTAAGCATGTTCAGCAATTCCTTGGACTTTGCCAATTTTTTTCGCAACATTGTCCTCAGTACACAGAGACTGTAGCGCCTCTCCAGGAATTATTGAAGAAAAATAACCGCTGGAAATGGACTACTGAATGTGAGCATTCCTTTATTGCCACTAACAGGATGCTCAGAAATAATGTACAGCTCTGCTATCCTAATTATGAATGGCCTTACCATATTGAATGCGATGCCAGTAGGATAGGGATGGGAGAAGTTCTTTACCAGGTCGATCCTTGTGAGCCCGATGTCAAGCTGTTCATTTCGTTCTTAAGTCAGAAGCTAACGGCGCATGAGAAAGTGTACACCGTCACAGAGCTAGAAGCCCTAGCTATGGTATATTCGCTTCTATATTGGAAGTTGTCTTTGGGTTCCCGATCACTATCTATACGGACCAGAAGGCACAAACTTTCAGTCTATCTTCCGACCTCACAAATGAACGGGTCACTAGGTGGGCGCTATTCATACAGCAATTCATTGTCTCCATTGTGAATTGGTTTGGAAAGAAAAACATACTAGCCGTCGCCCTCAGTCGAAATCCCGCAGATGCAGCCATAGCCCGTCCGATTTCAGTCTCTGATAGTGATGATGAGGAGTTTTTGAAAAGACTTCGTTATCTATCCCAAGCCCAGCGGAGAGACCACAGGCTAAGAGAAATTATTCGTTTCTGTGAAGGATCGATTCCACAGCACGATCCAGGCTACGCCCGGATTAGGCAAGCAGCCCAATCCTTCTCATGGGACAACAACCTACTCTGTAAGTATGTTGACACAACCAGGACCACTATACGGATTTATGCCCCGACTAAATTTCGAGAAGCCATCATCTGGCATTGCACGTTCACAGGACATGCTGGAGTGGATAAAGTGGCCAGTGTAATAAAGGACAAGTTCATCTGGGAGTACCTCCGGAATTATATTAGAAATACTATAAGAACTTGCGACTTATGCCAACGGATTAAACTGAATAATTTTCTTATGAGGGAATATCCTAGGCCTATCACCCCAGAGAAGCCACGGGAAGTGATGTCGCTCGACCTGTACGGCCCACTTCCGAAGGCGACCCGAGGTAACAAGCACGTCTTAGTCATCGTTGACGTCTTCTCGAAATTCACCATGTTGTTGCCTATCCAGAAGGCGAACACCGGCAATATTTTAAGGAGACACCGCAGGAATGTTTTTCCTGAGATGGAGAAACCTGCAATCCTGCTAACAGATCATGGAAGCCAGTTCACATCCGCAGAATTCCAGGCGGCTTTAGAAGAGTTAGAAATGAATCATATAATGAATTCCATTCGTCATCCAGAAGCCAGCCCTGCTGAGCGACTGATGAGGGAGATCACCAGATTCTGTCGTGTATACTGCCAGGAAGAACACTGGAAATGGATTGATGTGCTTCCAGTTATGCAAATGATAGTCAACTACACTATCCACGAATCTACTGGAGATATTCCAATGTTGGTGCATCATGAGCATACTCCTGATCGTCCATGGGATGCTATCCTCCCTGCTTCGCCAGATGCAGCAATTGATCAAGAAGCGAGAAGCGATAAAGCATTAGGGAAATTGAGGCATGCTGCCGACATCAGACAACGAAGGAATTGGAACCGTAAGTTTAGACAGCCCTTGCAAGTGGGAGATAAGATGTCGACTCGGAAACCTGCGATGTCTCCTCCGGAATTAAGGGTACATACAAAATTTTGTCCTTTGTATTGTGGCCCTTACAGGATTGTTGAATCATTAGACAGCAGTGCCTATAAGATCACCAGCCTAGATGGCAACCTTGAAGGCATCTACAATGCCTCAAATCTCAAAAAAATACTTTGAGTAAAATGAAATCAAAAGAAAATCCTCATAGTATCTTCTTTTTCCCTGAGAGGGAGGGATATGTACCGGTTACGACCTGTACATGCCGCATTTTTGACGAATAATTCTATTCCATCATCACGCAAGACATTCAGAGCGAACTTGGTTGGTTTACGTTCGGAGGAGCAAGCAGGCGAGTCGGTGACAGCTGTGTGTGTGACGTAACTGCAGGAACAAGATAGACTACCCGTCTGACGCCACGTGTAGCCTGCATGACCTGGTATGTTCTAGATATGAACGTCACCCCTTCGCGAACATTCGATGGAAAAAATTAAAACTTCTATAATACTTGTACCGGGCTGTACACTCCTACGCAGCAGTTTTAAATCTTGCGCCAATAAATCCTCCTCTACAGGAGAAACTCTTAACTTTAAAAACTGGAACAACTCATAAGTTTCTCAGAAGATGTCACTACCGAAAATTATGTGATTATGAAGTTGTCAATACTGTGTGGATTTCAACTTGTTTTGTTTTCCATTGATCAAGAAGTGTGGACATTCTCTTATAGATGTCTCTACCAAAAAAACTATGAACATGCGCCCTTGTGCGAAGTGAAGGAACTTTCTTGAAGAAATTTTGTATTCATAAGTTTTCTCTTTACTAAATTTCGTTCATTCATTTGTGGGTTGGCAATATTAATCTTTTCTTTCCGCCAGTTTTGAATTGAGCCAATCCAGAATTTCTGTAATTAAATTTTGACCAATCGTGTCTTTCTTCTTCAATTTTGATGTGTAACTTTTAGCTAGCCAATAAAAGCCTGTGGGTGTGGCTGTTTTATTCATGAAAGGTCTCGAATTTTCCTCGAGGGTATAAAAACTGCTGATTTTCTTGTCTCTCGGCCACATCATCAATAGTTAACTTAGTGTCTGGACGTGTAGCAGGAGGCGGGAAGCGCCTCTTTCTTCAGGCAGCAATCTTCAGTATGGTAATGGCCGCTTAACATCTTTATTTCTTGCTAGCTCAGCAGTTTAACCCGCGGGGAAGGTCCGAAACCTTTACCATGTAACCTATCTCTTAAACATGCAGAATTCTGTAAAAACTTCATGTATCTTTAACTGTAAATCGGGGATAGAGAGTGCTTTACCCTCTCGAGTTCCCCTTCATATTGTTTTGAGGTGACTACGTTTTGAAATTGGTTTTCTTCCTTTCTGCAATGTCTTAAATTTTCCTTATACGAGTCACCTCCACAATTTGGGAATAGCCCCTGTTTCATCGGCCTTGTGCCTCTTAGGTTTTAAGAAGTTTCAGTCAGGAGTGCAAGTACACGCCTCCATTCATTTGTATTTTGGGCCATTTACTTAACCTATTATTTTTCTGCTAAGGCCCAGTAGATTGGGTACAAGATACCCCCGTTTCAGTGGTGTAATTTGTGCCTAGATGGCAAGTGATTGTAAGGTATGGTATGCCTTTAATAGGCTTGGAAAACTGAGAGCGGGTCAGCTCTTTTATGTATTGGAGATGTGCGTCTAGGAGGCTTGACATTGCTAGGTGGGAGCAAGTGCTCCATGTAATTAGGGAATTTCTGCCCTTTGGTAATATGTGTTTGTGAGCTGAGAGCTCAGGAAATGTAAAACTTGGGGCTTGAAGCCCAGCTTGTTAAATTGTCTCTAAATCTTGGCTTTTCCTGGTCTTGTACCTGAGTGTCGGTTACTTGTTCACTTGTTGTTACTTGTTAAATTTTCAAATTCTATGTGAAAATTGTTAAGTTTTGCTATTTTCGAAAATATAACCTTTAATGAAATTTTAATTCATATCTCGGCTTTGTGGATAGACCTATTCCAGCCCGCACCTTTCACCTCTGCATTCCACGGGTAACCCCGTAACAATAATAATCACCGCGACTTCACAGATAGGGCATTCTGAAGAGGATAACATAAATTTCTCAAATTGTGAATCTCAAGAAAATCCGTCGAGGGATTCACAAGATAATCAACTTCGAAGAGATCACGTTATCTGATGACGTAGGAGCCCCAAACTGAATATAAGCTGAGCTCGCTTGACCTGATCAGACAGTCCAGCCTGTCTCTCCACGCTGTAGTGTTCGTCGAAGTGCTGACAGAGTCTAACTTCGAATGATTCAAAGTCTTCATGTGTATTATTTCTTCTGAACAGTGTGTAAATTATTTGTGTGTGACTGACAGCAGTGTTTTTGATAAGCTCTCGAACAGTCACTTATTTTATTTAATGTCAAGTGCGCCTAACACCGAACTGTGCTTTTCATTTGAAACTTATTTCTTCGTCAAAGTGTTTAGTGTTATTTCATGACTGACACCAGTGTTTTTGATAAACTCTAGGGCAGTCATACATTTCTTTCGATGTCAAGTGCCACTTTATTTAGTGGAAAATCACTACGAACTGTGCCAAGTGCGTGAACAATTTTCAGTTTTATTATTTTTATTCATTAACTGTGCTTTATTTTCTTCCAATCTCGATGCTAGTGAACTTATAAATTCTGCCTACAAGATTAAGAGTGAATTCGACTGCACATCACAACCAAAGTGTCGGGGACTGTGTAATTTTGGACACTCGTGTAAGTTATGTGACGAGTGATCACCCTGTAACATCGTCGGAGAGCGTCGAAGACCGTCCAGAACGTCGAAAGTTCGAGACTCAAACCCATATCAAACCGACCTGGATGTCCCTGCCTTATCTCAACGTAATATTGGCAACCTGCAGAACGTGTTCCAGTCCCCTTCAGCCTGGTGAACGGGAGCACAGGTCATCAAAAGGCGATGTTGAAGACAGCGACTATCAACAGTAAGGTGATGTGCACTTTAAAAGGCATTTTCTGGATAAAAACAATTATTCAATCTATTTAAAAATTTGCTTGTAGATAGGACCCTACGTCCTGTACCGAACCCTAGCTAGAAATCACACAGTATTGCCCTGAGATCTACTTCGTACTAACTTTAAAATTAATTCATAAAGTCGGGCTATATTACTGGTACAAAGCTGAATATGCACTTTGTAGCCTATAAAAATCATTTAAGAAATGGAATTCACGAACCTGGTCAGAAGAAAAAATAATTCTTTAATTTTCCAGCTTCTCCACAGCAGACAACGAAGTTTGCATAAATGTATTTGCTGATGCAGGCCTATACCAATTTTACACAACTTTTCTGAAAGTTCGTACCAATAACACATTTTTCCTAAAACCCTTAGTGCATTCCTGCAATGTAGAATCACTGGAAGTGCTGAACAATTATGCCGATTCCTTAGATTTTTTGGATACTATTTGGTTTACCTTGCACCAACACAAATAGGTTTTATGGCGACAATGGGAAGGGGAAGGGCTGGGTGTGGGAAGGAAGTAGCCGTAGCCTTAATTAAAGTATAGCCCCAGCATTTGTCTGGTGTGAAAACGGGAAACAATGGAAAACCATTTTCAGGGCTCCCGCCAAGGGATTCAAACCCACTATCTCCCGAATGCAAGCTGACAGCAGCGCGCCCCTAACTGCACGACACCAACTCACTCGGTCCGATTCCCTTAGCTTTGTACATATGATAGCTTCCCCTTAATCACACATTAAATTCAACAACACTTCTAATAATAATTAAGAATACTGACACTGAAACTTCAAACAATACAGGAGTACTATGGTACATTATTATAACACTAATTGTCTCAAAACCTGACTGTTGCTATACGAGACTACAAGGCTAAAAATTACATATTCTTTTCTCTCACAGGACGTATTTGAGTGAGATGATCGGTATGTGATAAGCCTTCCGAAAACAGTATGAATACATGCTTCACACATGTGAATCAGTCATGCACTTAGATGCCATTACTTAGCAAATGCACAGATTAACATATTACATCGCGCGCCCATGCGATTATGTGAAGTACAATGCTACGTATCAAGTAATTCAATTCGCCAGAATTGATTCCAAATGGCTCTTAAAATCTCTAGAAAAGTCACTAGTTGCTATCTTTGAAATTCTGTTACTACATTGCTAAACAAAACCTCCAAATCTAGCGGCTAGTCTCTAGAATCAACTAGACTGATGTTAACGAACACGAACATAAAAACATGCGGGAATGAGAGATTGACAATCTGTATACGTGTCGCGATATACAAGTTTCAGTAAACATCGCACATTTGTGCCCATTTCTCATATTAATGAACGTCGATATTTCATTTGAAAGCGGCCAATGAGCGAAGGACTTCCGACTACTGGCGTACAAAGCAGAAATGGCAGGATTTCAAAACGAATGTTTGAAGTTCACAAAAAATAAGCTAAAATTGAGAGAGATAATAGAATAATAGGGAGGCGGGAAAAACTGTTTAAACTCTCCCGCATAAATCGGGAAAGTTGGCAGGTATGCAAAATAAAACAAAACAAAGACCAACAATAATCATCATGTGATAGACCAACTCATTTTCCCGTATACAAAAATAAACATCCACAAACATCTACAATCTACGAACATATATAGTTCTCGCCTGCTGTTCTGTAATCCTTAGTCCACACGATAAAGGTGGCGCCAATGGCTTATCAGACCATTTCTTGAAAAAAAAAAAAAAAAAAAAAAAAAAAAAAAAAAAAAAAAAAAAAAAAGACAACATGCGGCCACACATTGCACTGATGGAAGGTGGAGGACGTGGCAGTGTTTCACGTAGCTTCTTTCTCCGGTGAGTTTCCTCTTCCTGTCTTCGACATTCCTGCTCAAACTGTGCAACTGCAGTTGAGATGGTAGCACGCCAGCGAGGGCGACCCAATGCCAGAGTATGCCAAGTATTTGGGTTTATATCTACCCTTCTCATGGTCTGCTTAAGTTGGTCTTTATATCGTTTCAGATGAGCACCACGAATCCTCTTGCCAGTGTTGAGTTCACCATACAGGATTTGCCGAGGGAGTCTGCTATCACTCATACGATGGATAGGGCCTGGCCATCTAAGCCGATGACCAACGATGGTGGCTTCGATACTGTTTGCCTTGCTTTCTTGAGAACTGCTATAGTACGGGACCGTAGTTATATAGTCATCCCATTTGATGTTCATGATAGATCTAAGCTTTTGTTGCTGAAAGCGTTCCAGTTTCTTGATGTTCCGGCGATATAGGGTCCAGATTTCACACCCGCAGAGTATCGTAGAAATAACAGCAGCTTGGCACACCATTATTTTCGTGCAGATACTTTGATCTTTGTTCTGGAATACACGATGTGAGAGATGTCCAAAGGCCACATGGGCAGCCTGTATTCTGTTTTCCACGTCCTTTTCATATGTAGTGCATTGAGAGAATACTCCCAAGGTACGAGAAGTGCTCCACCCTCTCCAGAGCTGTGCCAGATAGTGTGATATCAAAATCTTGTGGGGTGGTTTCAGGAGCAGGGTGAGTAAGCACTCTAGTCTTCTGAATGTTGACAGATTGTTGAAGCTCTTCTGGTGGGTGGGCTGGAGAAGCATTGTCGTCTGCATATTGCAATTCTGTGACCCGGGTGGAATACAGTGATGGGATATTTGATACATTTTACTTAATCGATTAATTTTATTCCATTCCATTCACGTTACTGAATTGATATAGTAATCCGATTCACGGCACATTAGTAACCGTTCCTATTACATCTGTGCAGTGTCTACTGATAAGACAGTAGCAACAACATTCAAAGCTTGTTGCTGCCATCTGGTCTTCATTCTATGAACTGCTTTCCTACGCGTCATCTAGCTTTCAGATTCAAGTTTATCCTGGCAGCCACCTCTTCGCATCAAATTTTCATGTTACTAATCCTTTCCCCCACAGTGACAACTCCGTTTGAAAGAAATTTAGAATTAGATGAAAAAATATCTGCACGCACAATCAGTGATCTGCATTTAGAGCTGTCGTCTAGGTGGGAGATTCCCTATCAATTGTTTGCCTAGTCTTTTCTTAAAGGATTTCAAAGAACATGGAAATTTCATTGTATTCACGGTAAGTACTGTCCCCTTCAAATTTGGCATATTGGGAATATTTGTAATATCTACGGGTGTAAGAATATAATTTCATTAGCAAGGGCGGGAATTTTTCCCAACTCCGTATTACAGAGAGAAGAGCTCGCTCGAAACCGGATTTTCCAAGCGAGGGGTGAGCTGTGGATTTTTTGTGTCAGACTGCCAGCTGCTACCACGTGACCTACTGGAAGAAACCAAGGCCGTCCGATCGATACGAGCAAGGTCGCTCTACACCTGACAGTATTTTAATAAAATGTAATAGCCTATCAGGTGCAAGTTATTGACCAATCACAGACGATTACGGCGACACACCCTCATCTTAAGATAATTATATATCGGTGTTTCCAGAAGGAACTGCCTCTTTTGATTTGAGTCTTCTTGGATGACTGTCTTGGGAATTCTAGGCTGATATTCACGTCGCAGACACTCTTGGGTTCGATCACTCGGCAGAACAGACTCATTACACATTCTAGATCTACGAGTTTAGCAGATTTACGGAAGAAGTTACGTATTATTCAGAAATATCATTCATCGTGTGTGTGTACTGGGCACATCTTAAAACTTATTTGTCAGTTTCAGCTCCTACTACTTGAAAAGAGAGAAGAGGAATTCTACGTGCGGATCGAGACAATTCAAGATGCCACTACATCAGGAAGAGGAAGCCTACTACTATTCCATGTTCATCATCGCAGCTACAATGGTGTTTTAAAATGTAAGGCAATTTCCGACATGGAGGAGATGTCGACCGGCGGTGGGTGACCTATCTCATGTCCAGGGTCATCGGCAGAAATCCAGTTTCATCAATCATTTAAGTACAATGTTATAATATGTATCTATTCATATTTGTAAACACAATGTAGACATAACGCTTCCTTATTCATTTGGCGTAATTTTCTTCTAGTCTTGCAGTAGTTTGACATTTCATTTCTTCTTTCCATGGTGTAAGGTAGTTAGTTATTGAGTGTGAATGATTATTGGTTCCTATTAGATAGTTAGTGATGTGTGAGTGAGTGTCTTCGATATTTATTCTGGCTGTCCCATTCAATAGTATAGGAGTAATTTAAAATTAATTGACCTCTCCGATAACAATAATTTAATTTTGAAATAATTTATAATTATTTTTTTTAAGTCATGTGGGACAGATTATCGGTACGTTTTATTATGTCGAACTTTCTGTAGCCGTTATTACGGTTTTTATGTGGATTTCAAGCGTGTTAGTGTCATCTGGTAACTTTATCGAACCTTAGCTTACGCGGAATTGTGATCTCGCACTTATAATAATAATAATAATAATAATTAAACTTCATCACGGGTTAAATAAGGAAATAAGGGTCATGAGAGTACATATTGTTTATTCTTGTGTGAAATATTAATGTGCTCTCGTAGGATAAATGTGAGCCTGGAAGGCGGCCGAATCTTGACGGATTATTTATTGTATTTATGGACTTGGGAATGGATCAGTTATTATGTGTTTGACTTGTGAATCCATTTATTGAGTATCATGTGAAGAGAATATGTTGCACATAATTTCTTTGAGTGGAGCACGTGTTAGTTGATAGCAATGGTATTTAAATAATAATAATGACGTGACTCATGAACCATAAACGTGTACGTTTATATTTGACCTGCGTTATGTGCGTTTGTGTAACGATAATTTTCCAATGATATCTATCACTGATATTCTCACGAACATCGTTGTTGAACCTAGTTTCTTTAATTAAGTGATAATTCTGACATCATCACATTCCTAGTTGTTGTAATGGCATTTCTTTACCCGATACCGTCATCAGAAATTTTCTATGACTTAGATTAAAATATAATAATCAAGGACTAGAAATCGCCGTAAATATTATAAACTGTTACCGCGTACCCTAGTGTGAATGTTGTATGTGTGATTAGTCATTATTTCTATGGACTGTGATATTTATTATGATTACAATTTGACTCGATCACTTGTTCGTTGCGTGTGTTTTGATTAAAACACCGTTATTTGTGTTGCTCTTATTTGTTGAGAAGCGAATCTTTAGTGGATTATATTCCGAAATTAGATAGAGAGGGGTTTAATGTCTTAGAAAAAAATGAATAAGCAAGGGTCATGTCCGTGGACAGGGGTCCCGAACAATTTACTGTAAAACCTACAAAGCTAAAAATTCTCAATGAGTGTAATATTGAAGAAGGACATTGCGTTAATTTATGTATTATTATGGGAAATTTTGAGATAATTATGGAGAATTTTTCATCTATAAATTTAAATCTGAGGAAGACATGTTGAATGGAATTTCGACAGGAAAATTTTATTTTAAATTTTTCTCATTTTAATCTATTGGAAGTAACGTTAATTTAAAACATTAAGCAGGAAGGGATAATTTAATCGCTGACAATAAATGAATCAGAAAATTAATTATTAAAATTTTAATTTGTAAATAATTCTGTTAACATTAGAGAAAGGTCTTCTCATAAAATTACGTTTATTATTTTATTATATCAGATATAGGCTAATACTCGTCTGTGTATTTCCAGAAATTATGTCACCAGAATTATGGGAAGAATATTTACGTTGTACCGGAAATACCGGCAGAGAAGATAAATTAAATTCCAAGATTTTGTTCAATTTAAATTTGTTGTTAAGAGTGCTTAGTTATAATAAATGTTACAACCTAATATTATTTAGTGTTGATTTTATTGTCGCTAGTCCTTATTTCTATTCCTGCCCTTAAAAATTTTTGCAAAGCCAGAAAACGAATGGTCTACGACTGAGACTCTCGTTCTCCGGCTGAGTAGCCAGTAATATGGGTGCAGTACACAATACAAAACAAATAAGTTAAAGGTGAAATGTAGGGAAAAATGGGCACTTGTGCAGTACTATACATGCTCATTATATTACAACAAAAAACTTACGTAGTTATTATTATTAATAATAATAGTAATAATAACTGACATAACTCAAATTTTATACACTAACTTATGGTTTTCCCCTCAGTTCTCTGAGTCACAACTCTATTATATATACAGAATTAGATGTAAAAATCATAATGTTCGCAATAAGTAGCCTACATATTAAATAGAAATCAAGTAAGTTGCTTTACCTCGGCACCGGCATAGACAGACATTATGGCAATGATGGGCTTGGAGTTGAAAGGAAGCGGCCGTGGCCTTAATTAAGGTACCACACCAGCATTTGTCTGGTGTGAAAACAGGAAACCACGGAAAACCATCTTAATGGCTGCTGACGGTAGGATTCAAACCCACCATCCCCCGAATGCAAGCTCATAGCTATGCGACCCTAACCACATGGCCAACTCGCTCGGCCTTCTTTGAAAATAGGTCTCTTTCTATCAGAGGATTTTTTAAATCACCATATTTTGTATAGGCTACCCGAGATGGAGAGTAGCCCCATGGTTTTCTGATTCAACATTTTTAAAATTCAAGTTATTGTGTCAGTCGGCTCACCCACTGTCCACGTACACCGGTGATCTCGTGATTCGATTACTGAAGTCTTGTGCAATGATGTGACATACGAACTGAGAAAATACCAAGTGGTTTTTCCCACTATAAAACAGACAATTTTGAGCGGTCATGAGCATGACTCATAGTCATAGGGTAGGCTACAGAGTTGAGTTGAATTAACTGTCGAATGCCAACTAAGTTATAATACTGATTCATTAAACTAATAAATAGAAGAACAACCTAGTAGCCTACCTATTTACTAGCTAATTACTTTGGAATTAAGTTCTGACTACCATTTTAACACTGCAAATAAATCCATATATTATTTAAACTTCCCTGTAAGAAGAGGACAGTGAATGCAAATGGGCATTATTTTCAAAAGAGCTGAGAGCCCGTCTTAGCGTAAGATTCTTTCAGTGTGCTATGGCTCTGTATGTCTCACTGCAGCGGAAGTTTGGCTCCCTGCCAATGTCCACTGTGCTGAAATGAACCGTGTGTGTCTCTCACTGAGCCGTGATTGTGTACGATTCTTTCAGTGTGCTATGGCTCTGTACGTCTCGCCCGCAACGGAATTTCGGCTCCCCGCCAATGTCCAGTGTTAAGAAAAAAAATGATACAAATGTTTATTAATTTCCACCTATTCAATACAAAATGAATTCTTGTGATTAAGAATTATATTTTGTCATATTAATTACAGGGACATGTTTCGCCCAATAAAATAAATCTTTTTTAAACCTTACAAGCAGTCCTTATTTATAACTTTCAAGTGTTGTAACAACAGTCATCCTATTCTTTCATCTTTCAGACGTATTTTAGTACGTAAATGCTAAACAAGTATCCTCAACTTTATGATATGTACTTTTCTCTTCAAAACTTTGATTAAGAACAATCAGGATCGTGATTCTTATCCTGCAGGTATGAGTTTAAGGCTGATGATGCCCATATAATGGGCGAAATATGTCCCTGTAATTAATATGACAAAATATAATTCTAATCACAGGAACGCAGGATTGTTGCGTCATTTTTTTAGATGTCACAAAAGCATTTGACTCTATTGGACATGAACATATCAAACGATCTCTTCGACAATCTGAAATTCCTCCTAACTTATGTAGGTTAATTGAACCATTTCTTACAAAGAACACAGTTCAAGTGGAAGCTGATCATAAGAAATAAAAACCCATCCAAATTAAGTGTGGCGTAGCTCAAGGGTCCCCTATCTCACCACTGCTGTTCAATTTAGCAATCAATACTGTAATACAAAATCTCACTGACTATGACATACCCCAACATTATGGCTATATTTTATCTGATGATCCACCACCGTTATCCTCAGTTGCTTTCGCAGATGACCTAGTCATACTCAGCAAAACCCAGAATGATGCTACTACCTTGTTAAATTTGGCTGAAAGCAGCTTTGCAGAAATTGGTTTACATATCCATCCTCTTAAAAGCAAATCTATAATCCTGAAGAAAGGAAAATTAACTGAAGGAAACGTCACTACAGTCAAAGGATCAATAATCCCATCAATAAAAACAATGAACGAATCACGTATTTAGGAATTGACTTCAACAATGAAATCTCTCTTGACAGACATAAACTAATAAGCACAATAACTTCTGACTTAAATAATCTGGTAAAAACAAAACTTCTAAAACCAGAACAAAAGATCAAGATTATTAACGAGTTTGTTTGGCTGGGTTTGATCTATCCACTACAATGTGCCCCTCTGACACAACTATCAAACACCTTTCTTAAAGATCTGGACAAAATTATAAGAAGTTCTGTAAAAGAAATAATGATGCTGCCTGATGATACTCCAATTTCGATGCTCTATAGTGCCAGAAAAGTCAGAGGGATGGGAATAATTTGCGCAGAATGGGAAGCTAATATACAGCATTACAATATTTGTAATCGCTTACTCCATGTTCAGGACGTTCACCTACCATACGTAAGGAAGTTACCTGAAGAACTAGATATGGCACTCCACAGACTTGACATAAAAAAGGAAAGTCTCCCCCCCCAAAGATTGACGGAAGAGAAATACGCGAAATTATGAGAAATCGATCCTTTCAGTCGTGGTGTCAGCTACCACATAAAGGAAAAGGAGTAGTGTTATATTCAGACTGCCCGAAAGCAAACTCCTGGATGACTCATAAATCACCTCTGTCCTCCTCTGAATACATAAATGCAGTGAAGATGACATGCAACCTCACTGCAGTCAGGTCGGTACCCGGTAGGTCATTCAACACAGCCCGTTGCCGCGAAAATGGCTGCAACGAGACAGAAACCCTTGGACATGTGTTGGGATTCTGCCGGAGCACTGAACTAATGCGCAACCACCGTCACCACTGTGTAAGATCGTCAATTGCTCAAGGATTGAGACAGCGTGGATGGAAGGTGCACGAGGAGGTTCACTGCGTCTCTACCGATGACTCTAATCAGAGGGCGGACATCGTAGCCATCAACAGAGAAGACATTAAAGCAATGGTCTTAAATCCCACCATTCGCTTTGAAAGGGACCTGGATCAGGCTCGGGATGTGGACCTAGAAAAGCAAGCTATTTATGTTTCATGCTTGCCTTACCTTTCATCTAAGTATAAAATACCTATCGATTGGTGGATTGTCAGAGGCCTGCTATTTGGAGTCAGACATCGAACTTCCTACAAAACTTGAAAGTTTCATTCTGCGAGTTAGAAAAAATAGTAATACAGATACTGAGAGACTCTCTGCAAATCATTCACTTCCATCTGTACCTGAGAACGTGATTGACATTTCTCCCCCACTAACCCTGGGAAAATAGAAGATAACAGCTTCAACGATTAAATTTTCATTTCTTGATATTTTTAAACTCCATTGAATTGAAACTGTTTTCCGGATCCAAATGGTCCCCCTCATTGGAGGACAGATGATTTATTTCTTTAATAAATCTCTCTCTCTAGGTGGAAATTAATAAACACTTTTAACATTCTTTATCTTAATGTACATTTCAATACAGACCAAAATGAGAATTGTAACGTATAATGTCCAGTGTGCCGATAATGAACCACGTGTGTGTTGTGTCTTACTGATCTGTGTGTGAGCCACCCAGCACTGTCTGCTGCGAGTCAACTGAATCGTGTGCCGTGAGCTCGCCGTTCCTCTGAATCGATTCACTCGGACACCTGAATGAATCAATGCACTGCTTCGAATCATACACTCAGTAGCCAACACTCGTGGAATAGGTTAATCTTTAGGAGCAAAGTCTGGCCTGGTTGAAAAGCCCCCATGTCACACCGATATTTAATTTCCACACCTGTGTCATTTGCAGGCATTGTCTCAAAGTATATCTGCCACCAGATGTAGGGCAAAAAGTGTATGTGCAAGTACACATCGCTCTAGTCCATTTGTGATCGGAAAATCTTTTGAGATATCATCCTGATCCAGTACCCGACCTACCATACCACCATGGAGAGCTTGGATCAGACCAACAAAATGCTCGGGGCATCCAAAGCGCCTCAAAACCATCCACATAGAGTTTCGAGGAACCGTATCAAAGGCCTTTTCAAGGTCATAGAACACTCAGAACAGAGGTGTCATTTGTCCTCTGCACTTCTCCTGGAGTTGTCTTGCGCAGAAGATCATGTCAATTGTACCACGAGAAACATGAAATCCACACTGAGATTCAGGTAGTAACCTCTCAGAAACAACCTGAAGTCGATTCAGTAAGATTCTATCTAGCAAATATTTTTCCAGCTATCTACAAAATAGCACCATTGGAATCAATTTACAACGTTACAACTGTAAAACAACAACAACAACAACATCCTAGTGTCACCTCCAGGATCCAAAATGAAATTTATTTCATGTAAAGGGCTACTGTGGAATAAATAAATAAATAACGACAACCATGTCATATTATTCAAACAATGAACAAATAATAAACACTTGACCTACGGTTTCATGTAGCCACAATCAGTTCTGTGTACAACACATTATCTCCACATTACACATATAAACCACCTCACACACTGTGCATTTTCTCAGAGAGGAATAAACAAGAGTATGGCTAACACATGAACACTATGTAGCGTCTTCCGTAGAATACACACCGGGAATGACTTGTCATAACTTCGCAATACACATGTAATGACTCTGTAATGTCTTCATAGTCTGCTCTGTAATGGTACAGCAATGACTTCACAATTAAGGTTCTTCAACACTACTCATTGTAATGGACAATAGAATAGGTACTGTATCCATAATGGCTTCAAACACTAATAAACAGACAACTCGTCGCCCACATGTACATGTATATATAGGCTTGCTCAACGTGGCGTAGCATCTGCTAAAGTCTACTGGTAGCAGTGCTACCATGGAGCCACCTTCAAAAGTCACTCGGTCAACACAAGCTCGTTCAAACTCAGAGCTTCCTGTTCGGTTACTGAGCGGCCGGTATGCAAATAACCGAACACTCGCGTTCATTCACACTGAATAATAACAATCTTCAGCCTATAGTTCCCGGCTGTACCCCAGGTTTCGAAGCCACTTGTTGCAACACTTTAAACTGACTTCACGATCTTCACAGCTAGGCCAGGTGTACAGACTCTTACCCAAATTAAAAGTTATATGAATATAAGTATATACATACTCAGGATTCCCTAACTACAAAGCCTTCTTATAATAATATGTTCTTACATCTTAAATGAACAAATTCACATGATATTCACTACTTTATATTCAAAATTGTTTTAAGGAAATTTCCTACCGAGCTCGATAGCTGCAGTCGCTTAAGTGCAGTCAGTATCCAGTATTCAGGAGATAGTGGGTTCAAGCCCCACTGTCGGCAGCCCTGAAGATGGTTTTCCGTGGTTTCCCATTTTCACACCAGGCTGTAACTTAATTAAGGCCACGGCCTCTTCCTTCCCACTCCTAGCCCTTTCCTGTCCCATCGTCGTAACGAGACCTATCTGTGTCGGTGAGACGTAAAAAAAAAAAAAAGAGAAATTTCCTAGCCAAAAATCGGGGATCGTCTTGTGTACGGTTACAATAGCGAGATAGACTGTAGTTTCATCTGTGTTGTCGCAATGAATGTGCTGTCTGGTTTTAGCGGCACAGGAACGCCTTGTGTGAAACATCCAGTGATTAAAACAGGATGAATTTAAATTAGTATATGTTGAAAAATGAAAGTTGAATATAGTCAAATTTAATTGTCTAAATGGTTGCTATACATTTATAATGTTGATTACTTAATTATATAACAATGTACTTCAAATATGAGAAATCACAATATAACTAAGAGTGGCAAAACAAAACGTTTGCTGATGAATTAGGTAATGCATTCTGTATGACTCAACCACCTCTCTGAAGTAAATTGCAAGTAAAAGAATCAAAATTTTCAGTTTTTTTAGAGTATGTTAACACTATTGAAGGGGGGGAAGAAGGCGAGATGTTATATACTTCGCTACTGATCACAAAAAATTATACACCAGTAATGGAGTTGAAGGATAAGGCTGAGTGGTTCAAATCTGGACCACAATCAATTTTAGAATTATTTTGAGCATGTCTCAAGTAACTTACCCATTTCTAGCCTCAGAGATAAAATATATGTAGCTTACTTCCTCCCAGAGCTGTAAAAGCTACAACCGAGTGCACACACACTCTCAGCTTTGAAGACAAAATACCTGGGTTCAAAATGCAAGGATTCCAGATCTGCAATTCTCTTCTCTAGGCACAAATTGACACAGTTATGATAAACAGAAGGAATCAATACTCTGTAAGAGATTCCTTTAAAAGTATTTTAATAGAACATGGGAGATATCCTAGACAAAGGATAAGGTGTACACATGAATAGAAATTTAATGCGAAGGAATTTTGCCCTACAAGCTTGTACAAAAATCTACAAATACTAAATAATTATTTAAAAATTTTATTTTACACAATGAAATATATTTATCAGGATATACTGAACATTAGGAAAATTAGACATGCAACAACTGTGCTATAAATTATACTTGTGTCTGAATCTATAAAGACTATTATGTACAAGAATTCCATTTCTCTGTATGTACGTAATGTGACAATGTTGCAATACCCCTGAGAAGCCTTTAAGGCACACTAGTATGCTATGGCACACTGGCTGAGAAGCACTTATTTAGGCCACTCTCCACTTTCATGGTTTAAACACCCTAACACACACACTCCTTTTAAAAAGTCTTATAAAATAGAAATACTGAAGTATTTTTTTCTGCTCTTTTTTCTCTCAGAATAGTGAAACATTCAAATAGAGTTCTCCCGTGAAACACAGAAATACTGAAACATTTTGGCCTTTCTGAACACCTTCATACTTGCAAAATCCTTCTGGAAATACTGAAATATTTTGGCCTTTTAAGGAATCTTATTCTAATATCATTAAAAAAAAAAAGAAGGCTTTTGCCATTAAATTTACAAACAATGAAATTATTCTGACAATTTTCATTATAGTACTAATAAAATAAATTTTCAATCACAGAGTTCTGCTGTAAAATATATAAATACTGGATCTCCAAATTAAATTCCATCATGAAATACAGAAGCAATTTATTTTTTACCCCAAAATCCTGCTTTGAACTTCTGCTGCAATGTATTGAAATATAGTTCTACCAATACTGAAAATATTTTTGGCTCTTTTCATGTCCTGCTTTAACAAAATGTTCAGTCATAATTCTCCCATGGAAAAATCCCCCAGAAATGGGAATTTCAATGTTCAATCACAGTTCTGCTATTGATAAACACAGAATTGGGCATTCAAATTCCAGGTTATAGAAGTAGTTTACACTCGCACCTGAAATTTGATATTTGTCACAATGTCGCATTAATAACAGTCAAATAATTCTAAAAATAAATAATTAGACTTCCTCTTCACTCTCTTCCATTTTGAATAGTCTTCTATCATCATCATCTGGATTCATTTCACTACCTGCAATGCAAATTATTCAAATTACTTACAAGAAAGTAATGAACTATCATTATGGCACATCAACTTTTCTCAATCCCCTTCTACTAAAACTTTTCATATATCTTGGAGTTTAAATACCATAATAATTTTTACATTTTTAATAATAATAATAATAATAATAATAATAATAATAATAATAATAATAATAATAATAATAATAATAACCAGCTAGGAATTAAATGTCCCTTAGTCCTATATTGTGCAAAATCTTACAGCAATTTTATGTGCATTTAGCCTGATATAGACTTCCCTGCACAATGCAAAAACGGTACAAGAGGCAGCAAGTGAGGCCCATCTCAAAAAACACTGTACCATTTCCTGTAGAGCGGAGTCCAATACTCCAGTCAATTTTACAAAATTTCACTGTATTGTACAAACCACAGTCACACCTTTAGGTGTCGGTAGAGAATTGCGCACCTGATTGGTTCAAGAGGCCATTTTCTTTTGACAGAAAATGGTGGTCACAGTATCACAGAAAACCTTGAAAATACGTAGTCGCAGTAAGGACCAATCACAGACATGTCAATTCACCGCAATTTTGAATAGTCTCATCAGATCAAAATTGATTGAAATGTGTTTTTCACAGTATTTTATAATCTATGGCACGCAAAAGTTGTACAGCAATGTGGTAGCTTACTTACAGTACTTACTTACTACTGTTACAGTGTTCTACAAAGTCATAAAACTGGATCATAAAGCTGTAAGGCACCAGTAACTTTACGAAACGAGAACTCGCGCTCAACTTGTAAATACAGAGTTGTAAGAGCTGGATGTTCACGCAGGAAGTAGCTGCGCGGAATTAGGCATGTTACAGGGACGTGGACAAGCTACATAGAGCAGTGACGGTTGAAAACTTTATAGAGTCACGCCTTTTTTAAAATTTTCATATCGTACTCTTCGAAGCATCCTTTACGAAGACTTGATTTTTCTGAAGACTCTGATATTCTTCTAAGGAAGTTATAATAAACTGAAAAACTAATTATCGCCACGTAAGCACTGACAATGAACAAATTCATTGAAATACCACCTGAAACATTATGCTGGACTCACTTAACCAAGTAATAGGTACATAGTCAATGCGTAGTGAATTGTTGCATCTATCTGGGCTTAAGAGAAAAATGATTCTTTAGCATACTGTGGTGTTTGCAGCAAGGTAAACCTATCTGCACATTCGAGTTCAGAACTTGTAACATACAAGATCAGTTTCGAGGCGATACCAGATTGAGATACGAGACCTACTGTTCGTCGCCTGGAATGGCTACATGGTACTAAACGCAGCCAGCATGTAATTTTTACGATGGATTCAGCGTTTGAATCTAGCTACGAGTTTTTAATTTTTAATTTTGTACTCTCAAAGACATTCTTAATGAAGGTTTAACTTCCTTAAGCCTTAAAAGTCACTTTTCACCTTTAAAAAGAAAGTATACATCAGAAAGGAATAACAACATGCGACTTTCAAATGGCAAACAGCTACAATGAATGAAGCTCACTGCATTTATTGTTAGCATTATGACACACCCATTCAACCAAGCAACTGCGCATGTTCGACTTGAAGAACGACTGGACTTCATATGTAGGGCACATGAAGGAGCACATAGTAATATTTACAGCAAAGTGCAGGCAGGTTCCACCACATATGTTGCAGCAAGCAAGAATGACTCATCTCTACCGTGCTCAGATATGCATTAACAAAGGAGGTGGTCATTTTGAACATTTTCTTCATTAATCGAATGGCCATGCACAAGCCCACTGCACTTTTGTTGGTAACAGCATATTTTACCGCAAATAGCTCTTTTAAGAGCTACATGAAAACAAACATAACAGAGTACCTGCAACATGAGAACTGATCATGATTTAGATTAGTCTTCAAGAACGCTATTCACACAAACATTTAACAACAAAATAAAAAAATCGTCCTACGTCGGATTCAAACCTCCGACTAACAAGCACCGAATTCCTCATCTAACTTCAAGCACGCTTGGCTACCATGAGCTGTCATCGCCAGCGTTATAACAACACTACTTCTAGTCATTCAGCCATCATATTCTCAGTACATGAAGTTTCTGCGATACAGAATTTTCAAGATTCTTTAAAATCTTTCTGTATTTTATTGTTAATGCTGATTTTGTCGACACGAGTAAATGAATTACAGAAAGCGTAGTAAGACCACACATCGTTGTGAGTAGTCAAGGTCAATGTTTTTAGGGTAGGCTATAATCTGTGGGTTGCATAAAACTGAGTAAATACGGGCAGCTGTACCACGCGGTATATTTATACATTTGTTAACTGAAAATTCAATATTAAAAGACAAAAGAATGTCTCTTTTTTTAAATATACGAAGACTGGAAATTACTTGAACTGATACTTTTGCTTTCTTAGTTCAAACCAGACACTCTGCACTTTCTTAACCCTTACCCTCTGACATACTACCACCAGATTTTATAACTATTGCACACATTTCGTATGAGTTGGTTACTTCGATGGTTTTTGGCAATTTTGAGGGGCTGTCATTTTTTCCTACAGTTCTCCTACTAGCCAGTAAATGTACTGCCTCAAGGCTGACATATCTGAGCACGTTCAAATACTACTGGAATGAGATGGAATCAATCCCGTTAAATTGGAATCAGAAGGCCAGCGATCTTTCATCTAAGCCACTCAGCCCGGCAAGTGGTCAAAGAAAAGACTAACAGGAGACCACCCTTGCTGCAAGAGAGATCAGACAGTTGCGACTGAATTTCTCTAAATAACATTTTTACGCCAATAATGAGGCCTTTCCTTTTACAGTAGATAATGCTTACGACTCCAGGTTCAGTGAATCATCAAATGTGAAGTATGTCTTGGAATAATTTTCAGTCAAAAGACCTTGTGGTTCACTGTCGGACTACCACATGGAAGGTTTTCAGCGAAGTAAGGATGGGAAAGGGTTAGGGTTGGGAAGGAAGTGACAGGACCTCAATTTAGGTATAGCTCCAACATTTGCCTGGTGTGAAAATTGGAAAATACAGAAAACCATCTTCAGAGTTTTCGATGGTGGGGTTTGAACCCACCATCTCCCAAATTTAGCTCACAGCCACGTGACCTAAACTGCATAGTCAACTTTGTCCATACAGTCAGAAGAGGGATTACCATTGAGTCAAGTTTACTGATGTACTCACTCTGCCAAGGATGGTTGCTTAGTCGCACTTCATTTTAAAACAATAATCACAACCACTATCAGAGGCCAGAATTAATGTGAAAAATGGTCATCACATTTTACAAAGACAATGAGAGGATTTGTATATCTTTTTTCACCTATACAAAAGTTGCTAAAGATTGTGTACTATGTTCTTACCAAAAACAACATATTCACCAGACAATAATAATAATAATAATAATAATAATAATAATAATAATAATAATAATAATAATGTATGTATGTTTAGTCCTCAGCCCGAAGGCTGGCTGGATCCTCAACAGCTCCGCCATTAGCTGTCATAGATGGCCTAGGCATCACTGAAGAGGCGTACTAGGGAAATGAGGAGCGAGGTAGTTTCCCGTTGCTTTCCTCACCGAGCCAGAAGTTGCTATTACATATCAGTCTGCCAAGCCCACTGAAATGCATGCACCAACCGACCCTATGAGCAATATTTTCACACCATTCATAGCAGGGACTGGCTGCAGAAGGAATGGCATTACTAGCATCACTCATACCTAAGTCACTTTCATTTTGTCAAAGCCAAGGATAAAGCTGAGACAGATCAATGAAAGTAACAAGATTGCTCTAGCCCATACCAGAAGACATAGTGCACTGTAAACACTAGGTCCCGCTAGCAAAGGCATATTATAATAATAATAATAATAATAATAATAATAATAATAATAATAATAATAATAATAACAATAACAATAATAATAATGATAATAATAATAATAATAATAATAATAATAATAATAATAATAATAATAATAATATCTTTTTATGTTTCACAGTTTTTGGAGATGCAGAGGCTCCAGAATATAGTCCCACAGGAGTTCTTTTACATACCAATAAATCTACTGACATGAGGCTGATATATTTGAGCACCTTCAATTATCACCGGACTGAGCCAGGATCGAACATGCCAAGTTGGGGTCAGAGGGCCAGTGCCTGAACTGTCTGAGCCTCTCAGCCCTATTCACAAGATATTTTGAAAACTGATGAAGAGAAAAGTGGGAGGTCATCAACAACACTGACCACAGAAAACACTGCTATTAAGTAAATAAATCATCCAAGAAGACCCTCGAGTTACATAGCATGACAATGAGACATCACTTGGGATTGGATCATGGAGAGTTACATCAGGAAAATACCCCTGCGCTGGGTGCCTCAGAAACCTCAAAGGAGCACAGACACACATCGGGTGAAACAGTGCCAGAAAATGTTCCTAGTGCTTCAATAATGGCACTGCTTTCTGTACTTCTCAGATTATAACCAGTGAGGAAACATGGATTTACCAGTATGATCCAGAAACAAATGATCAGTCGGTCCAGATCTTCTTCAATGAGAATCCACCAGTCAAAAGGGTTTAAAGAGCAGGAAAGAATGGTGTTTATTTTCTTTGTTGAGAGTGGTCATGTAGTACACACACCTAGAGGTGTGTAATCATAAAATTATTTTCTCTACTTATAGCAAAAATGATATTAAAAATTGCACTTTATAGCAATAATTATTCAAAGAAATAGCATTTATTAGCTATAACCTGTTTTGCTACTTTATTACACCTATATGAAAGGGGTAATGAGATTAAAATATTAGGCCTATATAAATGGACTAATATTTTAAAATATTAGGCCTATATATATTGACCCACTCCTGTGAACTATGGGACCTTGCCACGCAGGGGAAGCTTGTGCGTTCCAATGAAGCTGATAATCGAGCCGTAGGTGCAACAATATTGGATTGATGTCTGTAAAGACACCAGACTCATGAATGGTTCACTGAAAAGGCGGTAGAACCCCTTCAAAAGTTGCAGTCTGAATGACTGACTGACACGGCCTTGCAACAATATTGAACATAGCTTAGCTGTGTTGGTACTGTTACACGGCTAAAAGCAACGGGAAACTACAGCTGTAAATTACTCCCGAGTAAAATGTCCTGGAGGTAAATTAGTCCCCCATTCGGATCTCTGGGTAGGGACTACACAAGAGTGGGAAATCATCAGGAAGATTAATACTGACATTCTGCGAGTTGGATCATGGAATGTTAGAAGTTTGAACGACTGTGGTAGGTTAGAATATCTGAGCAGGGAAATGGACACTCTAATGTTACTAGTTGGAATTAGTGAAGTAGAGGTAGAGAAGGATTTTTGGTCAGGCGACTACAAAATTATCAACACAGAATTGAACAGGGGAAATGAAAGAAAGAGTTTGTTTAATAACTAATAATAAAATAGGGCTGCAGGTGAGCTACTATGACCAGCACAGTGAACGAATTATTGCTGTCAAGATAGACAACAAGCCAATGCCCACCACAAATACTGTAGGTATATATGGCTACTAGTAGTTCAGCAGATGATGAAGAAATCAAAATAATGTATGAAGAGATAGAAGATTATAATACAATATGAAAAAGAGACTAGAATCTAATAGTGATGGCAGACTGAAATGTAGTGGTAGGCTAAGGAAGAGAACTTAATGTAGTAGGAGGATTTGGAATGGGACAAAGGAATGAAAAAGGAAGTCAGCTGGTTGAATTCTGCACCATCATAATTTAGTTCTTGCTAATACTTGATTCAAACACCATAAATGATGACTGTATGAGACGTGGAGACACTGGAAGGTAACATAGACTTCATTATGACTAGGCAGAGATTCAGAAACCAAGTGTTTGTTGGCAAGACCTTCCCAGGAGCAGATGTGGGCTTTGACCACAACTTGTTAGTCATGATGAAGATGAAGAAACTGAAGAAAGGAAGGGACGCAAGAAGATGTGATCTAGACAAGTTGAAAGAAAAGAATGTGAGGAATTGTTTTAAAGAAAATGTTGCACAAGGCCTAAGTGAAAAGGTTGAAGAAAACACAATAGATGAAGAATGGACAGTCATGAATGAGACCAGTAGGGGTGCTGAAAGAAAGCTAAAATCAAGTAGGAAATAGTGGAAAACTCGGGAGATATTAGACCTGATTTACAAATGACAGAAATACAAGAATGCAAACAAATTAGGATGGCACAAAAGAATACAGGCGATTAAATAATAACAATGATAGAAAGTGCAACACAGCTAAGGAAGAATGGCTGAAAGAGAAGTGCAAGGATGTTGAATGTTGTAGTAAAGGTAGATACTGCATACAGGAACATGAAGGAAACCTTTGAAGAAAGGGAAACTATGTGTATGAATATTAAAGAGCTCAGATGGAAGACCACTTCTAGGGAAAGATGGCAGGACCTTATCCAACAACTGTATCAAGGGAAAGAATTTGATGGTAACGTTCTAGAACAAGACAGGGCTGTTGATGCTGATGAAATGGAGACCCAATTTTGAGGTCAGAATCCGACAGAGCTTTGAGAGACTTAAATAGGAACAAGGAACCTAGACCTGATGACATATTCTTAGAATTAATGACCGCCTTACGAGAAACAAGTGTGGTGAGGTGCAAGGATGTTGGTGTGTCAACGTATGATACAGGAGAAGTGACATCTGACTTTAGAATGTTGTTATACCTATTCCAAGAAAGCAGGTACTGACAAGTGTGAAAATACTGCACCATTAGTTTAATATTTCAAGCTTGCAAAATTTTAACGTGTATTATTTAGAGAAGAACGGAAAGACAAGTTGAAGCTGAGTTGAGAGAAGATCACTTTGGCTTCAGAAGAAATACAGGGTATCTCAAACCTTTTGGGTCAAATTGAAATAGGTGATAGTGGGTCCACAACCGATTATATTTTGATAGCGAACCAATGGTCGGAAATGCATATTTATTTTCTTACAGGTATACACAGCGTACACCACATAACAACAACGTAGCTCATAGTAATTGTTCAAAGTCACTACCGCCAGTCTCAATGCATGCATGGCAATGGCGCATGAAGTTCTGCCGCACTCTTTCTAAGATCCCTGGTGTCTGTTGTACCAGAAGAGGGGCAGCTTGTGCACTAGCAAGCAATCCGTTTCTACAGGGGTTTCATACACCAATGACTTAACGTGACCCCAGAGGAAGAGTCCAGAGGTGTTAGATACGGCGGTCGCGCTGGCCATGGGACAGGACCTCCCCTTCCAATCCAACGATGAGGGTACGTGTTGTTCAGGTGCTCATGGACATTAACATCGAAGTGGGCTGGTGCACCATCATGTTGAAACCGCATCCTTTCGCGGACAACAAGGGGTACACTTTCCGACAACAAGGGGTACACTTTCCAGGAACTGTGGTAGTATATCTCGCAGGAACACTAGGTAACGTGGACCAGTCAAACGGGTAGGCAGCAAACAAGGTCCTATTAGGTGATCTTGGACAACGCCCGCCCATACGCTGACAGAGTATCGTTGCTGGTGGCCACTGATGTGGGTGGCATGGGGATTGTCCTCACTCCAGACATGGCTGTTGCGGCTGTTGAAAACAACATCACGGATGATGGTTAATAATACAAACTGTACAAAGTTCAGCACTACAGCACTGCGGTGGATAATCCAGAGTGAACGCGGGGAAATCCGTTGGTCCCAGTGCTTGTACACGTTCTTCATAATAGGGATGTAATACCTGTCCTGACAGTACTCTCCATATTGTATCCTTCGAAATGTGCATTTCATGGGCAAGTTGACAGGTGCTTATTGCTAAGAGATCGGCCACATGACTCAACACCATCTCCTCAATGTCTGGTGTTCGGACATATCTTCGGCGGGAATCTTTGCCGGCTCTTTGTTGCGTGAACAACCCCGTCTCTCGTAAGTTGGTATCCACGGACATAAACTTCTTCCAGTTAGGATGACACCTGTTAGGAAAGCGTTCTCTGTACATTTATGCCGCTTTACAGACACTTCATCCTGCTGCACCGTATATTAAATGCATTAAAAGAATAAATTTGTATTGTATTGAAAAGGTGGACCCTCTTGTCAATTTATTCTTATAATTGCAATTCAATACGGAAAAAAAATGAAATTTATAGCTTATAATCATTAAACGCATGTTTGCCAGCTCTCGTAATGAGTAATGTTCCATCTTTGACTATGCGTGATGCACTGTACACAGCAACACACCTCACCATGGACACATCACAAGCTGTCTGATGCAATGGGCAACTGACACTAGGGCACAGTGCGTGCGGCACAGGATAATGCGCCGGTGCGATGCGTGCAGTCATCACATGACACACGTGCTATGAGCTAAGCTGCGTACAGTATGTCTATTTGGTGGTCAGGGGTGTACGCTGTTTATCACCCGCTGCCTGTTCCAGTGTACAACAGACACCCGCGATCTTTGCGAGAGTGCGGCAAAAACAGCTTGCACCGTTGCAATACATGCATCGATTCTGGCGGTTGTCACTTTGAACAAATACTGCGAGCTATAATGTTGTTATGTGGAGTACGCTGTATATGTTCATAACACAATAAATATGCATTTCCGACCATCGGTTCCCTATTTCAATACAATCGATTGTGGACCAACTATCACCTGTTTTATTTGACCCAATAGGTCTGAGACACCATGTATAGGCATATGAGAAGCAATCCAGACTTAACATCTGATCGTAGAGGATCGATTTAAGAAGGACAAGCCCATGTACAAGGCATTTGTAGATAAAGAAAAGTCATTTGATAATGTTGATTGGACCAAGCTGTTTGAGATACTGAAGGCGTTTGGGATCAGATACCGAGAAAGAAGAATTGTCTACAACAGAGGTGCAGAAATTTTCTCTGAACTGAGGAGCCAGCCCAAAAGTTTAAGAGCCAGCAAGTAGTAGTAGTAGTAGTAGTAGTAGTAGTAGTAGTAGTAGTGTTATATGCTTTACATCCCACTAACTACTTTTACGGTTTCCAGAGATGCCGAAATGCTGGAATTAAGTCCTGTAGGAGTTCTTTTACATGCCAGTAAATCTACCGATATGAGGCTGACGTATTTGAGTACCTTCAAATACCACCGCACTGAGCAAGGATCGAACCTGCCAAGTCAGCCACTCAGCCCGGCAAGCCAAGAAGAATCCCACCAACCTGATACCTATAAATAATAGAGTTTCATTACTTAGTGTTGACCTCTGTATTACTTTTTCTCATCTGCATTTATTAGAACCTTAATAACAAAGGATAGGCCTAGAAACACTAAACTATAACACAGTACCATAGATTCATTGTACTTTTGACTACATGTGACTATGAAGTAATTAGTTCTCAATTTTTCCACCAAGAGCTCTGCTGCTGTAACAGATAAGGGCCAATTGCATTATGCATGTCGACTATCTACTTAAGTTTCTTCTAAATCTCTTGTTCATGAATATAGATCGATGGTCCTGTGCAGAGAAAAGTTCTCTTTGATCTCAGTCATTTATTTTCAAGATGATCATGGAGTGGTTTTAAGCCTGTTCAGTGACATTGCATCATATGTCACGAGGCTTTTGTTGTGGATTGTTAGATATTAAAAAAAAAAGGGGCTTTTTTCGTGTGGGGGCAAAACTTAGGCACCAGTAGCAGAAACAATGTCGCCGCAGTGACTTAGTGTCCGGGATTTCGGTATCCCTAGTCTACAATAAAAATAGCAGTGAGGCAAGGCTGTAGTTTGTACCCTCTTCTTTTCAATGTTAATTCTGAACAGGCAGTAAAGGAAATCAAAGAGGAATTTGGAAAGGGGATCACAATCCAAGGAGAGGAAATCAAAACTCTTGAGATTTACCAATGAAACTGCTGAATGGTATGGACACAGTTTTGGAGGAGTACAAGGTGAAAATGAATAAATCCAGAACAAAAGTAGTGGAATGCAGTCAAACGAAGTCAGGTGTTGCAGGAAATATTAGATTAGGAAATGAAGTCCTAAAGGAAGTAAATTGATATTGTTACTTTAGTAATGCAGTAAAGACATAAGGACATAAAATGCAGACTAGCAAAAGCAAGGAAGACCTCTTTCTAAGAAAAGAAATTCGCTCACCCCAAACACTGATATAGGTATTAGAAAGATGTTTTGAAGACTGTTGTCTGGATTGTGGTATTGTATGGAAGTGAAACATGGATGATATCTAGCTCAGATATAAAGACAATAGAAGTTTTTGAAATGTAGTGTTACAAAAGGATGCTGAAGGTGAGATGGGTACACTGAACTATAAATGAAGAGACACTGAAAAGAACTGCTGAGAGGAGAACAATTTGGTGAAATTTTACAAGAAGAGATAGAATGATAGGACACATCTTAAGACACTCAGGACTTGTTCAGTTGGTTTCTGAGGGAAGTGTAGGCAGTAAGAATGGCAAGGGCAGACCAAGGTATGAATATAACAACAGATTCAAGTAAATGTAGGATGTTGTTACACAGAAAAGGTTAGCATAGGATAGGGTGGCATGGAAGCTGTATCAAATCATTATATGGACTGATGACCCAAAAACAACAACAACAACAACAACAACAACAACAACAACAACAACAAATTTAAGTACATGACCTAATCAATATTACACTGTTCAGTTAAATAACTGGACTGAAATAGTCTCAATTATATTTCAAGAAAAAAATGACATTACAAATAAATGTGCCACAAATACTTTGGGTTTTGTTAATAGGTTTGAAGTAAAGGATAACATAGTGCACAAGTTTCAACAGTTTCTTCCTTCATTGTTATCCTGTACAACACAGAATGGACGTTCATTTTTAAATTAAATTACAACCTGTAATTATTGTAATTTAAAAAGCAACAATAAAAATATTGGCCTAAAGATAAGAAACAGCGCATGACTTCGTATTGGTGCCCCCCTTCACCCATCCCAAGGAATGATCACTGCAACGTGCTCTGCAACAGATGAAAGCAAAGATCAATATTGCATAAGTGGGCTTTACAGTATATCAGCCTATGGCTGACATCATATGAAGTTTCAAGCCATAAAGTTTTTAAAGAATGAAAAAGTATGAAAACGGACTTTTTCCAAATTTAAATAAAAGATTACGTATTTTTTTATATCACCCATATTAAGCTGAAAATTCAGTTTATTGCTGTAATATCCACATAGACTATTAATTTACAATAACAAAAGCAGCCTTGAAGGGCTGCGTCGCGTTTATCGCAGTTACGATATTTTCATGCCTCTTACTATACCACGTGAAACATCGTAATTATAGATCCTCTTATACATCATCATCATCATCATCATCATCATCATCATCATCAATGTCCCACTCCAGTCGCCCGGGTGAGGTGAACCAGCCTCCTTCACACCTTTCTGTCCTTCCACTTTTCCTGCTCCATTACTTCTGCCACATCCAATCCAGCTTCTCTAATGTCTTTCCAAATCTGTCCACCTTCTTCTCGGTCTTCCAACTGGTATCTTTCCCTTAACTTCTCTTTCCAATTCCCTTCTTGCTACCCGTTCTTTTCCCATTCTTTTTACATGTCCGAACCATCTCAGTCTTGCTTTCTGTATGTTCTGTACTAACGGTTCTCTGATTTTAATACAGAAGAAGTCCGCTATAGCGAGTACGGCATATAACGAGAACTCCGTTATAGCGACGACTTTTTCTGTCCCTTCAAAATTCCTATATTAAACTGTGTATCGTCCTTCGGTTACTAGAGAACCCTATCACTGGCGCATCCGTTATTACGAGCGATTAAGCGCGCCCGATGTTTTCCGTTACCGATATTTATGCACCCCAGCGATGATATTGCATGCGATCGATTACCTTCGGCATCGTTTCCTCGCTATGTGCACTAGCGATTTCTCTCGTCGACATTCGAACGCGATGTCGGAGTCGATTAGTAATATCCGTCGACAGCTGTTTCGTAAAGAAAATTCGAAATGAAAGAGAACATATTTTCGTAATAAATGCGTAAATAACGTTTCCGATAACGGTTGTTAACTCGTTAAAAATTAAGGCTGACTAAACGACCGCTTAATTTTGAGGCTAAATACTGCAATTAAGAATCGGATACACCTTGAGATATGGCAGAGTGCTTAATTAATTTCATACGTTAGTTTGTATTTTGTCGCGTCTGGTTAAAATACGGAAAGGCTATTATGAAAATTTATAGCGAGAAAGGTATAATTTCTCTACCGGCGCTTGAAGTGTGTTTTCATCATACGTTTAGTACGGTTAAGTTAGGATACGTAACGCTGTTTGAATAAGAAAACTGAAACGTTTGCAACAAAATGCGATCGATTATCTTCGGTACCGGTACGGTATAGTTTTCTCAATTTGTGCATTTGCGAGCTCTCTCGTTGACATTCAAAGGCGATGTTGGAGTTGATTAGTAATACCCATCGACTGCTGTTCTCTAAAGAAAATTCGAAATGAAAAAGAGGATAACACGTTTTCGTAATAAATGCGTAAATGACGTGGCCGATAGCAGTTGTTAACTCGTAAAATTAAAGACTGAATAAACGATATCTTAATTTTAATGTTACCGGTATATATGGAAATTACGTAAGAATGTCATACACCTCAAGATATGGCAGAGTACATCACTGATTTCAGAGGATATTTCTCTACATGAGTTTCAAATATGTTTTGATGATAAGCTACATATACGGTTAGGTTAGGTGACGCTGTTTGAAGACGATAGCTCAGGTGTTTGCCACAGAAATCTCTGGACTGATACCGTATTTCTCCGACTCCAAGACTTTTTTTCCCCCCCAGAATCTCATGCGAAAACTCAAGGGTTGTTGCATTCGCGGCCTAACAGTAAGCTACTGGATACTGTACAGGGCGGTACACCTCCACGCCGCAAATTCAAATATTGCGCCAGTTGAAATCCCTCTACAGGAGGAAGCCTGAACTTTAACAATCTGTATTAAATCAAAAGTTTCTCGGAAGATGTCTCTACTGTAAATTTTGAAGTGTTCTGAACTATGTCTATTTCGATTTGTATTTGTTTGCTCTGTAGCAGGAAGTGTGGACATTCTCTTCTAGATGGCACTACTTAAGAACTATAATTATGCACCCTAGTGTGAAGTGAAGGAACTGTTTTTCGAAGAAATTTGGTATTCATAAGTTTGTTCTTTGTTAAATTTCTTTCCTTCATTTTTTGGGTTGGCAGTATAACCCTTCTCTTTCCGCCAGTTTTGAATTTAACCAATCAGTAATTTCTGTAATTAATTTTCCTCCAATCATAGCTTTCTTCCTCAGGTTTCCATGTGTAATTCTTAGTCTACCAATAAAGTTGAAGGAGTGTGCCTATTCATTCTTGAAAGGTCTCAAATTTTCCACGAGGGTATAAAAACTGCTGATTTTCTTGTCTCCGGGCCACTTCAGTAACATCTTTCGCAGTGTGTGAACATATATAGCAGGGGGCAGGAAGCGCCTCTTTCTCCAAGCAGCAGTTCACCTACAAGGTAATGGCCTGTTAACATCTTAATTTCTTGCTAGCTCAGCAGTTTAACTCTCGGGGAGGGTTTGAAATCTTTAGTATGTAAACTACCCTTTTAAAATGTAAATTCTTTTCTGTCTATCTATAAATTACAAATCTGTAAAGCGGGGATAGAGAGTGCTTCTCCCTCTCGAACTCCCCTTCATTTTGAATTTGAGGTGACTATGTTTTCGTAACCGTTTTTTTCTTCCTTCTTAAAGTCTTAAACTTATTTGCCAACTAGTCACCTCCCTAGTACGGGATTAGCCCCTGTATAACTGGCCGAGTGCCACCTAGGTTTTAAGAAGTTTCATGTAGGAGTGCAAGCTACGCCTCCAGTCAATTTGGTTTTTTGGGCCATTTAATTAACCCAGAGTTTGTTTTCTTCATGTGAAGGCCCTGTAGGTTGGGTACAAGATACCCCTGTTTCACTGTATGTGTGCCTTAAGGGCAGTTAGGAATGAAGTTTGCTGTAGCCCTTGATAGGCTTGTAAAATTGAGAGCGGGTCTGCTCTTTTCCTCTTAACATTGTAATTAGGAGCAAGTGCTCCTCGTACTTAGGGGTTTTCTGCCCTTTAGCTATTGTGGTGGTGAGCTGAGAGCTCAGAAATTTATCTTGGGGCTCGAAGCCCAAATCTTGTAACAATTGTAATTTCTTAACTTGTTTTCCTGCTCCTTGGTACCTGTTACTCTGTTGTTGTTATCTGTTGATTTTGAAAAGAAAAATTTAACCTTTGTTAAAGTTTTAAAATTAACTTTAATTTAGTAAGTTGAGACCTATTTCCGCCCGCACCTTCTTTCACCTCTAACTACCACGGATAACTCCGTAACAAGTGGTAGCAGAGCGTGGTTGAATGGGTCTCAATTTAGCCCCTTTTGATGGCTAAACATTGTTTTCGTTTCGAACTCTAACAATTTTCTCAGTTGCTGGAGTTTTTTATTTATTTTTCTAATAGTTTTCTGTCACCATGTCGGCTCTCGCGACGTCCTCCATCCCGGCTATTTGCGCAAGGAGGAATTGATCTATGAATTAACGATTAGGAATGTTCAATCTGGAGGCACGGTTGCGATAGACACCAATAAGTTAAAAGATTCCCTTGATTTGCCTATTACCACCCCGACTTTGGGAGAAAAAGAGATCGATGACGCTCTCTCCACTATCACTGATAACGCTACTGAGCTAGCATCTGTAGTTAGTTTTTTTGAAGTAAGTGATCCATCTCCTAATCAACTCAAAAGAGTACAGGCCAGATTGTACCACTTTTATAATAGGGTATGTGATCTATTGTCCTTGAAGTTAAATGACCTTCAGGGTAAAGAAGCTAGTGCTGTTGCTGAAAACCTGTCTAAAATGTCTAGTAAAGTTAGCCAGTTATTATCTGGATCTGCTATTCCAAAAACCGACCAGCCTATGGTAGTTAATATCGTAAGTGGGGAGGATCCCTCTAAGGAGGAAGGAGGTAGTACTGCGGAGGCTACCCAACGAACATCTGCCCCATTAGAAACTGTGTCCGATCGTTGCACGTCCATTCCACCCTTCGTGTTAAATAATGCTCCTTCTGAATCTGCCTCTCCTCCACTTAGGCCCCTTCCTACTACGTCCCCGGGTTTCAGCAGTTTGCCCCATCCTTTAGCAATGTTGCTCAGAGGTATTTCTAAGTTTTCTGTTAACTCTACCAGTGACGTAATTTCATTCTTAAGGTTTTTAGTTGAGTTTCAGGATCATGCCCTTGTTTTTTCTCTTTCTCCGTGTCAAATTTTGCAGATCATTTATCCCTATGCAATTGGGGTTCTCTCCGACAAGATAGTTAGGGCAATTGCTGAATAGTCATCCATAGAAGACTTCCATGCCCATCTGTTGGCAAATTTTATCCCCGCTCGAGCTAGGTCATCGCTCATTCAAAAGTACTACTACCGAGTACAATGGTTGGATGAAAATTTGGCAGACTTCATCCAAGACATTAAGTTTTACACTAGGGTATTTGCTCTATATTTCCCTGAAGATCAAATTGTACAGGCTATTGTGGAAGGAATTTCACCACCTTACAGATCATACTTGTGTTTTGCGTCGCGTCCGCAAACTTTCGCTGAGTTAGAGGCTATGGCTGTCTCAGCCAAAGGAGTTAGATACGCCGATACCTTGCGTGTCGCGAAAGAACCCCCTCCATCCTCTAGTAGTTTTCGGCCTCCACCTCGCCGACCCATCACACCCCGTAAATGTTACCGTACGCTTGCGGGTCGCCTGACCATCTTCACAATAAATGTCCATTGATCAAATCTAGTAGGACAAATAATGGAGCAGGTTCATCCAAAGGCTGCTTTAAATGCGGCGCGTTTTCACATATTGCCAAGAACTGCCCTAATGCTAGCAGCACCCCCTCCTGCTCAACTTCTGGTGCAACTTCCACCAAGGCCAATAATAATAAGTGACTAGTGGCTTTGGCTGAGTTGGCTAACCCATCTTCCCGAGGCTTAGCCCCAAGTAAACATGTCGAAATTTCAGGGAAAACTCAGTCTTCAAATTTATTTTTTGAAGGTCCCAATGAATGTCTTAGGATTGCGGCGGATGCCCCCGCACCTGTTCCTTTTCTCAAAATTGAATTAAATAATGAACCGGTAACAGCTCTATTAGATTCTGGCAGTGTTTGTTCCATTACAGTAGAAGTCCGTTATAGCGAGAATTCATAACAGCGAAAAATTTACTCACTATAACGGATTGTCGTTATATCCGATTTGTGTATAAAAGACGGAAAACCCTTCATGCACTTTAAAATTGGCATGAAACGGCAATCAGTTTGTTCAAAACTTGATTTTCCGCAGATGATATCCACACTACGGCTTACTTGTTTGTTATTTTTCTTAACCCGATACTACGTGAAAGTGTATGTTTAATTTCATTCTGAAAAAAATATAGTTCCGTATTTCTCCGAATCCAAGATGAACCTCACTTTTTCCTTCAAAAAATTTAAATCAGGCTCAAAAGGAAGTTTGTAAAATCGTACAGGCCTACGCATTTTTAGACTATTTTTAGACGCCGAACATTGACTTTCGTCACGCCGTATTTCATTCTTTTTTGCGGCTGCATAATTATTCTTTATTTCCGCGGGTTTAAGGGCCATTAACTTAACATTGGCATCATAATACCGAAGAGAACTCGTTGAAAATTTTCCGGCAATAACTATTCCATACGTCTCTACATTACAACGATTCATCAGGAAATTATTCTTGCTGTCTATAAAACTGTTACTTTTACGCAGCGTCAGATATAACCGGCTACCGCTACACGCACGTCTCGCTTGTCGGGCGCGGCCAAATTCAACGGCTAGCGGTGTATAGGCCTAATCGCGAACGTTGAAAGTCAACGAACGAGTTTATTGCGCCACGGTATGGCCAACCGCCCTTGCGTTTTTGTGCACATACCTCACAATTTCATCACCGACTTCTTTAAAGCGTCCTTGTTGTGGACCACTGAATGCATTTTTTGTACAGTACGCATTATTTTTAGCTCTTTGCCTTCACGCTAACGCCAAATATTGGCTTTAGTTAGGCCTAAGCCGTATTTTCTTGCGGCTGCACAATTATTCTACATTTCCGAGTGTTTAATAAACATTAACTTAAAACTGGCATTATAATATCGACTAGAACCCGTTAAAAATTTGCCGGCAATACCTTTTCCACGTATCTTTACAATACGACTATCCATCACGAAAATATTCCTGCTGTCTTTAAACCTTAATTTTACTAAGCGTCAAGTACAATAGACGCGTTATGACTCTGCCACTGAGTAGCCATGGCTTTTCTAAGAATTCGAAGGGTCGCATGTTTTTATGCCATTCTGCAGATTTGAGAAACACACAGGCACTGTACAACCGGTAGCGATGTGTAGTAAAGAAGCGGTCGTCAATGAGTTATGTGCGCGTGTGAGAAGAAGCAGCGTGGTTACCAGGGTAGTTGCCAGTTGTATCCATTATCTTACTGTTAGGCCGCGAATGCAACAACTCTTGAGTTTTCGCATGAGATTCTGAGGGAAAAAAAAAGTCTTGGATTCGGAGAAATACGGCATCACTCCAGAGATTTCTGTGGCAAACACCTCAGCTTTCTTCTTCAAACAGCGTCACCTAACCTAACCGTATATGTAGCCTATCATGAAAACATATTTGAAACGCATGTAGAGAAATAACCTCCTCGCGAAAAATTTACATGTAAATAGCCGTAACCAGACGCAAGAAGATATGAAATATCCTCTGAAATCAGTGATGTACTCTGCCATATCTTGAGGTGTATGACATTCTTGCGCAATTTCCGTATATAACATTAAAATTAAGATATCGTTTATTCAATCTTTATTTTTGCGAGTTAACAACTGCTATCAGCCACGTTATTTACGCATTTATTACGAAAACATGTTATCCACTTTCATTTCCAGTTTTCTTTAGAGAACAGCAGTCGATGGGTATTACTAATCAACTCCAATATCGCCCTTGAATGTCAACGAGAGAGCTCGCAAATGCACAAAGTGAGAAAACTATCCTGTACCGAAGGCATTTTGTTGCAAACGTTTCAGTTTTCTTATTCAAACAGCGTCACGTATCCTATCTTAACCGTACTATACGTATGATGAAAACACACTTCAAGAGCCGGTAGAGAAATTATACCTTTCCCGCTATAAATTTTCATAATAGCCTTTCCGCAATTTAACTAGACGCGACAAAATACAAACTAACCTATGAAATCAATTAAGCACTCTGCCATATCTCGAGGTGTATCCGATTCTTAATTGCAGTATTTAGCCTCAAAATTAAGCGGTCGTTTAGTCAGCCTTAATTTTTAACGAGTTAACCATTATCGGACATATTTACGCATTTATTACGAAAATATGTTCTCTTTCATTTCGAATTTTTATTTACGGAACAGCTGTCGACGGATATTACTAATCGACTCCGACATCGCCTTTGAATGTCGACGAGAGAAATCGCTAGTGCACATAGCGAGGAAACGATGCCGAAGGTAATCGATCGCATGCAATATCATCGCCGGGGTGCATAAATATCGGTAACGGAAAACATCGCCGCGCTTAATCGCTCGTAATAACGGATGCTCCAGTGATAGGGCTCTCGCTGTAATCGAAGGACGATACACAGGTTAATATAGGAATTTTGAAGGGACAGAAAAAAGTCGTCGCTATAACGGAGTTCTCGTTATATGTCATACTCGCTATAGCGGACTTCTACTGTATTTCGGTTGAGTGGTATTCCAAATTAAAATCTATTTGTAAACTTCCTGATTGCTCGTCTTCGGTTCAATATGTTTCGGCTAATTTTTCTCCATTAGAAATTTTAGGTTCCTTAAAGGCCAAAATTCGTATTTCTAAATTTACTTGGAAGGTTAAACTATTGGTGGCAAAGCACTTGTCTTGCCCCATTATATTGGGAGCAGACTTCATGTCCTATACTGGTCTAGTGCTCGATCTTCAGAGCAAGTCGTGCACGTTCAAATTTGCTTCGAATTGTAAAATTCCCTTATTGAAATGTAGTTCTGTGTCATGTGCATCTATTTCGCCTACCCAGGATGAGATGTTGTCAGATCTTAGACATCTACCTGAGGAACAGGCTGATAGTATTTCGTAAGCTGTGTCAGTCGTTTCCAGAGGTTTTCTCGGATACTCTTGGTGTTACTGACCTTACTGAATACAAGATTGAGGTTACGGATTCCATCCCCGTCAGGTTTCCACCTTATAGACTATCTCCGCCTAAAATGAAGGCTCTGAAGGAGATCATTGATCAGATGTTGAAGGATGGTATTATTCGGCCCTCTAAGTCGGCGTATTCATAGCATATTTTCCTTGTTCCGAAACCGCAAGGTGGCTTCCGGCCTATGATTGATTATAGGGCTCTCAATCGGAAGGTGGTGTTACAATCTGTGCCCCTTCCCGACCTTCATTCTTGTTTTTCATGGTTTCGTAAAGCTAAGTTCTTCACCATATTAGACCTCAATCAGGCTTATAACCAGATACCACTAGCAGAGGAATCCAAACATTTGACAGCTTTTGCCACGGGTTGGAATTTGTACGAATACAACCGCGTGCCTTTTGGGCTCCCCACGGGAACAGCTGTACTCACTAGACTGCTAGACAGGGTCTTCTCCGACATCAAGTTTGAGTACTTGTACCACTATCTTGATGATGTCGTCGTATTTTCGGAGACCTTCGAAGCACTATCTTGATGATGTCGTCGTATTTTCGGAGACCTTCGAAGAACACTTAGATCATCTGAGAGAAGTTCTCAATCGCCTTCGTAAGGCTGGGTTAACTGTGAAGTTGTCCAAGGTCGCCTTCGCTAAGCCTTCCATGTCATTCCTAGGGCATATTGTGTCGCCCGATGGTGTTGCAGTCGATCACTCTAGAACACAGGCCATCCGTGACTTCAAGCCTCCCAAGGACATCAAGGGTATTGCTAGGTTCATTGGTATGGTGAATTTCTTCAGGAAATTTATTCCAAATTTCGCCAATAGAGCGGCGCCCTTGAACTTACTACGTAGGAAAGGCGTCAAATTTGAGTGGGGACCTTCTCAACAAGCCGCTTTCGAAGACCTCAAATTAGCTCTCTCTAATGCCCCTGTCCTCGCCATGCCCAATTTCTCTAAGAAATTCATCGTCCAAACCAACGTGTCGTCGGCGGCAGTGGCTGCGGTCCTTCTTCAAGAGACCGAACTAGGGAGGCGACCCATCGCCTATGCATCTAGGACTCTTTCGGCTCAAGAAGCCAAGTATTCCATCTATGAACTTGAGGGTTTGGCTGCCTTGTTTGCGCTAGAAAAGTTCCGCCTTTATCTGGAACATGTCAAGTTTGACTTGGAGACTGATAACCAAGCCTTAAGCTGGGTCTTAGGTAGGCTGCGTCGTACTGGTCGTATAGCCTGGTGGGCCATCCGAATTTCTGCCTTCCAATTTGACATTAGGCATATCAGAGGTACTGAAAATGTTGTGGCAAATGGACTCAGCCATATGTTTTCCAATTATGTAAGAGACCCATGAACTGGTCGATAGTTCTTCTCCTCCCGAGTAAATACGACCTGAGGTGAATGCCATTTTAACTGACGCTCCCATGTTGTTTAGGGATCTTGAGAAATATCAAAGTGAAGATCCGACCCTGGCCCCTATCATGGAAACCCTTTCTTCTGGGGAACATGTTGTCCCTTACGTGCTGAGGAATGGTGTTTTATGTTGCCCGTCGAGGCATGATAAGAAGATGAAGGTGGTGGTTCCAGCCGTTCTTGTGCCCATGATCTTCAAGTACTATCATGAGATCCCATTAGGGGGGCATTTAGGTATCTTCAAAACCCGTGAAAAGATCCGGGAGTTGTTTATTTGGAAAGGTATGGACGGTGAAATTCGTGAACTAGTTAAAGCTTGTAAATCTTACTTGCTTAGTAAACCCACCATGTCCACCAAGGTAGGCCTATTGTCTTCAAATCAAGCATCGCCCCCAATGGAACGTCTGTATATCGACTACGTCGGACCCTTCCCCCAGTCAAAGGGGAATGCCAACAAGTTCATCCTTGTTTGTGTAGATGGCTTCACTAGATTCTCATGGTTGTTTCCGACTAAGCTGACTACCGCTCAGTCCACCATTTCCTGTTTAAATTCTATCTTTGCTTCTTTTGGTCCGTGTCAATATATTGTGTCCGATAATGCGAAAGCTTTCACATCCAATCTCTTTCGTAAATTTTGTTTCGATCTAGCTATCTCTCATGTAACAACTTCTGCTTACTATCCTCAACCATCTCTGGCTGAACGGGTCAATCATAATCTGAGGTCGGCGCTGATTGCATATCATCATGAAGATCATTCTAGGTGGGACATGTCCCTGCATTAGTTAGCTTTTGCTTTGAATTCGGCGGTTCATGAATCTCATAAGTTTACTCCAGCTTCCTTGATGTTCAAGTTTGTTCCCAACACGCCGCTTTGTAACCTTTGGTCTCTTAGTGATATTCTACCTGAGACAATAGATCCGGAGAACATTAAAGATCTTTGGAAGAAGGCTAAGGCCAATCTTAAAGTGTCTCATGAAAAGGTTAGGGAAAGATATGATCGTGGACGGAGACCCACCAATTTGAAGGTAGGCGACCAAGTAATGGTCAAGAATTTTGTTCCCGCGGGCAAGCTTGCCCCCAGATTTCATGGGCCGTGTATTATTCTCGATTTCCTCACACCCGTTACTTTATTATTAAGCAATCCAGCCACCGAGAGGATCTTTAGGGTTCACCTGTCGCAGGTGAAACCTGTGTAATTTCCGTGCTAACTTAGCTGTGTTTTTTTTTTTTTTTTTTTTTTTTACCGTTTGAAAGAAATCTGAAGGTTATATTTTTGGTTTCATTTTGAGGCCTTCTGCCCTTTGAATCATGTTCCTTGTATTTAAATATTCATTGTACAACCTCCCCTGTCAGTTAAACTTCTGTCCTGTCCACCTAGGCCATTACCAAGCTCCCGTCTCCTGCTCAAACACACCAGTGGCTAATTAAAATGAAATAAAAACTTCCACGCCGCTGGCCCCTCAGCCTCACCACAAAGACTGTACCCTAAAATCATTATGGTCCAACAAAATTCTGCCGCCGAGATCTTAATGTTTCAGTGCCCCTGCAGCCGTGCGGCACCGTACTGCCGCTGTGGTGGAGTACGGGCCCGCTCTACTCCAGTGAGGTCAACCAGTGTACGGCGAGTCGGAGTCCTCCTTCCGGCCAAGGCTGATGTGCGGCGCACCACCTGCTAACTGCCCGCTGTCTGTAAACAATCGCCGCGTGTGCGGCGTGCTTCACCACCACTACCCCTCTCATAGTAGCGGGAGAGGTGTATCTCAGGGTACTTGAGGGGTCCGAGCGGCCTCCTCTGGACACAAGCAGCGGCGGCTGGTCTGGCCGTCAAAGTAATCGGCAACTAATGTACTTATGCAGCTACATGGACATTCCATATCCACAATTACGGAGTTTTTGGATTCAACATCAACATCTGGTGGACTTACAAAAAAAATTTCTTTTTTTGCTTCTTCCAAGAATTAGAGTTTTTCTCTGGAATTCAATTACTACAACCATAGAGACCTTTTCATCAAAATCTACTACAAAAGTTTAAAAACTGGACTTAATATAGTCGCACCCACCAATATCAACCTATTAAGAGATCTCTGACTACTGAAAAAATTGGTATTTTCTCTGCTAAATTTTTCTTCATCCAATCTGCAAAAAAACTTGGACTTTTTTTTTAAACAAATTTTTTGTTTTCTCCTGTGTCACCCCTTGGAAGGACTTTTTTTTTTGGGGGGGGGGGGGGAGGTCTGTACTTGGCGGTACACCTCCACGCCGCGAATTCAAATATTGCGCCAGTTGAAATCCCTCTACAGGAGGAAGCCTAAACTTGAACAATCTGTATTAAATCAAAAGTTTCTCAGAAGATGTCTCTACTGTAAATTTTGAAGTGTTCTGAACTATGTCTATTTCGATTTGTATTTGTTTGCTCTGTAGCAAGAAGTGTGGATATTCTCTTCTAGATGGCACTACTTAAGAACTATAATTATGCACCCTAGTGCGAAGTGAAGGAACTGTTTTTCGAAGAAATTTGGTATTCATAAGTTTGTTCTTTGTTAAATTTCTTTCATTCATTTTTTGGGTTGGCAGTATAACCCTTCTCTTTCCGCCAGTTTTGAATTTAACCAATCAGTAATTTCTGTAATTAATTTTCCTCCAATCATAGCTTTCTTCCTCAGGTTTCCATGTGTAATTCTTAGTCTACCAATAAAGTTGAAGGAGTGTGCCTATTCATTCTTGAAAGGTCTCGAATTTTCCACGAGGGTATAAAAACTGCTGATTTTCTTGTCTCCGGGCCACTTCAGTAACATCTTTCGCAGTGTGTGAACATATATAGCAGGGGGCGGGAAGCGCCTCTTTCTCCAAGCAGCAGTTCATCTACAAGGTAATGGCCTGTCAACATCTTAATTTCTTGCTAGCTCAGCAGTTTAACTCTCGGGGAGGGTTCGAAATCTTTAGTATGTAAACTACCCTTTTAAAATGTAAATTCTTTTCTGTTTATCTATAAATTACAAATCTGTAAAGCGGGGATAGAGAGTGCTTCTCCCTCTCGAACTCCCCTTCATTTTGAATTTGAGGCGACTATGTTTTCGTAACCGTGTTTTTCTTCCTTCTTAAAGTCTTAAACTTATTTGCCGACTAGCCACCTCCCTAGTAGGGGATTAGCCCCTGTATAACTGGCCGAGTGCCACCTAGGTTTTAAGGTGTTTCATGTAGGAGTGCAAGCTACGCCTCCAGTCAATCTGTTTTTTTGGGCCATTTAATTAACCCAGAGTTTGTTTTCTTCATGTGAAGGCCTTGTAGGTTGGGTACAAGATACCCCTGTTTCACTGTATGTGTGCCTTAAGGGCAGTTAGGAATGAAGTTTGCTGTAGCCCTTGATAGGCTTGTAAAATTGAGAGCGGGTCTGCTCTTTTCCTCTTAACATTGTAATTAGGAGCAAGTGCTCCTCGTACTTAGGGGTTTCTGCACTTTAGCTATTGTGGTGGTGAGCTGAGAGCTCAGAAATTTATCTTGGGGCTTGAAGCCCAAATCTTGTAACAATTGTAATTTCTTAACTTGTTTTCCTGCTCCTTGGTACCTGTTACTCTGTTGTTGTTATCTGTTGATTTTGAAAAGAAAATATAACCTTTGTTAAAGTTTTAAAATTAACTTTAATTTAGTAAGTTGAGACCTATTCCCGCCCGCACCTTCTTTCACCTCTAACTACCACGGATAACTCCGTAACAGATACCACTGGCAACGACCGCGGTAACCACGCTGCTTCTTTTCACACGCACACAGAACTCATTGACAATAAACGACCAGCTCTTAACTACTCATCGCTACCGGTTGTACAGTGTACAGTGCCTGTTTGTTTCTTAAATCTGCAGAATGGCATCAAAACATGTGACCCTTCGAATTCTTAGAAAAGCCATGGATACTCATTGGCAGAGTCATAACGCGTCTATTGCACTTGACGCTTAGTAAAATTAAGGTTTATAGACAGCAGGAATATTTTAGTGATGGATAGTCGTATTGTAAAGATACGTGGAAAAGGTATTGCCGGCAAATTTTCAACAGTTCTAGTCAATATTATGATGCCAAGTTTATGTTTATTAAACACTCGGAAATGTAGAATAATTGTGCAGCCGCAAGAAAATACGGCATAGGCCTAACTAAAGCCAATATTTGACGTTAGCGCGAAGACAAAAAAAATGAAGAAAAAAATGCGTACCGGGACTGTTCAAAAAATGCATTCAGTGGTCCGCAACAAGGTCGCTTTAAAGAAGTCGATGATGAAATTGTGAGGTATGTGCACGAAAAACGCTAGGGCGGTTGGCCATACCGTGGAGCAATAAACTCGTTAGTTGACTTTCAACGTTCGCGATTAGGCCTATACATCGCTAGCCGTTGAATTTGGCCGCACCCGACAAGCGAGACGTGCGTGTAGCGGTAGCTGGTTATATCTGACGCTGCATGAAAGTAACAGTTTTATAGACAGCGAGAATAATTTCCTAATGGTTCGCTGTATTGTAGAGACGCATGGAATAGGTATTGCCGGAAAATTTTCAACGAGTTCTCATCGGTATTTGCCAATGTTAAGTTAATGGTCCTTAAACCCGCGGAAATAAAGAATAATTGTGCAGCCGCAAAAAAATGAATTACGGCGTGACGAAAGTCAATGTTCGGCGTCTAAAAATGCGTAAGCTTGTATGATTTTACAGACTTCTTTTTGAGCCTGATTTAAGTTTTTTGACGGAAAAAGTGGGGTTAATCTTGGATTCGGAGGAATACGGAACTATATTTTTTTCAGAATGAAATTAAACATACACTTTCACGTAGTATCGGATTACGAAAAATAGCAAACAAGTAAGTAGTAGTGTGAATATCATCTGCGGAAACGCAAGTTTTGAACAAACTGATTGCCGTTTCATACCGTCTTTAAAGTGCATGAAGGGTTTTCCGACTTTTATACAAAAATCGGATATAACGACAATCCGTTATAGCGAGTAAATTTTTTGCTGTCATGAATTCTCGCTATAACGGACTTCTACTGTATATTGAATTCTATCTCTTCTTGTCTTTCTAACCGATGTTCTTAAAAATTTCATTTCTACTGCTTGGATCTTACTACCTTGTCTCTTATTAGTTACCAGAGTTTCTAGTCTGCATGTTACAATTGGTATGAAATACTGTTTATAAAATTTTGTTCTCTTGGGTACTTTGTTATCCCATAAAAGGTCTCTGACTTGATAAAATAATGTACCTTTACTTAGTCTGATATTAATTTCAGGATTGATTTCATTACTTCCATTAATAATGCTACCCAGATATGTAAAATGTTTTACATTCTCTAACCGCTCTCCGCCTATGTTCACTTGCCTTCTGTTTTTCTCTTTTCCACAGTCCATGATTACAGTTTTCTTTTTACTAATCACCATTCCAAAATACTCCAGATTTTCATTCCAAATGTCCAGTTTCCTTTGTACATCCTTTTCTCCCTTTCCCCAAATCACCACATCATCTGCAAATACCAAAGCATTCACTTCATCACTACTGATACTCTGTTTTACATGTTTTATAATTTCATCCATCAATATAATAAACAATAATGGCGACAGTGCACTTCCTTGCTCGAGACCATTTTTTGTATTAAATGTTTCAGTTACCACTCCACACTTGTACACTGCTTTTACTCTTATGATACAACATTTTTATCTTGTTAATTAATGTTTTTGGTACATTCCTTTTCAGTAGGCATTCCCATACAGGTTTTTCTCTTAACTGTGTCATAAGCTTTTTCCAAATCCAAAAGTACGAATATGATTTCCTTGTTCCTTTCCAGATGTTTTTCCATTATCGTTCGCGCTGTAAATATCAAGTCTATTGTTGACCTATTTGGTCTAAAGCCATATTGTTCTTCCTCTAACTGTGTTTCTATTACATCCCTCAGTCTTTTGTCTATGAATTTCTCCATTATTTTTAGTCCATGTGATAATAGTGTTATACCTCTATAATTTTCACATTTCTTCCCATTTCTTTTTTTGAACAGTGGTACAATGCTTCCTTGCTGCCAATCTTCAGGCATCCTTTCATCCTTCCATATGGCATTGGGGGCTCTATATAGCCACTGTAGTCCAATGCTTCCTGCTGCCGTAAGCATATCCGCATTGAATTAGTCTTTTCCACTTGCTTTAACTTTAGTCATTGCTTTCACTGCCCTTTCAAGTTCCAACCATGTTACTGGGTTCTCTCTTCTTTTTCTCCATCTATTATTTCCATTTTCTCATCTCCTTCTTCCTCCGAGCAGTCATCCTCATTATAAAGTTTTTCAAAATACTCTGCCATCGCCTTCTGAAGACCCTTTTCGTCATGTACTATGGATCCATCTTCTCTCTCTCTCTATTGCCTTGATTTTTTCTTGATTTATTCTTTTCGATTTTATTACTCTGTATACTAGTTTCTGATTTCCTCGACTATCTTGTTCAATTTTGTTGGTAAACTCTCCCCAACATTTCTCCTTTTCTTCCTTGATACTCCTCTTTACTTGTTTCAATCTTTTGTATTCCACATGTAACTTTCTATCATATTCTCAGCCCTCTGATACGTTTTTTGCTTTTCCTTATCCATTTCTTTTTTCACCTTGTTCCTTTCTTTTATTTCTTTTTTTATTTTGTCTGTCCACCACTGCGTCTCCTTTCACTTAACCTTTGCTTTTGTTTTCCCGCATACTTCCATTGCTGCTTCCACAAATGTCTGTCTTAAATTGTCCCACTCTTCTTTTCCACTTTGTATTTCCGCGTTAGGCAGCTTCCTTTTTATACAATCTTGGAATGCCATTCTTTTATCCTCCTCCTTCAATTCCCAAATCCTGATCTTTGGTTTCTTCTTCAATACAATTTTAGGGATTTTTACTTGTTTTAATTCCACAATCAGTACTCTGTGATCACCTTCCATTTGTTTCTTCATGGGGCCTCTAAATATTAGTTCCTAATTAGTGCCGACCTCTATGATCTTTTGCTACATCACCTTCCATGCTTTCACTGGGGATTATCACTGTATTCATTATGTATCTTCCCCATTCTCGGTCTGAATAAAATCAATGAGTGTTCCATACTGTCCATCCGAACTATATCGGCTGATCGTATGGCTATTCCTCTTCATAAACCATGTGTTCTTTATTATCAGGTTATTTCTGATACAAAAGTCCAACAGTTTCTCCCTATCTTCATTTCTATCGCCATACCCATGTGGGCCCAGAACATTCTCATAACCCATTCTATCAGTTCCCACATGAACATTCAAGATCTCCCATTATCATGATCCCACCTTCAACAATAAGCGTTTCCAGTTCATCGAGGAACTCTTCTTTTTCTTCCACGCTACATCCTGTCTGTGGAGCATACACCTGTATTATCTTCAGTAGTTTCTTGTTTACATGTATGTGCATTATTATAATTCTTTCATTTACATACTCAACTTCAGCTATTGGTTCGACATTCTGATTCACTACAAATCCCACTCCAGTTCTTTTCTCTTTACTGTTACCCATCCAGTACAAGGTGTACAAGAGTTTCAAATGTATCAAAAAAATGGAAAAAGACTGGGTTAACAGAAATCCTTCTCTGTCATGACAATGCTCCAGCACAGCTGCTCACCCATCTCCTTTACAGTCTTCACCTCACATTGGGTCTCTTTCTGTTCCCTATGATGAAGAACAGAGTATGAGGGAACCAATTTTCAAGCCTAGAAGATGCAGTTATGGTTTACCAAGAGGAACTAAATGTTCTGAGTGAAAATGAGTGGCACCAATACTTTCAGACATGGTTCAGGAGGATGGGAAGATCCATACATGCTGATGGAGGGTACTCTGAAAAGAGATAAGGTAACTTTTTGGTTACACATATCCGACTGGTATCGTAAACAATTCTAAGTGACCCTTTTCTATGCTGTCACTTGGAAGTCCTCAACTTAAAGCTCTTAAACTTATAGTCCAGTAAAATTATACATTTGGTATGCAAAAGGTAGGGTAGTTTTTATTTTTTATGTTTTTAGTGTTGGGCCTATAATGTAAAATCCAAGTTTTCGACCTTGATGCACCACTGCGCCCCACTTGGCATTGGAAAAACATCAACATTTTTGACCTTTTCTATGTTTTTTTTCTTTCAAAATACCAAAATACCAAATTTAAATTAGAGTAAATTTTGCTACAGTTAGAGCCCAAATTCAGCTCTGTAGGTTATGTAGTGATAGAGATACATGCTTTCAAATGATAGTGTTTTATCAAAAAGCTGCTGAAGTTGTGATTTTTTGTCAAATATCTCCTAAACTAAGGTGTTTAGAGTAAACAATATATAGATCAATTTTAAAGGCGAGTAAATTTGCTGTACATAGAGCATCAAAGGACGTTTCTAGATCAATATTTCAAGATATGCAGTTGTTTCATTGAAGGCTATTAAAAAAATTCCATTCAAAGACAATTTTCGAACTTGAGACTTATTTTCCAATTGACATTCACTGTCATTATATCTTTAAGTTTGGATATCATGAAGCAATAAGGATACATAAAAATAGTTTAGAAAAATGTGTAATATGTAAACCACACGTTAAAGCTAGGGCATTAGTAGCGTGACATGGATCAGAACATGCTGTTTACAGATTTTGCCACTTTGAGGGGCTACGTCAGTCCTCTTCAAGCTCTGTCTGCTGCTCCTCATCATCATCATCCAACCCAGTATGAACATTTTCCAGATCATTGTTCATAAATTCATTTCTGGATGTTGGAGGGTCGTCTTTATTTTCATTGCTGTCTTCAAACAGGGAGATGTTGGGCATATTTTCGCAAATTTCTCCTAGGGAACAGATGCACAGGGAAGAACATGAGACCTGCTTTCCGGCAACTACGGGCGTTCTTGCATCCTTTCTTGAGGTTACAAGATATTACACTTTTAGTTGGAATACAGGAGCAAAATTTCTTTCCATTTATTGGCAGAAGAAGCCCCCTAAAGAGGATTTTACTCATGTCCTAACCACTTCTGCATCTAATGGTAATATCTCAAGGCATGAAATCCTGCTGCATCCACAGTAGGGGTGGTAAACGTTCTAGACAGGATGATGCCCTTGTTGCTGGCAGGGTATAATAATTTTGTGGCTATTTCTAGCCGAGTGCAGCCCTTGTAAGGCAGACCCTCCAGTGAGGGTGGGCAAACTTGTGTCCTCATCTCGAGGCGATGCAGCTCTTTTCAGGCACACCCCCAATGGAGGTGAGCTGCATGTACCATTTCAAACACGTACCAGCCCTCCTGCCGTTTTTAAATTTCTGCCAGTACCGGGAATCGAACTCCCCCCAAGGACAGCAGCTAATTACACTAACCGTAATACTATGGAGGCGTATGCTGGCATGGTAAATATTATAAATGAATTACAAAAGCTTTCCCTGCCTTAGTCACTTGGTCAATGGTTGCTTCAGGGTTGAAGAACACTTGCACTTTTTTTCCAGGTGTGATTTTTTCTACGAGAGTGCAACATTTAGCTTTCCCGTGGTCGAAGAGTGCACTTGTCATATCACACTCACTAAAGGCGTGGATGAACAAAATAATTCCACTACACTCGTAGTTAAACTACTTTTGGATTATAACACATCAGGCGTTCCTCAATTTCTGAAGTATAAATTCTCTTTCATCAGAGCTGTTGCTTTTAAAAGAATTGAAAGATCAACGTCTTCACCAATGGTAAAAATGTCGTTACACTGAGATCTAGCAGAAACAGCAGTTTAAACAATTAGTACGTCTGCACCTTCTACTGCCTATTTTACTGTTATATTTCCTTCTTGCAGAACATTTTTCAGGAGATCAATGAAATGTACTTTACTGCACATTCATTTGAAAACATTTTTCTTTCTTTTCTTTCCTCTTTAAGAATTTGTTTTACGTCACACCGACACAGATAGGTTTTATGGTGACGATGGGATGGGAAAGGCCTAGGAATGGGAAGGAAGCGGCTAGTGGCCGTGGCCTTAATTAAGGTACAACCCCAGCTTTTGCCTGGTGTGAAAATGGGAAACCACAGAAAACCATCGTCAGGGCTGCCAACAGTGAGGTTCGAACCCTCTATCTCCCGGATACAAGCTCACAGCTGCGCGGAAAACATTTCTGGACATGTGGTTTCTCGGAATAGGTTCTCATGTGATGAATAAAAGGTTTTCCGTCGAATACGTCCTGCAATTTTTGTGCCCCTGCCCGTCACATCAGAAGGATATCCATCAAAAACACTACAGCAATGTTTTAATCATAGTGTACTTGTAAATAAGTGAGAGAACACTTAATAGTTCCCCCAAAATGCAAATTCCACTGCCGAACAACTTTATGAAGAAGATGACCTTCATCCACCACTACAAAATTATTTTTTCCTTTTACAGCATCTGTGGTTGGTGTGAAAGCTGAAAATAAAGAAGTTTTAGTCCCCTTTCGCATGCCCTCTTCTCTAAAAAGTGGCAAAGGAAAAGATTACAGTTCAAATGTGAATAACCTTTTCAGGGTCTTCACCTGACTGTTTGGTTACACAAATTCTGTGGAAGAATGTTAGTGGGTCCACAGTGATTTTCTTTCCCAGCATTAGCACTGTTGATAAATGAAGCAAGTGCAATCACTTTCTCTTTACATTCAAACTGAACATTTTTGAAGTTACCACCAACAATTGTGCAGATTCCTTTTCAAACCAAGCTTGTAAGACAAGTGGCAATTAACATCTGCTATTCCTACCATGTCACTACATACTGACATCAGCACATCATTTGCAGGGAATGGTATGTGTTGAGAAAACCACGGTATAAAATATTCTACATCTTCATTGTCTTGAACAATGCTAGAAGGGTGCATGTTCACATATTGCTCACTAGTCAGCGATTATATATTACAAAATAAATGTAATTGTAACTTAAATGAATATCTTACTCGTGCTGTACATACAAGCTGTCACAACTTATCATTAGATTCAGACAGTAAATTCTGTGGTATATGTGTGGGTGTTCTCCCCCACATCATTACTGTCCCAGCGGGAACACACCACCTGCTTGTTAGGCGTTTGTCTCCAGATTCGTAAAATACCTATTACATATAGACTTTTGAACACTACAGGTATTCAAATATTAGTTGCAAAATTCCCTATTGTGCTCTGTATACAGTAAATAATTTACTCACCTTTAAAACAGATCCATAGACGTTTGCTCTAGCACCTTAGTTTAGGAGATATTTAACAACATTTGACAAAAAATCACAACTTTTGTAACTTTTTGATAAAAACGCAATTAATAAAAATGTTATTGGCTTTACGTACCACTAACTACTTTTACAGCTTTCGGAGATGCCGAGGTGGTGGAATTTAGTCCAGCAGGAGTTCTTTTACATGCCAGTAAATCTACAGACATGCGGCTGACGTATTTGAACACCTTCAAATACCACTGGACTGAGCCAGGATCGAACCTGCCAAGTTGGGGTCAGAAAGCCAGCAGCCACTCATTCGAGCAAAAAAAAAAAAAAAAAAAAAAAACCACCCACCCACAATTACGGTGGCGCCTCAAGGTTGAAAACTTGGCACAAACTCGAGATTACTGCAATAAAAAAGATTTCTTAGGTGTATACAATATTTCCAACTCAACATAAAACTTCTTCCACAACCAAGTAAAAGTTAAAAAAATTATACACTCATTTGCAAAAAAAGTACACCATGAGCAAATTGTGTACGTACATTGAAGGTTGCCACACGTTATTGTCTAGGCCGACATGCCCCATTTGCAGGTAATGCCAATTGCTTGCATGGAAGTGTCACTAGGAGACATACATGTCCTTCCCTCATTCATAGATAAAAGAGAACCACATAAGGCCTTAGTAGCAGTGTGAGCCATGGAGCTAAGTTGAGTGAACACTCAGCATAGATGTAATGCCATGCTACATAAGTGGGGACTTCACAAATACCCTGCCTGTGACTGCGGAGCCCCTTTCCAGTCAGTGCAGCACATTATTGAGGAGTGCCCTCTGAGGAAGTATGGTGGACCAGCCCAAGATGTCATCAGTGCTACACCCCCCTTCTTAGAATGGCTACAGCAACTGGACATTGATTTGTAAATATGAACGCTACCAACATTCTTGTCCTTGTATATAGTGTAAATTTTCTTCTTCTTTTGTATACTTGCCATACGATAAATAAATAAATAAATAGATAAATATGTTGCTCTGGCACAGATAGTCTTATGGCAACGATGGGATAGGAAAGGGCTAGTAATGGGAAGGAAGCAACCATGGCTTTGATTAGGATACAGCCCCAGCATTTGCCTGGTGTGAGAATGGGAAACCATGGAAAACCATCTTCAGGATTGCTGACAGTGGGGTTCAAAACCCCGCTATCTCCTGAATGTAAGCTGACAGCTACATTGCCTGAACCATGCAGCCACTCGCCTGGTTGCTTGATCTTATTATTACATATTTGAGCCTGTACTGTCGTTAAGTATTAACTTGTGAGATCCTTACATCAAATGTTCCACCTTTACTATACCGTAAAATAGTCTTTACTGATAAGACTACATTAAAATATATTAATGATAGATGTTTTGCTCTGCTTTCGAGACATCTTCAGCCACAAACAAAAACCATTAAAAATACGGTATTAATATATTTTAATATAGTCTTATAAAAAAAGACTATTTATGGTATTGTAAAGGTGGAACATTTGATGTAAGGATTTCACAAGTTAACAATCTTATTATCATCAAAGTGTATAATTTTCATGTTCCGTATTGATGACAATATAATTATTGTAGATAAATTAATAAATCCACCTAATCAATACAGTATAAAAATAGTACACAAGAACCTCGTTTATCCGGCCCTCACTAATCTGGATCTCCGGTTTATATGGATCGAAAATAATAATTTATTTTTACTTGTACAGTATTACTTTTACGGGGTTGATGCTTCTTGAATGTCTTTTCCGCCAAGGATAGTTCAGGACAGGAATTTGAAGTAAGTCGGCCGTGGTCTATCAAAGGTACCGTGCTGGCATTTGCCAGGAATTGAGAATGGGAAACCGTGGACTCTTTTCTGAGTTCCTTGACACATTTGCACACATTTCCGGATACTCCGATGTGAACAAAGTAAATGACTGGTTGAAAAATGACTGTAATTCAGGCTACGGCATAATAACAGATGAATAAATTATTGCCTTTTGTTCCTCGCCAGGTAATGACGAGAGTGATGGTGAATTCGAAAATGAAGAAACTGGACAAAATGATGGCCTATTTAAAATCCCGCACTGAAAACACACCGGCAGAACTGATGTTAGTAAAACGTCTTCGTGATTGTGCTGCATGCAAACGCTATACAAATGTAAAACAGAAAAAGCTCACACATTATTTTAGTACATAAAACAGAGTCGTCAATGTAAGAAAAGTGTTCTTATATTTTTTGTACAACTGAAAAAAGGTATTACTGTACAACTTATGTTAATATATTATATAACATGTACTGTCTTCTAGTTTTCCGGATTATCCAGATTTTTGATAATCCGGATCAGTTCTGGTCCCACTTAATCCGGATAAACGAGCTTTCGTATAAAGCTGTGGAAATACGTAGAAATCCTAACAATTTCAACAGGGATACCGGCTCCATTAAGTAATACCTGGTTGGCAGCCATTAAGAATTTACGTAGATAGTTTCCTTCCCTGTCCCTTCACTACTGTTATTTTGTCTCGGTGTTTTCCAAATTCGTACGTTTCTCGTCGCCAGATGTTTCATTCCAGGCTTGTGTCTGTCATACACCTGCCAATGTCAAATGTTACGTACACACGTTATGTGAACTGCTTAGACTGATTTTGAAGGTTCGGTCAGCTTCCGCTTCGAATGCTAGCGTTGTGCCACGTCCTGGGAGCCATCTGGTGGCGAATGAACGTACCATTTCCATTTCTATTATAACGTCTAAATTCAAAGAGTCATTGTTTAAGAAGCCTTTCTCGTGGAAAGTCGAGATTTCTTCTGAGGACGCAGAGCACAGTTCTCTGCGAAACGTAAAGAATTCCACCTTATTTTCTTGACACTGCATTAGCTCAAAAGCGTATACAGTATCATGTCTACAATAATCATCTTATTATCACACAAAATATTTAAGAATCCTTTGGGGAAGGAGAACCGTTTGATAATTATTCACATTGGTAATGAGAAAGGTTTCATGGAAGGAGAGTTACCATGTTCCGAATCTAACACTGTGAAAGATATCATGAGGAAATGAATGGTGATGTATTCGAAGAAGGCTTTGTTAATATTGTTTCTCACTTTGAACACAATATGCTAAGGCATATTCAGTTAGAAACGAGAAACTGTTGAACTAATTGTGGGGCCCATTGAATGGACTGTAATAGAAGCGAACGACTCCAGCAGTGATTACGACGCTATGGACGGGGTTGAGTACCTAACCTATCTTTCTTCCAGCGACTAAACAGGGGAGTACATTGATCTTAGGTATTATATATCTTTCGTGCCAGGGAGTAAGAGTATAAGTAATGTTATATCAGGGCCTCATAGTATGAGTTACTGATTTAATTTTCAACAGTTAGCAGAAGAAAATAATTATTAAAAAATGAAAATACAATTTTCCGAAATGTTGATGTAGGCCTATTCATTTCAAGCCCTCTACAATTAATACTCTCTCTGTTTTTAAAACTTCAAATGCCAACATATTAGTTAAGGGTTATTTGAACTATCGATCGATCTTGCATTTTTTGACTGATGTTTTTACTGTAACACACACATGGCTGGAGTTGTTATTGTTGACTCCCGAGTAATTTGAGATAGAATTTAGTTTGATATTTTGACACACGGCTTTCTATTTGAACTGTTACGATGACACTGTGCATCAGTGTTGGGCGCAGTAGGAACCTGATGATACACACACATCGAGAAGGCTTGGGTCATTTCCAGCAGACGACCAGCCCAGAAGTGAATAGCATTTCATCATGCAAAAGGCTGTAAGCAGTCTACGGGTTGATGAATCTCATATTCGCTGCTCCGTATTGGCACCATATCACATAATAAACCTGAAAGGGAATAATTCTGGTTCCACCTTATTCAATACTAATCAGATTCCAAAATCTCTTAAATTATTATTGCTATTAGTAACTCACACATTTCTCGTATTTCAACCTTATTATAGGACTTCATCAACCATTTACACACTGATAAAAAAAATACATGATTAAGAAAATTTTTAAGAACATCGGACACTGCACGTAAAAAAATTCATACTATTTGTTCATTACATTAAAAACAAATGAACATTAGAAAATTGTCTACATAAAAGAGTCATCTTAGACTAAACTGTCCCAATAAAATATAAGCTAGTTGAATGAAACCTAAAACAGTGTACATTAATTACAGTGTCCACTAAAAACTGTTGTGAATCATTCGAATGGATAGTCTTATTATTGCATAAAATGAATTCACTGCAAAGCCCGTATTGTTGATAGTATACTTTTTAAGGTACAGTCAAAGGTTCCATCATTACAATACTATTTTTTTTGTTTAATTAGCAATTAATAAGTGTCAGGACATGTTTTGTCCTTCTTTTCTTCTTTTATTCTTTATACTCTTATGCTAAAAGCTCACCAGAAACTTTGAAAATCTTTGGTCCAAATTTAAAATGTAGATAACACTGCCAACATGGAACAATGTAAAAATTACGTGGATTCTTCTAGTCAATATTTTACTGGGACAATTTAGTCTACGGAGACTATTTTATGTAAATGATTTTTTTAGTGATCATTTGTTTTTAATGTAATTAAGAAATAGTATGGCACTTTTTATGTGCAACGTACAATGTTCTTAAAAAAAATTCTTACCCATCTATCAATTGTTTTAATCAATGTGTAATGGCTGAAGAAGTCTTATAATAAGGACAAAACTTGTACGAAAAAATATGCAATTTGTATATAATATGAATATTAATAATAGTAGTAATAATAATTTAAAGATTTTAAGAATCTGATTAGTATCAAATAATGTGGAACCAGAATTATTTCCTTTCAAGGTTATTATATAACACTCCACAGGTGTTGCTGCACACCATCCAGAGACCTGTCAACGCAGCTGGAAGTATGCATACGTCCTCCAGTACCATATCCACGCGGCTAGTAAAGCAGGATCTGTTGTCGCGGCACCTACCATTACGACCCGAACATTGCCGAGTGTGTTCAAACTTCTGCTAGGAAAAGGAAGCATGGCAGCCTGCAGATTGGCAACGAGTGGTGCTCAGCAACGAATCATGGTTCCGTCTGGACACAGACGACCACCAAATTCAGTCTGGAGACATCCTGGGCATTGCAGTAACCCATGTTCATTGTTGAGTAGCACACCGCCACAATGAGAGGTGTCAAGGTGTAGGGTGCCATTTCTTATGATTCCTGCTCCCCACTGCTGGCGATTGAAGAAACTCTGATGGCACAGCGATATGTCCAGGATATTCTGCGACTGTGTGTGCTTCCCTTTCTGGTGCGGCTCAACAACCTCAGCAGGAAGAGCCTGGCCTCACAAAGTTGTATATCTCTGGCTTACCTTCTAATGCAAATATGCTTCCTTGGCGAGCAATGTCTCCAGACCACTTGCCCATTGGAAATGTTTCGGACCAGACTGGATGGCAACTATGGCAGATGTGGAAGGAGAGTTGCACTGCCAGCTGTGGCAGGATCTACCTCAGGTGAACATTGGATGACTGTATGCCTCCATGCTTGACCGAAACGCCGCCTGTCTCAGTGCTACAGGTGGTCCAACATCATATTAAGAGCATCCTGAAAGTGTTTGTTACTCTGCAATAAATGCTTGATGAGGTACAATATTTCGATGTTTTATTTGCACTGTATTTGTACCCCCCCTACTTGCCCATGCGATGGCTCCTTCACGGTGCACAATTTTTTTTTTTTTGCAAATAAGTGTATTATAAGACAATATTAGCTGCTTCAACATACGAGCAAGTGCCTAAGATACAACCTGTAACCTAAAACACAGATGTTACTTTTAATATACATACCTAGTTGTGAACTGTAATCACCACCTTCCATACGAAGAATGTATGGAATAACACTATCAATTTGAACATTTCCTATAAGTCCAGCGAAGAAAAGCTCTTCAATTACTTTAGGTTGTAGTGATCTAAGAGGTGGTAATCGAAGAAGTAACTGTGGAAAACGATCCCGATCTTCTGGGAAGGTTTGATTAACATAACCACGAAGTTCCTGGAAGGCCTTCTTTTGGAACTTTTCCACTTGTCGCCTCATTGATAGACCTGGCTGATCTATAAGAGGGGGGAAAATAGAGAAAAGCTCAAAATGTAAAAATTTTTCCCAACAAACACAACAAATACTAACTGAGTACTTCTACAAAGGTCTGGTATGTTAATGTCATACCTGAACTAAACAAGGTGATAGCCTTTAAGTAAGCATATTCATGTTCATCAACTTGCAACCTTGCCATTGAACTCACATACTCTTGTAGCTTACATATGTGATCAGTCACCTGAAAGTGAAATAAGTACTTGGAAACTATCATTATAACTACACAATTCTCAGCATTATTAGAAGACAAGCAAAGAAAAGTAGAGGCAATAATGACAAAATATTTACTTTCAAGTTTATATAAAAAGTTCTTTTTTTTTTTTTTTTTTGGTGGAGCAGTAATGACATTTAACTACAGTTATATAGGTATAATTTACCAAGCAAGGAAAGGTTCCACAACAATCTCTAGAAAACAAAGGTAGAATTGTAGAGCGATATGAAAATAACTTTGCAATGATCAGACATTCAGTTAGGGGAAGGGAGCAAGATAGGTCTGGTACTAATGTCTATCACATATTAGGCAATAAGAGTACAAGATGATATTCTACATTAGGATATCTGAATGTGTCTATAATTTTTGGAAAGAAATCTCTGTGAAATGTGATATGGTGAGATAATGCATGGTTCTTTGTTCTTCATAGTATGAAACTTGGCATTTACAAAATACACAGGCCCAAGAGAAAAAACAAAGTTTCCTAATGGGTCACAGGCAAAATAATTACAATCACAATTCATCTGATCCACACCTGCTTTCTACACAAAATAGCAATATTTTGTAATAATACAGTAAATCCTGAATACAAGACAAATCTAAATCTAAGAGAACCTGTAGTTCTTTCCTTAATTTCAAGAATTCAACATTGTACTTAAATTCTTCTTTGTTTACACCGAGTTTTCATCATCATTGACAGACAACATACACTGACCAGCAAAACTAATGGATCACTTGAATTCTCAAAGGAAAAAGCACGTTAAATTGTGAAACATTTGTTCTATCATTTACACTGATTATTCTCATGAAAAAAAATTAAAAATTGTAATAATGAATGAAATGTTTCACAATTTAACAGGCTTTTTCCTTTGAAAGTTCAAATGATACATTAATCTTGCCAGTCAGTGTAGTTTGCTCAGGTAAGAAAGCTAACCAAAGCAAAATACATCAATGCGTAAGAGGGAAAAGAGGGACTTACCGTGTAAGCATGCATGGAAAAAAAAAAAAAAAAAAAAAAAAAAAAAAAAAAAAAAAAAAAAAGATAGAATCCTGAACTGACAAAGGCGGCAGCAGAAAATTATGGTACCCATGTCTTTCTTTTATGTAAACTCTATCCATGTGTACTTACATGGTAAGCCGCTGTTCTCCATCTGTTACCTATATGTTTATATCGTTTTTAATACTGTTGGTGACCTAGGTTTCCAGCATATGCCTGACGAATGGAGGTTATTTATTGACTTCTCTCAAGAGGGTCTGAAAAGCAGTATTATTGCACAATGAAAACACCAGATTATCAACACTAGTTGTATATTTTGAAGAAAGTAATAATAAACATTATGTTTTCCTTACCTAATGGATTCTATTCAACATAAGAACTGCATACAAATTTGTGGAGATTTTAAATTATTTTTTTGCCTGTAGTTCTTACTTATGTTGAATAGATTCCAATATAATTATTTTTTCTTTGTTTGTAGGGCAGTAATAATAATAATAATAATAATAATAATAATAATAATAATAATAATAATAATAATAATAATAATCACAACAACAATGGCATTTGGCCTCTGAAGAGGCTGGGTGCAGGTCTTTGCAGTTGACGTCGGTATAGGTGACCTGTGCGTCTGCGATGATGGGGCCCTACCTGTGATGAATTCTAATGTTAAAGACAGCACATACGCCCAGACCCCGATACATTGGAAGTAACCAATGAAGGTTAAAATCACCGACCCGGCTGGGAATCGAACCTGGGTCTCTTGGACCAAGGCCAGCACTTTACAGCAAAAGACTGGTCTCCCAGAGAGACTTCCATCGCAGGGCAACATAATGTTATGTACACCTCACAGTACTACGGCCAGTGTTGCCATCACCTGATGTTGAAAAGTAGCAAAAACTTATAGTCAAAATGGCTAGAAATGGGTAAACAAATGGACTAGCTTGCAAATAGTTGCTATATGAGCGTAAATCATAAGAGAGTGTAGACATGCACACACACAAAACTTGTGATAAGGAGAAAAATACAAACAATTTAATTATATTGAATTCACCTAACAAAAATACATGTCATCATCATCATCATCATCATCTTCTTCAGTGTTTTGTTTCTCCTCAATATCACCACCTACAGAGGCAATTCTGCTGATTATTTTTGTGCTGTGTAAGTTACACTTGAACCAATAAATCTAAGAACTTCCATTGGGACATTGTATGGAAAAGAAAACTTTCCCACATGGCTTAGTCAAAATTTTAATTTAAAATAGCCAACAAAATAGCCAATAAGCAAAAATTGCAAAATGCTTTTCTATTGTCTGTTGGAATGGGCTGAATCCATTCTTTAAATTCAGCTATAGTCTCCCACTCTGTCCTATAGTTCTGTGCATACTGAGGTTTTGGCATGATAAAGGACATTAGTTTAATTAGGTCTATGCAAATGTAAGTGAGCCACTATACACATTAAATTAAGGCATAAAGAAATCATGTTTTTTTTTCACTGCATGAAACTTAGTGAAGAAAGTAACTTTAGACACTTAAAACCTACAGTACACCATGGGCAATCGAGACTGAGCAGTGTTGATGAGTCTTGTCTGGACAAGTCGCAAGAAGTGTGATCATGGTGGAATGAAATAAGAAAGAAAAAGGAGTTATGGGGATTCACCAGTTATGTCATTCTCATGGACACACTCAAACTCAAGAAGAGCAGATGCCTGAAATATAATGTAAACCACTTAGCCAGAGTGATGAAATAAGCTAAGCAAGCTTTAGCCATGCTATGCAGACAAGGGAGATGAACTTGTGAATAGAGGGGAATCAGAATTTTTTAATGGTTCTGTATGTGACAGGGATGTCCAATTACTTTCACTGCCACAATTAAAATAATTATTTCAGGAAATGACCTGAACTATGAATAACTTACCTGTAATGAACTGAATATCACAACACAGGTGTCAAAAGTAACTATGGCTAGAAATGACCAAGTTAGGAAAAGAAATTGGCCAAAATGCCACTAGTGGCTTTTTCGAATATTTGTGGTTAACTTAATACTCAAAATGGCCACATCTAGCCATAAAGTGCCTAAACTGGCTACCGTGGCTACAGCCCTGATGGGCCTTGATTTACGAAGAAACCACTGATCTGCCCGAAGGCCTGCAGATTATGAGGTGATGTGTGGTCAGTGTAACAAATCCTCTCAGATGTCAGAATCCAGTTTCAAAAGCTGAGTAGTGCAAAAAATCTTTGTGGCCAACAAATTAGGAACAAGTTGCCATGATAAAAAGCCTTGAGGAAAAGTTAAGTGTCAAGAAACTAACACCCTGGGAAACTTTTTGCAAAGCGTTTTACAGCTTGCTGGGTAATGATAATACAGAAAATTCATGAAAACAATTCGGATTTTGAATGTCACTGAAAATTCACTTTCTGTATTCCCACAACCAGAATATGGAAGCTGTAAGCAAAAAAAAGAAAATTACCATCATGATATTAAAAAATTGAAATAATGTTATTGTATTTATGGCCCACTAACAAACTTCATGGTTTTCGGAGATGCCAAGGTGCCAAAATTTTGTCTGCAGAAGTTCTTTAATGTGCCGGAAATCTACTAGAATACCACCAGACTGAGCTGGCATTGAACCTGCCAACTTGAGGTCAGTATGCCAGTGCTCTATAGCCTGTGCTACTGAGACCCAAGAAAAGGAACAGAGATACCAAGAAAGAAGGGATCCTTAAATGATGGGTGACTAATGCTGGCATTTGGTCAGAGCAACTGATATCATTCACAAGTGGAATAAATGTACTTAAATGTTAACAATATCTCAGATTAGAAAGCCGGATGCCCTTGTCATTGGGACGTAGGCGAAGCAGCTAAAGCAGCGCAGAGCAGATTTTTGTAATTCACACAAATCATTGCACCATTGCAAGTTGACAGGCAGGGTAGGACAGAGCAGAGCAGGTTCTGCACCTACTTCCGTCTACCACACGCAGTCTTCGAAACACAGTTTCCTGCGCACATGCCACACAGTTAAGAAATGGAGGAAAAAATTACCACATCCGTTCGGTCTCAACATGTTTTGTACTACGTGAACCATGTGGACTACAATGCAATGTTTAATATTAATTTCCGTTATGTACTTAATGTATGTACGTATGTACGTACGTGCATTGTGAGAAAATGGCTGAAGAGAATTTAATGAAAATTGCTATGTAAATTTGGGGAATAAGGCACTACAGTCAAGGCTATAAATAATTTTAATCATGCTGGGTACAATGGTAGTTTAGGAGAGGGCTTAAAATTTAATTCAGTTAGGGATTCAGTTAGGTGGAAATGTAGTAAGCATTTTGGCCTATTCTGATGACTTGGTCTTAATGGCAGACTGTGCTGAAAGCCTGCAGTCTAATATCTTGGAACTTGAAAATAGGTGCAATGAGCATGGTATGAAAATTAGCCTCTCGAAGACTAAATTGATGTCAGTAGGTAAGAAATTCAACTGAATTGAATGTCAGATTGGTGATACAAAGCTGGAACAGGTCGATAATTTCAAGTATTTAGGTTGTGTGTTCTCCCAGGATGGTAATATAGTAAGAGAGATTGAATCAAGGTGTCGTAAAGCTAATGCAGTGAGCTCGCAGTTGCGATCAGCAGTATTCTGTACGAAGGAAGTCAGCTGCCAGACGAAACTATCTTTACATCGGTCTGTTTTCAGACCAACTTTGCTTTACGGGAGCAAAAGCTGGGTGGACTCAGGATATCTTATTCATAAGTTAGAAGTAACAGACATGAAAATAGGAAGAATGATTGCTGGTACAAACAGGTGGGAACAATGGCAGGAGGGTACTCGGAATGAGGAGATAAAGGCTAATTTAGGAATGAACTCGATGGATGAAGCTGTACTCATAAACCGGCTTCGGTGGTGGGGTCATGTGAGGCGAATGGAGGAGGATAGGTTACCTAGGAGAATAATGGAATCTGCTATGGAGGTTAAGAGAAGTAGAGGGAGACCAAGACGATGATGGTTAGACTCGGTTTCTAACAATTTAAAGATTAGAGGTATAGAACTAAATGAGGCCACAACACTAGTTGCAAATCGAGGATTGTGGGGACATTTAGTATATTCACAGAGGCTTGCAGACTGAACGCTGAAAGGCATAACAGTCTATAATGATAATGTATGTATGTATATTTATGTAACAATCCCCGGCTGAAGTTCTCGCAATATTGGGTATTTTTATTATTTATAAGTTTCATATTCCGTATTGATTGGAATCAATGTAATAGACAAGAAAAATGTTCCACCGATCAATACATTTATTATGAATGAATTATTGCACTAGTACCGGTTTCGGCCTATCATGGCCATCATCAGCTAGCACACAAATTTACAGTCATTTGCAACTACTGCAAGCTATTGAAATACTGAACAGATAAACGTTGACTCAAATAAGTGTAAATAACAAGGATAATGGGCGCCACCTGCAAAACAATTGCAGGAATATTTAATTATGTAGAGCAACGAGCCACTCCCTCTCCCAAGGCGACGGTCATCAGGCTGACGAGGCTCCAGACTTACTTTATAATCTTACCTGTTGCTATATAACCCCTGAAATTAAATTTGGGTAACATACCAGGTTCAGCCTTACTCCACTGACGAAAGACTCACTTTAAGTTTGATTCTATGACTTTACTCCCAGAATAAGAACTAATATGTGACAAACACCAACAAAAATCAACACTTATGCAACCCACTTAGTGCTTGCCGTTTACATAGAGCAAATATACACAATACTACCCAACAAAATCAAATCTTCACGAGATTTACTCGTTTGTCGTATACAAAGGCCAATTACAAACCACTAAAATCACCAATAAAATAAAATATCATTTAACAAGACCAACTCGTGTTTGCCGTCTACAAAGGCAAATTACAAACCACTAAAATCACCAATAAAATATCATTTAACGAGACCAACTCGTGTTTGCCATCTACAAAGGCAAATTACAAACCACTAAAATCACCAATAAAATAAAATATCATTTAACGAGACCAACTCGTGTGGGCCGTCTACAAAGGCAAATTACAAACCACTAAAATCACCAATAAAATAAAATATCACTTAACAAGACCAACTCGTGTTTGCCGTCTACAAAGGCATATTACAAACCACTAAAATCACCAATAAAATAAAATATCATTTAACGAGACCAAAACGTGTGGACCGTCTACAAACGCAAATTTCAAACCACTAAAATCACCAATAAAAAATAAAACATCATTATACTTTTAACATACCTCCAGGTAAGAGCCCCACTGCACTCCACTGTTACCGTGAATCCTAATTTGGTAGAGAAAAGTACGACGACTATTTCTCTACATATGGATGCAACCTTCTTTACGAAGAGCATCCCTAACCTCATTTACACTTCTTCGTTGACGTCTTGAATCCTTTCCAATTGCCGGCTGGACGGAAAGCGTTACATGTCCGGAGGCAAGCAAACAGCAAAATTCTCCATCAACTGAAGCTGCATACTCGGCTGACAAGTTACAAACAAACACTTTCTTTTACAGAAAGTCCACTGCAAAGCCGGTAAGTCGTCGTGATTATACCATGTTCACTCCGTAACAGATACTCACGAACAATAGCAGATCGCATAGCAAACTGCGCAAATACGTAGCTCCCGCAGACCGGTACAAATGAGAAACACACAGAATCAGCATCAGAGTCAGAATCAGAATAAGTATCAGAATCAGAATGAGAATGACTCGCCGTACACACGTACACACTTATATAGGCTTGCTACACGTGGTTATAGCGTCCTGAAAAGTTTACTGGTAGCAACGCTCTCACAGGCACTTCTTCACGCGTCACTCAGTCAACCCAAACCTCGCTCAAAACAAAGCCCTCGCATTGGCTATCGAGTATTTGATGTGACATAGAACGTCCACTCATGTATGTCCACATTGATCCACTCCAATTCTTCAACCGATACAACCTGCCGTACCCCGTGTTTCCAAGCCACTTAGTTGCAGCACACACAACTGACCTCAACCGTCCTTCCCGATATAGTAGCTGTTTTCCCGGTTGCACAATCCTTACGGCTAGGCCATATTTACAGACTCTTACCCAAACGGAAATTTATACAAAATATAATGATGCACATATGCAATATTCCCTAACTACACATTCTTCTTATAATATTACGTTTTTACATTGTAAATAAACAAAATTACACGATTTTAACATTACAAACTATATACGAACATTTTCTAACCTAAAAACTCGGGGATCGTGCATACGTACGGTTACACATTAGACAAAATTACAAAGATGTTACGTTTACTTCCATTTTGCATTAGACATCCGAATGCTCTAACGTAACATCTTTGTAATTTTGTCCCAATGACTGTAAATTTGTGTGCTAGCTGATGATGGCCATGATAGGCCGAAACCGGTACTAGTGCAATAATTCATTCACAATAAATGTATTGATCGGTGGAACATTTTTCTTGTCTATTATATTGGGTATTTCACGTCAGAATCTAATGTTGATTATGGAGAGCACCATCGCTGACTCAACAGACATTAACATTGCGAATTTTTTTCTCACTAACTTGAAAGAATACAATACCATCCCCTTAAAGTACTGCATTGCTTTTGGTACAGATAACGCCTCAGTGATTGTAGAGTTAAAGATGAGTGTGGCAGGTCTGTTGAGAAAGGAAATGGGGGAAAAAAAAATTGTAGGATGCCCTTGTCATTTAATAAATTTAGCTGCTGAAAATATTGGAATGTTTGTTTAATAAAATAGATGAACATTAACTTTCTGTTGTTTGGAAAGAAGTTCATTGTTACTGGCTTTACGTCACACCGACACAGACAGGCCTAGGAGTGGGAAGGAAGTGGCTGTGTCCTTAATGAAGGTACGGCCCCAGCATTAGCCTGGTGTGAAAATGGAAAACCACGGAAAACCATCTTCAGGGTTGCCGACAGTGGGGTTCGAACCCACTACCTCCAGAATGCAAGCTCACAGCTGCGTTACCCTAACCACATGGCCACTTGCTCGGTACATGTTTTGAAATGTCTCCCTTCCTCTTATACAAGATACTAAAGTCACACTTACAAACACTACAAAATGCAAATGTTGAGCCTTTTCTAGACTTGGTTATACAGAAAGTTATCATTGTACACGCTTTTGAACGTCGCATCAAACTTTTTTGATATAATACCGAGGACATAAAATCTCAAGGATAATACTCGTAATACCGTCGCCATAAGACCTATCTGTGTCGGTGCGACGTAAAGCAAATAGCAAAAAACTCGTAATAATACCGAGGAACCAACAAAATCACTCACGTTATAAATCTCATTGTTGGGTCCGTATTGAGCAATGTATACCTTTCTAAAATAATGTTTATTTTTTGAGTCCACCTTTTCAATATATTATGTTTTCTTACTGATTTACATGAATATTTTATATTATTATGTCATAAGCGGGACATGTTTCGCCTATTTTTTAGGCATCTTCAGCTGCTGTTCATACTACCTAAGATCAAAATAGCTAGGATCCTGGATTTTGATTAATAATAAAATACTTATGATTGTTAAGCTGACATTAATTGTTTTAAAGAAAAATATTTTTATGTGTACTATGTGTTCTGTAGGAACATCTGGCTGATGTGCATAGTTATCACTAGTGAATTGTGTTAACAAGTACCATAAATAAAAACATTTAGCTTGTATACAATTGATCTAAGAAGAGATGAGTTTACAATGATTACATATTTGATAAAAACATAATAATATGCTTTAGAAAACTTGTGATGACATTGGTTTGGTTTAGGTGATATTAGTCTGTAATATCCAATGTGTGTGCTCTCACTGGAATCTTCATGGACCTGAGTGTCACCTTGGGAATAAAATTTGGTAGCGTTTCCATACGATTATTGCAGATTATCTATATACCATGTTTCATAGCAATTAATAAGCTAACAAAATCATTTTTAATCATTTACCTGTTTTACCTGACGAGGAGATATACTTTCTTGAGCAACAGATGTCTGGAGATGATTAATAATAGATGACAAAATACTTGATAATGAGAGTATTTCAGAACACTGAGCTAAACCAAGAGTGAAGAGTTCAACCCAACAGCCACGTAGCAACGTGACATGTGTATCTGAACTGAAAAAAGAAAAATGTCTTAACACCTACATGGTAATGTCAATACTTACATAAACATAAGCAAACACTCAAAATTAAAGTGAATCATGACTGCTACCCACAAAATACACCTAGCCATGGGCACATATTGACTGGATTGCACTCTACTTCTCCCTTCAGCCAGGACTGAAATAAATCTATAATTTGAAGCACTAAAGCAAATTATGAGAATGTGAAACATTCTCAGTTTGATCCAATTAAAGAACAATTGAATGGGGCAAGGGAGAGCCATGGCAATTTGTTAGGAATGAAGTTTAAGACAGTCGGTAGTCTTGACTTTTTAGTGATTTAGCCTTGACATACACAAAATAAAAATAAAATGAGGGCATGATATTGCACCAGTCCTCACAGGTATGTTTTCTCATAAACAATTGGACCTATAGATTTAATGTTTGCTGTGGATATCCACAGGGTTTGTATCTACATGGGAGGTGACATATATTTTGATAATAATTAAAATTAAGTCTGAAAAAATATTAAATGCAATGAACATACAATACCATGCGCTCATTTTTCTCTTTGAGCAACTATATAGGTTGTGCCAAACTACTGTATGTTAACCAACAATAAGTGAATATTTCTCATCCAAAAACACAAACTTAACTTCTGAAAGATATCCTTTCAACAAGTCATGTGAATAGAACAAGGAAGCGCACGCGCACGCACACGCACACACACACAAATATATATATAAAATAAAAAATAGGATACTATACTAGGGCCTACGAGAGTTGGAGTCTGACGTTTAGCGCTAGCAGCAAGAAAAAGTTGACAAACACTGTTCAAAACTGGTCTTTTGCCAAGGTAATGATCCCAGCAATGCCACATATTAGGGATGCTCTCGCCATGTGGCTTGACTTGCTTTCTGCCACTTTTGTGATATCATTTACAGTGGAACTGCATTTGCTATGTTAGTTGTTACTGCTTTACGTGTTTGTTATATGAATATTATTTTTGGTGTTAGTTGATCAGTGGCTAGATGTACAATTTTCAAAGTTTTATTCATTTGTAGATTTCAGTGGTCTTTTGCTGATGATGATGCTTGTTGTTTTAAGGGGCCTAACATCGAAGGTCATCGGCCACAGTGGTCTTTTAGTGTGACTAATGTTTGTTAGAAGTGCTTCATCAATCATTAACAAACCACGTAGTTATCTTTTCTTTATTCTTGTGAGTGTTTGAACGATGACTTCTAAGTCAAAAGGAATGGTGAAAATTACAAGTGGCCGAGGTGTGACTTGTTCAAAGCCAGGGAAAGGAAATGATTGTGTCAGTGGCAGGATTTCTTTGAAAGGGTAGCAGACAGTATGCAGGAAATAGGTTCTCCTCTAATACCATTCAATGAAGTTCAGGAATGTACTGCCAGAGCCATGGGAGTAAGCAAAAATACTGACCGGAGGGTTTCAAATGGGAAATTCACTTGCCCAGGAGGGAAGTTATCCACTTCAGGTAAAAACAGGTCTTGGCACACGAATAATTTAAGTATTGATTCATTCCAGGAGGATGTTATTTGTCGCCATGTTGATTATTATGTTAGGCAGGTACATCCCACTGTTAACAAATTGTTTGCTTCACCGAAATGGTGTGATTTATTTCCAGGAAGTAGAATGTCCCTGTAGAGATTATTACACATAATTGTGACAATGAGCAGGATAACACAGGAGAGCATATGGATGGTGCAGAACCTCTTCTAAACGATTGACTGCAGTTGGCAGAGTGGCGAGTACAAAACTTTTACAATCATTTCAATTCAGAACTTTGTTTACGATACATGTATTTACATTTTATTGCAATTTTCTGTCCAACCTGTTGGCTGAATGATCAGTGTAATGGTCTTCGGTTCAGAGGGTCCCGGGTTCGATTCCTGGCTGGGTCAGGGATTTTAACCTTCATTGGTTAATTCCAATGGCGTGAGGGCTGGGTGCTTGTGCTGTCCCCAACATCCCTACAACTCACACACCACACATAACACTATCCTCCACCACAATAACACGCAGTTACCTACAGGGCAGATGCTGCCCATCCTCATCGGAGGGTCTGCCTTTCAAGGGCTGTACTCGGCTAGAATTAGCCACACGAAATTAAATTAAATTGCAATTTTCTGAATAAATGAACCATTAAGTGTGAGGTCTTTTTTTTTTTTTTTTTGCTAGTTGCTTTACGTCGCACCGACACAGATAGGTCTTATGGCGACGATGGGACAGGAAAGGGCTAGGAGTGGGAAGGAAGCGGCCGTGGCCTTAATTAAGGTACAGCCCCAGCATTTGCCTGGTGTGAAAATGGGAAACCACGGAAAACCATTTTCAGGGCTGCCGACAGTGGGGTTCGAACCTACTATCTCCCGAATACTGGATACTGGCCGCACTTAAGCGACTGCAGCTATCGAGATCGGTAAGTGTGAGGTCTAGGTGTCTTCTTAATTCCATTTCATTCATATTCCGACTGATTTATTTTTATTTTTTATGATAAAGTATCATATTCCTTAGATAGTGTATATACAGTAGTTTATTCTTTACATGTACCATTAATGATCAGCAGTAAATAATACAGTTATCAATGTGATAAGTGTTCTATTCGGTCTCATAACTTCCTTATGACTAACGGATGGATATAAGTTATGCTCTGACTACAATTTTTTTAAGTTGTGCATTTTTTTTGTGTGTTCATCAGCTGTTACTGATTATGAGATCTCACATTTACGTCAATGACGTGTTTTGTCTTAAATGCCCATTTTATCAGCACAAGCTTAGGAATGGATTTAAGTTTATCGAATTCTATTAAGTCTACATGTTTTATTAAACACTGCGAGTATATTAAAAGATTATATATACTGCAGGCGGTGGTAATTGTAACAATGAAGTGCACCTCTTAGCTACTGCTTTCACTGCTCAAATGTTAGACTCCAACTCACATGGGCCGAAATATGTGTGCGTGCATAAGAAAAGGGACCACTTCTCGGTCAACAGTTCATGAAATAATTGTAAAAAACCACTCAAGGGAGTAAAATGTAGAATTTTCGTTTTTGATACGTATGTATTGCTTCGGCCGTCATCTACTCACTGCGTGAATTTAAAAGCCCCCTCACAATAATCACAGCTAAAACATGAGGTTTATTTAATACTAAGAAAAGGGACCACTTTTCGCATCGTAGGCGAGGCTCCACACACTTACTCACTTGCACTCAAGCTGCGCGAGCATAAGATAAGATCACTTGGATATCTTATGATAAATAAACCCTAGCTGGACACTTTTAAAGGTAATAGGTTTCATAAGCATCCAGTCTGCTCCAAACATTTCCGACACCGATGCAGTCTTTCAGTGTATTCCATACTTCCTTATTATTTCCTTATTATTCGTATAGTTGTGAATTTAAGTTTATTGAAACATTTTAAAATAGATTAGGTTCCAAAATAAGGAGTAATAATTCTCACTATGTCAAGGCCTAGTGATGCAGCAGATGTTATCGCGAAAGCTTTAAAACAATATGCAGACAGTGACTTGCCTCTGGGACTACCGAATTATTTTGGACTACTTCAGTGCACCCCTTGAGTTTGAAAGTGAAAATTCTGGTGAGGATAGTGATTTTGAGGAAAGTGAACCTCTTGAAATTTCCATAACAGACGAGTTGCAGGAAAACTCTGTTGATGCAGACGTAAGTGTTCTACAGGATGTTCCCAAAGTTAAAAAAAAAGCTTCCAAATATACGGAGGAGGTTAATGAATTTGTAAACAAGGGTTGTGGCTGTACAAGAAATTGCAATGGTCTTTTTCCCAAAAGCTTCATTCATTCTTCGAGAATAGAATGTCAGGAACTGGATTACAATTGTGGAGATCATGTCAACCACCACCACATATATATGATGGGTGCGATGAATGCATTAGTACGAAACCAGCCAATGACGACAGCTACTAAGGGAAAAAATTATGACAGGAAAGAAACTTACACAATATATCACTTCAGAGGGTAGAAGGTGTGTCAGTCATTCTTTCAATTTGTATTTACTTGTGGCTCGAAGAGGCTAAAAAATTTAAAGGTCCAATTCAAGAAAGAAGGGGTGCAGCCTAAAATTCACCGAAACATATTAACGACTTCTCAGATAAAATTTATTCCTCTTGATGATCGTAAACATGCAGTCAACTTTATGAATAATTTCAGTGAACAAAATGCATTTGTCATGCCGGGCCAGATTCCTACAAAACAAAGAAGTGACCTCATGCTTCTCCCAACCAGTACGTTCATACATTATACTCTGACAGTTGTAAATCATTAGAGAGAATTCCTGTGTCACTCTCGTCCTGGTATTCAATCTGGCGTACATTTTGCAGTAACACAGTAGTTCAGAAACCCAAGACTGATCTTTGTATGACTTGTACAAGCAATCAAACTATAATAGGTAAACTGTCAATTACGGATGAAGAGGAAAAAATAAATCTGATGGAGGAGGCTATACAACATTTTAATCACGTCCAAGCAGAACGGACTGCTTATAAAAACACCATGGAGAATTGTAGACAAGGGATTAGACAACTGGAAACTCCTTTGTCTCTTGGGCCACATAGCTGTAACACATGCAAAGGCACAATGCATTATAGTTTTGATTTGCCCAACAGGTGCACTTATCATACGATCCACAACAAGTTGGACCCATTTTCTTTCTTACAGGCTACAAAGTGGGTCTCTTTGGTGTAGCATGTGAACCATTTAACAAATTTGTTTTGTACATTATTCCAGAAGCTTGTATTGCGGTTAAAGGAGCAAATACTGTCTTATCCCTTTTACATCACTTCTTGGAAAATTTTTCAGTAGGTGAGGAGCATTTAGAATTCCATGCTGATAACTGTGTTGGGTAAAATAAAAAAAAAAAAAAAAAACATTGTAATGAGATACCTCATGTGGAGAGTTATGATAGGAAAGAACAGCAGTTGCAAAATTTCATTTTTGCCAGTGGGACACATGAAATTTCAACCTGATTTGCATTTCGGTTGTTTCAAGAGAGCATTCCGGAAAAATGGAAGTGAAGTTACTGAAGATGTAATTAATGTCGCCCGTAAAAGTTGTAAGGTTTCTAGCTCTATTATTCCTGTTGCTATTGGCACAGAATCTGGAAATGTAACAATTCCTACTTATGGCTGGCAACACAAGTTATGTGGTGGAATGAAAAACATTCCACAAATAACCCAGGTACATCAATTTGTGTATATGAAAGAGCACCCTGGTGTAGTGTTGACAAAGAAATCCATAGTTTCTGACGAAGTACCCTACACCATCCTTCCAGAAGATCCACTGCCTGACTTCAGTGACCTTCTGCAAGTCATCAAACCTCAGAGACTTAGCATCGATAGACAGTTATATCTCCATGAAAAAATTAGACCCTTCGCAACAGAAGATAAGGAAGATATACTACGTCATGCTGTAACATCTTTTCCTGCTCCAAAAGCGCTGCCACCAACCACCTCAAGTGAAAATCTTACAGAGCCGGCTTCTGTTTCTCCTCCTCTGCCAATAATTATACCATAATCATCTTCTTCAAAAAGTTTAACGCCTAAAAAGACAAGTACGGCTCAGAAGAGAAAACCACCAACTCCGAGAAAATTCTCCCCAAAGAAGAGGCCTCGACCCACCTGCAGCTACTGTGGAGGGGCAGGACATCGGGACCAAACAGTGAAAGGGCATATAATATGCCCAAAATGCAGGCTTCAGCATGAATTACTGATATTCCAGTCTTATGCTGGCTGTGATTAATGATCATTAAGGTATGTGATAATTTTTTCAAATGCAGTAATGTTGCAATTAGTTGTCTTCATTGACCTTCTGCAAGTCATAAAACCTCAGAGACTTAATGTCCCTCGTAAAAGTTGTCAGGTTTCTAGCTCTATTATTCCTGTCACTACTGGCACAGAATCCAGAAATGTAACAATTCCTACTTATGACTGGCAAAACAAGCTCCACAAAAAATTAGACCGTAAATAACATCTGTTAGCAATTTTCATTTAAAAAATCCTATGTCAGAATACTGGTGAACATGAAAATGTGAACGCCAGCAGAACTTCCAAATAGTTTCATAGTTACTTGTGTCACAAAGTAACCAAATTTTTAAACAGGTCTACTGAAAAGTTATGAAATCTTATGTTGTAATATTACATGCTAATTTAAGGCCTTAATTTCTTTCAGACACATTCAATTCAATTACATGATATTTAGTTACATATTATGGAACACGACAGTACCTTTATCTCAATACCCGACATGTGGTCCTTTTTCATATGCATGCACACATATAGGAAAGATATGAACACACAAAAGGCTAATGACAGTCTGATGTGGACAGGCAGAGCAACAGAAAGAAAAGAAATTCATTAAAGGGAATGAGTGTGGATGCCCACCCCTAAGCCAGAACGAAGGCAGAACTAAGCTTGTCAGGGACAGAGAAGAAATAGTTCTGGATGTGGGAAGAGCCTAACTATGTAGAAGACAATGTCTGATACACAGTTGAATACATTCAAATTTGTAAAGCTTGAGACTGATATACTGATTTTCATAAGAGTGCAATTGAGGACTGCTTTTTGCAAAACTTTCCTTGTTAAAAAATGACATTTTTCAGGAGAGACAAAAAAACTGTTTTCCAAGAAGGGCTTTACAGTTATAAACTTGTTTTTTGTTGATTAATTTTATAATTATTGCTTATGAAACGGTGATCTGCAGACTTTATCTAAGAACTGTACACCACATGAGAGTTCAAAAGTCAAAAGGTTTCTTCAAAACTTGCTTCCTACACAAAATATTAGTTTATTACTATTATTATTTGCTTTACATCGCACCAACACAGATAGGTCTTATGGCGACAATGGGATAGGAAAGGCCTAGGAGTGGGAAGGAAGCGGCCTTAATTAATATACAGCCCCACCATTTGCCTCGTGTGAAAATGGGAAACCATAGAAAACCATCTTCAGGGCTGCCGACAGTGGGGTTCGAACCCACTATCTCCCGGATGCAAGCTCACAGCTGCGCGCCCTAACCGCATGGCCAACTCGCCTGGTCAAAATATTAGTAAAGAAATTGGTAGTAATTTTAGTAAAACAGGAGTTTTCTTTGTTTTTCCATCAATTAAACATATTTATTCAAAATGCAAGTATCACAGTACACTATTCCTGCAAATTCTGACTTGTACACTCTTATGAATACGAATTAATTCAGAAAAGAAAAAAAACACATGTTATGTGAAATTTATTTATATGAACATTTTATCCACGTTTCACTCAAAATTCTCCTACAGCAGTGTCTTCAAAATAATTGTCTTTGGTATATTCACGCTTTATGAATATAAAAGAAACCAAAAGAGAAAGGAAAATAGTATCATTCTTGTTTTATAAAATATTTATCATCACCAACACTTCGTCCACTTTTCAATCAACTTTTTCTATGTTAGAATATTCCTCAGACATGTTAAATTTAATTAATGACTGCACAACTTCTACAGTTCTTACAAAATTGTACAAAATAGTGTCGATTATTCTTCTAATCAATGCTACGATATTTACATCCATTTAAGAAGAAATTTAACATGGGCATGTTTCGATCTTCAGTAAGATATGTATATTACTGAGGATGACCCTATGCCAGGTTGAAACATGTCTATGTTAAATTTCATCTTAATTGGATGTAAATATTCATTTTTTACAAATAAAAAGTATTTATAAGTTCCTCCTTTTCAATACAAAACAAACCATCTGTTAGATGGGACAATGTCTATACATGTTTCAGTCTAATCTCAAGGCCATCCTCAGTAGATCAATTATTACATTACATAAACCAATTTAAAATGTTGATGAAGTAAAATACAATGACCATGCTTGTTAAAGTAAAAAAAAAATATTGAGGTAAAAAATCCTCTTGTCTGAAAGGCCATTTTGCTTGACAATAAAACTTGCTGATTCTTTAAAATGAAACACTGTGTTGTACAGCATAGTGAGACCGTCAATAACGTGGTTAATGGAAAAAAAGAGAGTCTGAGTGGATGAAAACAAACCAAAATTATAACATGCAATGTAAGTACTGCAATAATGACTAGAAGGATAATCAACACAATTTTGTACAATTTTGTAAGAAGTTCAACCGACAATACAGATCTAACATGAGATTTATAGTCTGCAACTTCTATAGCACAAGAATCACAAAGCTTCATTTACTGACCAGAGAAGACTACCTACTAATAACCTTTATATTGCTGCATTTGCAATCTGCTGTGCTGCACCCACAATATTATGAGTGACACATACATCCGATTACAACTACGCAATACTCGCAATGTTGACATCAGAAATCATTTCAATTCCGTGAGCGTATACAGCCACCTCTCTGCAGTAGATAGAAAGTTGTATAATAACTATTCCTGGATTAATTCATGAGTTATTACTACAAATACGACACTGCTTTATCAGCTGTGGTGTGTCCAGCACACAACCTAGCAGAAAGGCCGCATCAGGGAGAAGTAAGTTATATCGTGCAGCAAAGAGCGCAATGTTGCCGAATTTGAGGTTTAAAGGGTGTTATCCACATTAGAATCGGAAGATGAATATTCCAATTTTAGTGATTTAGAGAATAATGATAATAGTAATGACACTGATTATAATGTAAGCGCAGATGTTGACTAACGAAAGGAAAGCACGGAGCTTTTACAAAAAAGATTTCATCTCAGCAATGAAAACGATAATGAATAAAAGCAGGCGGAAAGTAACATCCAAACATTTCTGCATACTCCATAGTACCGTTGTCTTAATTTTAAACCAAATCCATGCAGTTATAAAGAGTAACAATTTCAATGACTTCAAAATAAAAATCATTCCTGTAGAAAGCTAGCTTTGGAAAAATTCTCAAAATTTTACAGATTATTACTGCAGCCAAAAGCAATTTCTACTAAAACAGGTTGCACCATCCTATAGAGGGCTTCAATATAAATGTGAATCAAAAAAAGTGAATTTCCATTTTGTTGTTGTTGTTGTTGCCAAAAGCAAGTTTTGCAAAAACGGTCCTCAATTGCCTGTGGCTATTTCCTGATGGATGCAGTATTTTTTGCATCTGTCTGTTGGCACTTGCCACAGCAAAATATAGCTCCCACTGAAATCAAAGTCTCATTCATAGCTGCGACAGTTTGGAAGCTGCTGGGGTATGGGTGGTACTGAGTAATGACATTCAAACCACAACTTGTGCATCTGCATGTTATGAAAGGCCATGAGGCCAATAGTGTTGCAATATGCAATGGCACTTTCTGGCCCAGTAGGGAAAGCAACAGCAAACTACCACTCTCCTCACCATATCTCATAGGCCTCATTACGGTGCAGTCATTGGATTTTGTGGTTTCTTAGTAACTGGATAACCTTCAGTGGTGCTATTTGAGGATCCAACAGGTCTCCGGGCTGAAGACTTAACAGACAAGAGAGTGTAAGATGCAGAATCAAAGAAAATCCCACAGGAATACTAAATATATGTAGGTACTGTCAGGGGCACCGGGTTTTGAAAATTAGTGGGGGTGCTCTAACTCACAGTCCAACCAAGAAAGCCCGGAAGATGGTTTTCTGTGGTTTCCCATTATCACACCAGGCAAATGCTAGGGCTGTACCTTAAGTAAGACTACGCTCACTTCCTTCACATTCCTAGCCCTTTCCTATCTCATCGTCACTATAAGACCTACCTGCATCGATGCGACGTCAAGCAAATTGTAAAAACTCAGTCCTAAAAGGGTGAAGGCCCTGGAAAATGTTGAAATTTAACCCTCATGAAAACACAGTTTTAGGTGTTTTTGAATGAGCAATACTTGATGTAAAACAAACTATTGTTTTTGTTACATGTTTTTTCAACAATAATGAGTGATTATAAACTAAAGTCCACGTAAATCCACATACAACTTGTTGTATGTCCGTCGCTCCCTTCTCGATCCGCCAGCCAGCTACACGCGTGCCAGTGTGTTATTCTTCGAGCCTCGACGCGCAGCCCTCAGTGCGCATGCCTGGAACGTCGTGTGTGCTATATAAAGGAGCTCCTAGCCTGTCCAGACGCCCACTGACCCCGGTGTCCAGCTCCAGAATACACCCTACGTCGAGCACGGAGGCTACTCCTCTTGAAAATGTGCTTCGGCCAGGTGGACTGAATTTCTGGCAGTAAGAGGTCTCACCTCGGGTCACCGCTCCTCTTGCCTATTCCGCTGTCCATGCCCAGTCTTACCATTATATGCCACTATCATTCCCTAGCTAATGCAAGCTCCCATTATCGACTTAGTTTCGCTAAGTAGGAACTCTTCAGTCATTGAACTTACGTTAATGAACTCAGACACTTCAACAAGGAAGGACTCTCTGAGATATTTACGTCAGTGCTTCTGATAGTTTTCGACTATCAAGAACTTTTCATGTCACAAAGACTATCTTTCCGAAATAGTAGTGAACGTGAATACTCCAACGTGTATATAGTGTACAAAGACAGACTCTTTCTCCAAATTCATAGTTCAATTTGCTTCGAGATAACTTTCAGTTTTGTTAGTGTAAATATTGTAATTTTACATGTGAAGCAAATAAAGAAGTTGTGCCTTTTGTAAACCCAACCTTGTTTACAACACAACTGAAATAAAATCCACATAAAAGGTAAACGTGAGTTTTAATCATGAAAAAGTAAGAGATTTTAAGTTCTAAATATATGTGAATTAAAAGGAAGGTAAAGAAATACAAACTGTCTCTAAAATCTTAAGGTAAAAAAACATTATAGTCTAGTTTTCTCGTAGAATGGCATAAAACTGAGTTTACAAAAAGCAATTTGCCTCAAATTTTGCCTTTATTTAGTATAATAATAAAAGAGAAACTAAAAGTCTTAAGTCTTTAGTACAAAATTTAAAATCTTTGCAGAATATCTAATTCTCAGTCACCGAGCTCGATAGCTGCAGTTGCTTAAGTGCGGTCAGTATCCAGTATTCGGGAGATAGTAGGTTCGAACCCCACTGTCGGCAGCCCTGAAAATGGTTTTCCGTGGTTTCCCATTTTCACACCAGGCAAATGCTGGGGCTGTACCTTAATTAAGGCCACGGCCGCTTCCTTCCCACTCCTAGCCCTTTCCTGTTCCATCGTCGCCGTAAGACCTATCTGTGTCGGTGCGACGTAAAACAACTAGAAAAAAAAAAAAACTCAGTCAGAAAGAAAGCATTCGTATGAACAGTCGATCGTTCGATGAAAATGTTCGTCACAGTTCCTAGGTTCAACTTACTTTTGCTTTTCGATTATGGACATGCATGTGTGCACTGTCATTCAATTTTCTTTGCACCATGGTACTGCAAAGGTAAATTTGAAATCCTCTCAAGGCAGAAAAAAGAATGTTCTGATATTCTCGTACATTTAAAAATGGGCTCTTTAGCAAACTTAACTATCTCTGGAATCAATGACCCTTTCTGCAATTTTGGATGAAACATATCTAATTAATAAAATATCCATATAACCCACTTGTGATTGAGACTAAAGTAAATCAAAGTTTCTTAGTGGGTACCTCAGCACCCCCATTGGTAATGTAGGGACAAAAACAACTTGGTATTGCAAGAGTTAAAAACTATGACATAAAAATGCCCTTTTTCTTTCTTTTGTTCTCTTTTTTAAAAAAATTTTCATCTCTTTGTTTTAGGGGGTACTCGAGCACCATAGCACCCCCAGAGTCGGCGCCCCTGGGTAATGTTGAGAAAAATGCAGCCAAAAGAAATGAATGTTAAATAAATTAAGATAATCAAGTAGCACTGAACTGAAAATGAGTAAAAGCTGGATAAGTATGACATGTGATGGTTATGGAAATAAGTAATTTTCATGACCATGTACACCGTAGACATAACAAAATTCAAATGGCCATGAAAGAAACCAATGTCAAGGATCTGGATAAGTCCTGTGCTTTCAGGCACTGAACACCATTCGGTACACCTGAATAGCTTATTTCATGACACACACACACACACACACACACACACACACACACACACACACACACACACACACACACACACACACACACACACACACACACACACACACACACACACACACACACACACACACACACACACACACACACACACACACACACACACACACACACACACACACACACACACACACACACACACACACACACACACACACACACACACACACACACACACACACACACACACACACACACACACACACACACACACACACACACACAAAATATCAATAAGAAACAAGCTTTGGAGATGTTTGGCTAAAATGCTTTTATACAAAATTTCAAATCTTCCTACAATGAGTTGGCTATTGCTAGAACAGTTTCAGTGATATTAGGTAGAATACCCAGCTTATTAATAGGAAATATACTCGAGGATTCTGCAACATCTTCCAAATGCACGCTCACAGCTGCACGGCAAAGTTGCTCGGTACAGATGTTTGCTTTGGACCATTTGTTGCCAATGTCCTGTCAGAATATATTATGTTAAATCAACTGAGATTTGTTGACGACTTGACCTGGACTGACTTTGTTATAATTACAGTCTTTGTTTCATGCAACAAATTTGTCTGTTCATCTGTCTAGTTGATCCTGAAGTCATTAGCCTGTAGTAACAGGTACTTGGAATAGCTAACATTCAGTCTCACATGATGGTGCATGTGAAAAACTATAATGATGTGATAAACTTTCCTTAAAGGAAAGGGGTGAAGTATCTATCTACAAAGAGTTCTTCCTGGCCCATTATCACCAATCACCTTTGCTCCACATCATGCCCATTCTTTCAATGTATGCCAACAGTACAAAGTTCTATCTACTGCCAACAACAGAGACCAGGACTTTCTTCACTTCAGTAGTCATTTCTCAATCAATACTGAGCACAGTGCTCAAATGCCTCAGACATGTTTACGATATCAAGGCTCGCTTTTTTGCCCATAACACCTGGAATGTTGAATGTTAACTGCTTTTCTTTCTTTTTTGTTTTGTTTGGCTAGTTGTTTAATATTGCACTAACACATCGAAGGTGTTTGGTGACACAAGGAATGGGGAAGGTAGCAGTTATGGCTTTAATTAATGTACAGCCCCAGCACTTGTTTTGTGTGAAAATGGGAAACCAAGGAAAGCAATCTTCAGGGCTGCCAACTGTTAGATTCAAACCCACCATATCTCCTGAATGTGAGCTCACAGTTATGCGACGCTAACCATGTGACCAACTCTCTCAATCCTTTCATTCTTACACTGGATGTAATGAGTATCATTTGTTGTCACAATACGTAAAATTTGACAGATCTATAGTGAGAAAGATGATTAAATAACTCAACATTAACTACAATACACACCAACACAGTGTCTAGAAAAATATGTCAAATATCCTCTTTACCCCAGTCTCAGCTGAAGCTCAAAGATAGGAACAATAACAATTTTCGAACTTCAGAAACTTCACATCTGAATGATTTTCTTACTACATGTACATACTCTCACCTGAGAAGCTGGAATGCAGGAATACTTCGTGCCCAATGGACTGAAAGGAAGAGCAGTCTAGATGCACTTTCACATATATAGTGAACATTTAAATATGCAGGCATGGGGCTGGGGGTTTGAAGATTAAATGGTACATGTTGTTCTTCAACCAGGAGACCTTCTAACTCAAAGACACTCTCATTTTCATAGTCGCCCAAACTCAGATTGTCATTTCCATTAAGATTCTGCAAAGTAAAAACAACTAGTAACTATTCAAATTTGAAATCTGAGTGTCAATCTGGAATGCATTATTTGTTTTAACTTACCTTAGCCATGGTATCTAAGGCACGTGAAATTAAATTTTTATCCCTTGCTAGACTCAAAGCATCATTCACATCTCCATTACCCACAAAACTATCACTCGAGCCTTCTTCTTCTTCCACACTGATTTGACTAGGGGACATCTGGTGTGCATTATCTCCTCCTGCAACAATCAACACACAGAAAAATAAATTGAGATACACAAACAATATCAGATTCAATGTAGTAGTAGTAGTAGTAGTAGTAGTAGTAGTAGTAGTAGTACAATAACAAATTTTAATGCATGCATGAAAAAATGCCAAGAACAGACAAGGCTAGGCACGCAGCAAATGTTAGTACAAGATGGAGAACTAACCCCATACAATATTCTGATACACCTACAGTAAACAGATTAACTAAAGAAAATAACATTTAAATGAAGTACAGGAAGTCAGTACAGCAATAGCAGCACATACGAAAAATAAGATAAATGACATAAATAAGTTCAGACTTGTGAGAAAAGCCAATATCAGAGAAAATTCTACATCTTAAAACGACAACCATAAAACACTTATGTGAAAAAACTAATTTATTATTTAAATTTTTTTGCCAACATAGGACTACTCAGTCAGGTTTATGGAGGTTTTTCTTCTTTTTTTGTCAGCCCAATACTGTTTCATCCTTTCTGAACAAAATTTTCTTTCTGCTTCTGGAATCACTCTTCCTATTCTCTGCTTGTTGACTTTTGCCTGTAGTCTAGTGTGTTTATCTTTCAACATGTTGAGTGTATTTGTTTTGTATTTTAAATCTTCTATTGTAATATGGAACTCTCTCATGTCTTCTTTAAGTTGTGATCCATCTAATACTATTCTTACTCTCCCATAATTTTTCTATTATTTTTCTACTGATTCTATTTTCTGGTGACCGTATTAGATGCTGTAAGAATGATATTCCTTTACTTTTTAATTGTGCTAGTCACAGGTTCTCACTATTCTCCTTTCCAACTTGAGTACTCTATCTACTGCAACTGTGTTTGTTGTTTTGAATAATGTTTCACATGCATATGTAATTATGTGAATTAAACTAGATTAAAAAACCCTTTTTAAATTTCAATGATATCTTATGTTGCTCATTAAGAAATGAAATGTGTAACAATGCACAGAATAAACAATACCAATAGTAAGTGAACTAATTACAAAGCAAAACGAGTCTTAAACTTCAGGAAGAATACAGATGAAAGTTCAAAGCTCAGCATCAAACATTCATTTTGCCAGGTGTTTTGGAGGCTTGCATGTTCAAATGATCCTTACAGCTATGCGGGCGGGAGCACAAGCGCCTGGTAGGGCCACATTGCCATTTTCTTCAACATTACGATGTTCTGTGTGTATGAGGAGAAAGATGCCTTTAACACCAAACTGGAGGGAAAAACAACAAAGTTCAAAGACATGACGTGAAAATGATCCTTGGAGATCTAAATGCGAAGATTGGAAGAGATGTGGTGTATAAACACACAGAAGGGAAGAAAGCCTGCATGAAGTCAGTAATGATGCAGCAGCAGGTCATTATGTTACTTAGGTTCCAAAATGGGTTTTAAAAAAAAAGTACATAAATGCAATGTAAATGTTAATCTTATACCAGATGTATAGTACTATTTGAAGTAATTCCACATACTGTATATGAGTTGACTATGTTTGTAAGTACAGGAGATATTATAAGTAGAATTTTGTAAACAATATAAATTTATTAAGGATGAACTGTGTGTTTAATAGAAAAAATTGTTAGCATAAATTGTATAATATTGTATTCTAGGAAAATTTTCTTCTTCTCTTGTTAATTTAAAATTTAGAGCTTGCCAATAATGTATTTTAGTGTACCATCTGCCACCGAGGTAGACGCCTCATTTGCAAATAAAGAGATTTTGATTTGATTTTGATTGAGACTAATTGACTTTGCGAGTGGGAAACACATGATAATCAAAAGTACTTGGCATCCTCGGAAAAACATAAGGAATGAGACATGGATATCACCAGATGTAGTGACAAGAAACCAAATAGACCATGTTATTACAGATAGGTGGCATGCATTAGACATCATGGATGTTAGAAGCTGTAGAGGTGTTGATGCTGATTCAGACCACTATCTTGTTAGAATCAAGTACAAACAAAAAATAGACTAGGCGAGAACTGAAAAAGTAAGAAGGTAAAGCACACTGAGGGCCTAAAAAATGAGGAATTGGAAGAGAAATACAAGAAGAAAATAGCAGAATCTCTGAAAATAAAAAAAGGAGTTATGGGAGAAAGGAGAAGTGGAAAATAAGTGGGAGATACTGAGAACAACTGAAGGGCACAGGGAAAGAAGGGGGCTCATTGCATTTTTTTGGAAAAATGGCGATCTTCACTCCATCTGCTGATGTTCACTGGAACATCCTAGTGGGCAACTTTGTCTGTGAAAGGAGGAGCTCCCTTCAGAGAAATGAGCTGAAGAAAAAAGAGCACAGAGGGAAAGAAGAGAATCAACATATTTGCAGGGGAAGAAGGAGCTCATTGCATTCTTCTCGCGCTCAGCGTATGAGTAGCAGGAGGTTAGCTAAACAGAACAGAGGCATTTTATTTGAAAAGAAGACGACATAAGGAGAAATCAAAAAGTCAATGTGAATTTGAGGCGATTTGCTTTGACTGTGGGAGAAATTTGGCTGTTCCTAACATCTCCACGAATGATGTCAACTACAGGAGACAGTTATCTGCATTTCCATTTAATGCCCATGTACTGTCCACTTCCTAAAGTGTTTTCCATGTGTATCAGGAACATGAAAGCTGAAAGGGAAATGACGATGTATGCTCCTTGTTGCATCACTTCATCTACAACCTTTCTAATGTAATGCACCTGACAAGGGAACCGTCCATACTGTCATATCGAAATCGACAATGAAATTTGGTAGAGAGGATGAGGGGTCCATAAGAAATCAATGTACAAAAATTCAGCTGCCATTTTGATCTGTAAGGTCCTGAAATCAATATGGAAATGTCTAATAGAATTGCATGCGTCAGCGTATAGCTCGACATGGACAGCCCTGGTGACCAGCTGAAGCAACTGGGTTACCTTGATCTTTCTGCGCTAGCCAGTTGACACACGACCGGGCGAGTTGGCCATGCGGTTAGAGGCGCGCGGATGTGAGCTCGCATCCGGGAGATAGTGGGTTCGAATCCCACTGTCGGCAGCCCTTAAGATGGTTTTCCATGTTTTCCCATTTTCACACCAGGCAAATGCTGGGGCTGTACCTTAACTAAGGCCATGGCCGCTTCCTTCCAAATCCTAGGCCATTCCTATCCCATCGTCGCCATAAGACCCATCTGTGTCGGTGCGACGTAAAGCCACTACCAAAAAAGTTGACACGTTCCTTTGAAAGAGCAGTCATGAATCCGGCTAATGTTCAGGAGTATGCTTTACATTATTTCCGTGAAAAAGGTTTCTCCTCTTCCTGTGAAATAACTTCCGAAGAAAGGGAGATGGGTCGACACGTGATCGAACTAATTGAAAATCATTTTATGGGTGCCAGCATTGTCTCGAAGTCGTGCCTGGAGAGAAATAGTGACAGTGAAAGTGACAGTGGAAGCAGCGACACCTCATCTGCATTATCTGAAAGAGAAGGCAGCAAATCATTGCCCTGAGTCTAATTCCCGTCAATCCAGTGAAGAAGACACTGTAGTCACCTAGCAAATCTACTATTTCAAGCTATGCTTCCAATCCACAGAAGAAAGTGAAACAAACTGTAGATCTTGCATACAAGAGAAAATCTGTAAATTTATAGTTAAATAAGGGGGGAGGGGGGTAAGAAGCGGCTTTCATTAACCACTGTTTGCAAGAGTTGTCATAAGGTGACGTCACTAAGACAACTGTACAGGTGGAAGAACCAATTAGAATCTACATAGTAAGCCCCACTGAACACAGGAAATTGATGCATAAAAAATTATTTTCTTGCTCTACAGAAGCAAGAAGACTGAAGCGGAATGTATGTGATGAAGACCTGCGACTGAGGGCCTTGGAAATTTCAAGAGATATTTCAATGGGGCGATCTAATTTTAGCGCATGTGCTAGTTGGTTGAGTCGTTTTAAGAAAAAGTACAGAATAGAAAGTTGAAAAACTATGAAATTTGTATCCCATATGTATCTGCAAGAAGAAAACAAAAAAGATAAAGCCGCAAAGAAATTTGTGGAAGCAGCTTCAGAGCGACTTTTAGACTACACCCCTTCTTCAATATACAATACTGATCAGAGTGGTTCTGTGCAGGAAATGAAAGTGAAAAGGACACTATCGGTTGTTGGTTAGAAACATACAGCAACAGTTGCTCAATCAGTTAGTGCACTCACCCATACGTACACAATTATGCCTACAATTAGTATGGACGGTAATCTTCCCGAAATTATTCATTGTACTACAGGAGGCAACTGGAACTTTCGGTCCGAGAGTTTCCAAAGAAATGTTTCATGTCAGAAATATAATTTTAACAGCCACAAAATCAAGGAAAATGGGGGAAAAGGAATTAAAGTATTGGTTTAAAGATTCCTTCTTCCCATTTGTGGAAGAGAAGTGTTTGCTACTGCTAGATTCCTGGACTACTTATAGTGATAAAAGCTGTCTCGAAGACATTCCTCCAGGCAACAGTATAGAAATTTTCCAGATTCCTCCCAGCACTACAGGGAAAATACAGTCCTTCGACAAGATTTCTTCCAGCAGTGGAAGGCTTTGTATCGCCGCTTAACAGACATTGTGCCGACTTGTGAAGACTTTCAGTTTGATGTTTATCAGAGAAACAGCATAGTGAAAAGGCAATTCTTCATTATTTTTCAATTTTCTTCCCCATGGTTCAAGGACATGATTAAATATTTGTGGTTCGCAACCAATCATATAACGGAGAGACCTCCCGAGTTCGAAGTGCCTGCGATTAAATATTTGTGGTTCGGAACCAGTAAGCTTTGTTGTCAGATGTATTTGTCTTCCCCATGGTATTTTGTATCAAGATTTCAAAACTTTCCAGTTCGAAATGGCTGCTAAATTTTTGTACATCGCTATATTATGGGTCCTCATGGTCTGTGCGAAATTTCATTGTCGATTTCGATATGACAGCATGGACAGTTCCCTTGTGAGTATGTTCTGTGACTCGTGTAGTGGACAACAGAAGTACCGTAAAATGGGGTAACTTTGACCACTTTCTCGTATATTTTTAAAATTAAAATGTGAAATATTCCCTGTAATTTTCCAAAGAATATAATATAAGTTCTTCCATATTTGTTCTTCATTTTTAAATATGAACATAATTCTAATTATTATTCAGTAATGAATTATGATTATCGAAAGAGTGGCCGGAGTTACCCCATGTTTTGGGGTAACTTCGGCCGCCATAAGAATAAGTCAACAAATGAAGTTTTCTTCGATGTAGTGTTACTTCGGCCACGGTGAATGTTTTTTTAAAACCTGCAGAACGTCCAGTATCAACAATCACAAACAAATTAAAACGATTTGTGGTGAAACAGATGTATAGTGATCAAATTCACATTTTCCCCAAAGAAGAAACTATTTTATTTAGCCTAAGCATACAAGCATTGTATGATATTACAAATTACATGTTGCAATGCATAAATATTTGTAATGGTACAAAAGATAATAAATAAAAGGTACGAAAATCATAAAGCCCAATTGTATGGAGAGAGAAGGAGGCCGGAAAAGAAGCAATCTTATAGACTGTCCTCATAATACACTGTCTTCTAAATTAGAAAATATCTGGACTGTCAATCAAGTTCTTAAATGTATATCATCCATGTCAACTGATATCTGTCTATTTATCATTGGAAATGGGAACCGCCTTTCCCCTTCCTGTCGGGATAAACTTCCCCGTTTATTGTTATTGTGCCTTTATTGATCTCTTCTAAAGTGTTCTTGAAGTAAACAAGATTGTAATTACAACACCCGCGGCCGCGTAATGTTTTCCTGTATGTTCTTGGCATGGTCAAAGTTATCCCGGAAGGCGACAACTTTTATCACAAAACTATTCCCTGAAAAACCTATTTGAATAAAATGCATCAAATTGTGTTGACTTACATTTTGAACCCATAAAGCACTGGAATGGAGAATCGAATGCTGGGGCTAGAGAACAGTTCGTTTTCTGCTGTTACCAGACAAGTCAATAAATAGTCAGGGCTGAGAGAGAAAAAAAAAAATCGATTGACTCAACAATGAGCCCACCAATGTTTCTTGGACTACTGAGTGTTGATAGAGCATTCTATTGTATGTGCATTTAATTGTTGCAAGTGGTTCATCTTTTTCAGTATAGGAGGCAGGAGAAAATAAGTGTTGCTATTCGTCAGTAGCCGAAGTTACCCTGTATGGCCGAAGTTACCCCACTTTACGGTACTTCACTTTCAGTTCCTCTTCAACATGGTGAGCATTGAGAGAAAAACATAACTTTCCCAGTAAGGGGCCATTCCTATCTTGAGAATGATAAGATCATTGGTCTGGTGAATTGAAAAGCCCAGGCAACTGTTTCTAGTGACTGGATCTCTATCATCAAAACGGTTTGTCAGAAGCCCTAACAGTTCGATGTTGTAACAGATGACCACATAATGTTTAGGAGTTGGAAGAACATCTTGGATGAGAGGAATACAAAGTCACCATTTCCATACCTGCCAGTAAGAAAGATCAAGATTTGGATTGAGCTTCCGGAGCACTTACAATGAAACTTGGGATTTGTCTCCACAGCTGGGAATGGAAGAGACAGGATGCTTCCAATCATCCTGCTGGCCAATTTGACTTGCCAGAGGAAGCTTATGAAGGTAAGTGCATCAATCCCTTTATGGCATATTTGTCACCTTCACTCCAAATTTTCTTTCCTATGAGCATTGCCCATATCTCCTAAGAAGTTCAATGACTTATAACAGTTAATTAGATTCTGTGGTAATGAGGTAAGTGATTATTTCTCAAAAATTCCTCACAGAATGTTTTATGGGATGTGATAGATTAACAGTTACCTTTTAAGTAATTGGTAAATTGCAATATATATGTAATTGTAATATTGTAAAATGTGATACTGTGCTTGTCAGGGGTTTAAAAAAATGTTCATAGTTTGTATATTGTTCTTTATCATTTTACTAATGATAATGAAAATAAACAGTAATATAGAGACTGAAGTTAACAGTTCAGTGCATTGAGCCCCCTCTTTTCCTACACATGTATGCAGTCAGAAAATTTTTCTTTTTGCCTTACTGTATGTTAAAATTCCATAATGAAATTAAGTTACACATTTATAATGAATGTACCAAGATTTGTGAATTTCTGGACTTCAAAATCAGTTAACAAACAGGTTCTACAAGGTTCTGAAGTTTAAAATGCTCCTACTGAAAAGTTGGCAAAATGTTGATGAGCCCGTTCTTTCCCCGTACCCTTCAACTATCAGTGAAGTTGCAGATGATACTTTGGGAAAGAAGGAACAAGTAAAGAGAGCAGACAAATGCTTAACTCTAATTCAAGAGAGAAATTAAGCTAAGAAAAGGATGCTTCAAAGGAGGACAAGGCAAACAGTGGATGAGTATAGGGAGAAACTGAGAAGAGCATATATGTAAATAAATAAAAAAGCCTTTGAGAGAAAGAGAATTGAAGAACGGGATGAAATGGAGGATAGAAATGAGGTATGAAACAAAAGTTCTATGAGAGAACAAATGACTTTAAGAGGGGATTTCAATCACAAGCGGTTTTCTTGAAGGACAAGGATGGAAACCTCATCAGTGATAAAATCAAAGTGCTCGAAAGATGGCAGGAGTGTTTTTACAAGTTATTCAATGGAAATAATGGGTATGATAGACAAGAGAAAAACATCAATGACGATGGGGAAGAAAGAGAATGGAATGAGGTGTCGGTAGAGCAGCCAGATTTAGAAGAGGTCAAGACTGCAACTAAAGCATTGAAGAACAATAAAGCCCCAGGTGAAGATGGAATGGAGTCAGAGTTGTTGAGGTATGGGGGAGAGGGAACAGAGACAGCTGTTCATGAATTTATAAAGGAGGTTTGGATGAAGGAGGAAATGGCCATGGATTGGACAGCAGGCATAATTTATCCAATATATAAGAAGGGAGATAGTATGTGGAAATTACCGAGGGATCACTTTACTGGATGCGACTTACAAAATTTTTGGTAAGATTTTAGCCTCACGACTGGAATTCTGGATGGAAAGAGTACTAGGGGATTACCAAGCAGGCTTTAGGAAAAATTGCTCTACACTGGACCAGATATTTATATTACTACTATTCCTGGAGAAGCTTTATGAGTATGACAAGCAGCTTCATCAGCTGCATGTTGATAATGACGGTCTAGATGGAGGTAAAATTTACACAATTATGAGAGAGTTTGGAATCTCAAGGAAATTGATTAGGTTGACAGAAATGACCTTGAAAAGAAAAGTATGCATGGTGAGAGTGGAATAGGATCTGTCAGAGGCATTCTTAGTGGAGATGGGGCTGAGAGAGGGAGATGTGTTCTCCACACTGCTCTTCAATATAGCACTGGAAAAAGTCATTCGCCAACTATCCCATCAGCCCAGGAGGAACCTGTCTGAACAGATTAGTAAAATTGTTAGCATATGCTGATGATGAGGCAATTATAGAAAAAAACGAAAGAGCTCCTGAAGAGAACTATGCTTTGCTAGAAGAAAAAGCATGGGACCTATGACTAGAAGTGAATATAAGTAAAACAAAATTTATGAAGATGGGAGATATAGAGAGACCAAGAGGAACAACCTGGAATATCAAAGTGTTACGACTTACAAATATCTAGGCTCAATAATAACAGCAGACAATACAACCTCTGTGGAAAGTATAATAAGCGGAAACCGATGCTTTTACACCTAGCAAAATATGTTTAAATCCAGGTGATGACCACCAGAGAACAGTGGCTGTTATGGTGGGAGAGGAAGATATTTGGAGCAGTTACAGATCAGGATGGATGGAGAATGAGGACAAATGTAAAGTTGCAAGGATTGTTTGGCCAGCCAGATATTGTCGTTAAAATCAAGCAAGGAAAAATTAGGTGGGCTGGTCACATCCAGAGAACAGAATGGACACGTACTGTCAAAAAGGTCTTTATATGAAAACCTGAAAGGAAGGAGGAGGAGGAGAGAAAGGCCCAGAAAAATATGGATCAACGATGTTCACGACGACCTTAGAAAGATAGGTGTTAAATGATAGAGAAGGAAAGCTGAGGACTGAGATGAATGGACGCAGGTGATTAAGGAGGCCATGGACCTTCATGGACTGTAGAGGAAGCAAGCAAGCAAGGAAGCGAGCGAGTGAGCAAGCAAGCAAGCATTTTATGATGTCGTGTGTGGCTCCTTGACGGAACGATCAGCGAAGCACTCTCTTTCCGAGAGTTCCAGGTTTAATTCCCGGTTGGGCTGAGGAATTTAGTTACGTCTTGTTAATTCCTCTGGCTTGAGTACCTGATGTTTGTCTTAACAGCACTTCTTCATTTACACACAAAACACCATACTGCTAACAACCGGAGGAACATATAATAGCTCAGTGAGTTAGGAAATAACAAATAACAAGATAATCAGACTGATAAAACAGCAGGAAAAATGTCATGAAACAGAACAATGAAAGGTAGGTAAAGAAACAAAAACTTGAACTGAGGTGGAAATGAAGACAGTGCAATGTATACAGAAACATGGAGAGGGGAGCTAGAAAATTAAAAGTGTTGAAAGAAAATTCAAAAGCACTTTTAAAAACATAAATGTAACTAACTGCATGTTTTTTTGTGCAACAGCCTACAGCATAAGACACTGCTTCATATACCAAAGTAATGTATACACAAACACACAAAATCTATCACTTATTACTCAACAGAAGATGAATTCTGATAAAAGAAATGGAAACAATGAAGGACAGGGAAGAAAACAAATTACCCAAATCTTTAATGACTGGCAACTAGTAAGTGCTTAACAGAAAGCCAGTGTCCCTGATAAAAAAAAAAAAAAAAAAAAAGAAGGATTCTTTGTGTATTTTCACCGATTTCCACATGACCTCATACCATCTAACAAGGGAACGATCAGATTTGACATACCAAAACATGCTCTGGTATTCTTCCCACTGCAAGCGTATGTTAAACAAAATACACTGTCACAATTCTGGCTGCTAATACACACTGGAAATTCTCTTTTTAACAACTGTAAAAGGCCAACATTCTGGACTGCCAGGGCATTGGAGAAATGCCAAACTCTGGTAGTGCGGATTACGAATGACTCCACTCACGGCTTTGGCTACTGGCGCAGTGGTACAGAGGTAATACTGCATAAATCCACCACAGTCCCAGTAGATACGTTAGGGTTTCAATATTTCTTTACATGCCTACAAATAGATTTTGTATGTTTGTACAGGTTCCAGAGTTCTACTCCCTACAGGATGTGGAATCCTCTCAACTCTTTGAATCTTGCAAAGAGAAAATTTGGCAAACATGATGTGAAACCAAAATCATCTAATTCTCTACAAGTCCAGGAAGTAGCTGTGACTTATCATGGTAAGACTGCATGGATAGAGTACAAGAAAAACATGGGCCCAAAATTTTCGGCTGCAGCCGTCGTCACTGGAGGAAAGGATGATAATCATGATCAGCTGAAAATTTTGAACCTATGTTTTTCTTTTGTGTGTACTCTATCCATGCAGTCTTTATGGTAAGTTGGTGCTCTCCATCTCTTTCCTACACACACACATATATATATTGTTCCCACTAGCTTTCTTACGTGAGCATTTATAATTCTCTAGATGACTAACAAATGTGTGATTTGCTATATATGTGTGATCTGCTAGTCAATTTCTTGGACAACCATTCAAACAATGTTCCCACAGGAACACTAGAAGAGTTTGGAAACAACACTGACAATGTAGCAATGAGTGAGCTGACTGATGAAAGTTGTGCTGATAAGAGTTCACAACCAGAATATTTTCCTAGCCCAAAGAAAAACATATCGTGACCCAGATTTCAGTGACAAAGAAGGCTGTGAAATTTTGGTTAAATGAAGGTGGGAAAAAATTCTCAAAGTTAAACATTGAGCAAAACCGATTCAATTTTGTAAAATCTGAACATGAATTGTGCAAATGGAAGAAAGAATTACATGGAGAAAGAAACATGCACCAAAATGAAACTCAGAAATGTATGAAGAAAATACTACTAGAAAGATTTCAAACTGTACATCACAGAAGATGCATTGTTGCTGATGGAGATCTATGAGCCTGGGTTCTCCAAATTACAACTGAGATGAACATTAGTGATTCCCAGGCTTTGCAGAGTCGGTTAAGTAGATTCATGAAATCATAAATCATACAGAACTGGAAGTTGGAGGATTACAAAATTCATTGCAAGAGAACGTGTGGAGGAGACTCCATAAATTGCTGATGCTATAGAGACATTCGTACCTGATGTGAAGACAAAGCTTGCTATTATCCTTGCAACTGCTGTGTATAATGCTCATCCCTCAGATTTCAAGAAAGAAATGTGTGCCAAACATATGCTATTATTTCCTGGATATAATGACAGCTTGGTCTTTCAGGATGTCAATGAAAATATTGTTGAAGTTATGAAAATTCCTTCAGAAACATTCAGTGTAATTAAACCAATTGATAAATAATTTTTCCGATAGTGGAAAGCGTTTTTCAGAAAATTCTCTGACAATGTCATTTCTGATAACTCTTTTGTCATTTCATGTTTTTCAAGGGAACAGTATCCTAAACATAAGTCATTCATGTATTATCAGTTTTTGTTGCTACGTTTTAGGCCTACATAGACAGTGGATGGGACCATTTCTCACTCCATCGAGTGAGTTGGCTGTGCAGTTAGGATCGTGCAGCTGTGAGTTTGCATTCGGAAGATAGTGGGTTCAAACCCCACTGTCAGCAGCTCTGAAGATGGCTTTCCGTGGTTTTCTATTTTCACACCAGGTAAATGCTGGGGCTGTACCTTAATTAAGCCCATGGTTGCTTCCTTCCCGCACCTAGCCCTTTCCTATCCCATCGTCGCCATAAGACCTATCTGTGTCCATGCGACATAAAGCAAATTGAAAAAAGTAAAATTCTCAATCCATCCCAATTTCGTATGAAAAAAAAAATTAACTGCGAGGTGCATGAATAAATACTTCTTTTGTTACACGTGGATGAAGCAAGGAAAACATCTATCGTGATAACTCCACAGACATCACATTTTTGTGATGACTATGGAATAAACAAGGAACTGATTACTATAATGATGTATGAATATTCATCATATTTGCTGTAACAAATTAAATTCTCAAATAGAGAGGTATAATATCATCTGCCCAGTTGACAGCCTAGTGCTAGGTGTTGTACAAATCTCACACGAACAGAACAACGAGGACCTTTGGCAAATTTTCAATAATACTTCCAGTGTGTATTAGGCACCTAAAATTGTGACAGTGCATTTTGTTTCATGTATGGTACTTCTGCAGTGAGAAAAATTTATTATGGGTACGAGTTTGCACAACTTGGAACACGTCATCACTATCTGAGGATAGGGTGTGCTCAGTTACTGTTGATTGGTCAGGCTAGTTGAGGCAGAGTTCCCTATGTTCTTTGATGCAAGACACAATGGACTGGAATGTTTGGACAATATTCAGTTTGCTGCAAGTACAGGGAGCGGGTACAGTGTATCCTTGCATGAACATAAACGTTGACCAATTTTAGAGGCAATACAAGAAAACCGGTAGGATCTCAGAAATTTGATCATGGTATTATGCAAGAAGAAGGAGAAGAAGAAGATAAAAATCAACAATTTACAAAACCTTCAAGCAGCAAATGAATGACTATCAAACATCAAGCTTGAGCTTTCAGAGGGAAGAATGAAACTGGCAGTGACAAAGAAAACTATGAGATCTTAGCCAAGTACTTTCGGAAATTACTTAACTGTGAAGAACTAGAGGATAAATTGCTAAGAAAAGCTTCCAAAACCAAGCTCGATAGCTGCAGTCGCTTAATTGCGGCTAGTATCCAGTATTCGGGAGATAGTAGGTTCGAACCCCACTGTCGGCAGCCCTGAAAATGGTTTTCCGTGGTTTCCCATTTTCACACCAGGCAAATGCTGGGGCTGTACCTTAATTAAGGCCACGGCCGCTTCCTTCCCACTCCTAGCCCTTCCCCGTCCCATCGTCGCCATAAGACCTATCTGTGTCGGTGCGACGTAAAGCAACTTGCAAAAAAAAAAAAGCTTCAAAACAAATAAACTATGATTAGATCCCACCAGATCATGAAAATCTTTGGTTGCTAGTCGTGGAGCAGAAGAATAACAAAACCGCTGGGGAAAAGACACCATATAATCCGGAATACCACCCGCCACAGACTAAGACCCGCACCCTAATTCTGATACGGCAAAATACGGAAAAAAATAAAAAAATCAAATAACTTGCCTACCTATTTAATTTTCTTCAAATATACTACAAATATAAATTCAAACAGCTTACAATTAACAAAATCACCACAAAAATCGTAAATAAAATCGGTCCAATACTTCGATCATTCACAATTCACCGTTGTCATCTGAAGTTTCACCACAGGGACTTTCGTCGCTGGCATCTTTCCACAAATAGTCGTCCTCACTACCGTCCACTGAATTTGAAATTCCACATTTCTTAAAGCTTTTGGACACTAGATCGCTGGGAATGCGCGCCCATGAGGTCTTAATCCAGCTGCATATTAGTCCTACTTCAGGCCTCTTCACTCGTCCAGTTGGTGTTAACGCGTGATCACCATCAGACATCCATTCGGTGTACAACTGTTTCATTGCAGTTTTGAAAGGCCGGTTCACGCACACATCCAACGGCTGTAGAAGAGAAGTGAGTCCTCCAGGAATTATCGCCAGATCGATTTTCCTTCCCTCATCATATCTTTTACAGCGTCAGTTGTATGTCCTCGGTAACTGTACAACACAAGCATGTTTCATTTTTGTAACAAAGCTCCCGGGCGAAGTTGCCAAACGCACTTCACCCAGTCCTCAACTAACGCAGTGTCCATCCAGCCGGACTCGTGTGTTCTATCAATAACACCGGATGGCAAGTTTCCTTTTGGAAGTGTTTTCCTTTTCAGAACCACATGGAGGGAGTTTGGTTCCATCTGCTAATACGCACAACATTATCGAGCATTGTTGCTTTTCATTACCACCTGTTCTGATTGTTGACTTATGCTTCCAGTTTCAATTTTTCTCTCACTTCAATCAATCTTCTGGTGCTCTCCTTCAGCTAATTTTCCTTTCCTGCCTCCTGCCCGGAATTAAGGACTCCTTTGCAGTGTCTGTTATGCAATGATCCAGGTTGTTATGTAGGTTCTATGGGTTCAACTCCTCTCGTTGACCTAGTCCTTGAAGGTCCTTCTTCAGTTCTTTTTTATACTGGCTTTGGTTGATTCTTTTGGTGTTGTCCCTTTGAGCTTTAAAATATGGGCACCTTTTCATTGGAATAAGCATTTTAAGGCAAACCATTCTGTGACCAGTGTCTAGTTTCAGTTCATAGATCACCTGGATATCCTTAATGCCCTCTAGTATGTCTGTCAGTACGAAGCCTATTTCAATTTTTTTGTTTTCCTGTTTGGAGCTAGCTATGTCCATTTACTAATTGGGTATTTCTTCAAAAAGGCATTTATAATTTTTAACTCTTTCCCCTGTGCAAACTGTTATGACCCTGTCCCCTCTTTCATTCTTTGCTCTGTAAACCATAGGATCCTATTAGTTCCTCTTCATCTATTTCTTTGTTATCTGTTTTACTGTTAAAATCCCCCATTACAATGGTTTTATCCGCTTTATAATGGCTTAGTGTGTCTTGTAGAAGGTCGTAGAAATTTTCTGTTTCTTCCTCCCTGCTAGCTTCTGTACAAGCACAGACATGGATTATAATGAGTGTATTCCTATTTAATTTCAGGGATAGTACAATTATTCTTTCAGAAATCTCTTTTACTTTTTGTATGCAGTATTTTAATTGCTTCTTTATAATGAATCCCACCTTTTTCTGTCCTTTCCTTGCACTTATGGAGCTGACTATATCCCCATCCAAAGTTTCTACAATTTCTTCTCCATATTTTCCGACCTCCCTGTGACCTAGTGCATCAAATTTTATGTCAGTTAATAGATTCTGAAGTTCTGTTTCTGTTTATTCCATTCTCAGAGATGTAACATTTCAGGTGGCAAGTATTAGTTCTTCCCTATTCACATTGCATAGCGTCTGTTTAGTACAATTCACAACCTGGTTGTTGACATTCAGTTTATTGTATTCAAATCGTCTAGTTGATCCAATGACCATTTATAAGGATCATCTAATAATCTACATTTACATCATGGTTGTCTTTTTCTCTCTCATCCCTGACTCTCCCTCTTAGTGCTACTTGGATCTCCCTCACAATCTGAGTAAGAACGTGATCTATATAGAGATCTGCCCCCCTTAATATTGTCTTATTTTCAACTATTATTAACTTGTCTGCAAAGTTCTTGAAGGTGACTCTCACAATTTCTCCATTTTTATCTTTTCCTATATAGACTATATAGACTGTTTTAACTTCTGCAACTGTCATACTCATGATCTTCTTAGCCTTTTCATTGTCTGTTGGTACATCCATTCCTTTAATTAAGATATTGTTCTTTCTACTTTTTTTCTGCCCCTTGTTCTTCCCACTCCTGTAGGCTTTTGATTTTTTCTGATAGCATATTTAATTTTTCTTGCATCATGTCTTTCATGTTAGTTACTTTTGTATCTAAAGGATCACTCATCTCCTTCCATTTCTTGCCTGTCCTCTTCATCTCTTCTTTAATAGACATGATTTCCCGTTTTGTTTCATGTCTAAATTCATTGCTCTGCATTTTCAGGTTCCTCAGTTCTGTTAAAATCTCTGAGAACATATTACTGATTTCCAATCCCTGCTGATGTTCTTCATTCCCTGAACTTTCTGATAGTTCCATACTATGTTTATTTTTATCGTTTTCTTTTTTGGGTGGCATGTTGGCTTCTCGATGGTTGTCAGAGCTTCACTACTATTGCCGTATGTTGTCTCCCTACTAGTTACCATCTTTTTGTGAGCTACTGACAGTCTGATGGGTTTGTATGTTATACGCTATCCAAGATAGTTAATACCTTAAGCACAACCTAAGCACGTATTTCCTACGCGGGTTGCATTAACTAGGACGTTTATATGTACCTCCAACCTTTGAGAACGATTCACTAAAACTCCAGTATCCAAGTGCGCATATGAGGCCCCTGCCTAAGCTTCTCTTCACCTTCTGGGCAGGTATGCATCTTTGTTAGCGTATGGTTCGATGATGAGGCTTGTTGTTTAAAGGGGCCTAACATCGAGGTCACCAGCCCCTAATGGTACAAAATGAGACGAAATGGAATGACAAATTAAAAGTCCAAAATCCTCCACTGATCAGAATTCAAAACGTGAGGATGAAGAATGAATGGATGAATATGAATATAAAACAAACAGTGGATGCAACCCGCAATGCCTTACATTCACAGAAACTGATGTAAAACAATAGTATTACTGACCAAGGGACTGCTGCTATAGCATAAAAATGAATAGATGATACTTGCAGTCTAAAGGGGGTCCAAAATCCAAGTTATCGGCCCCTCATAATGGTACTTATCGCTAGGAAAGTAGAACCAGGGTATTTGTCATGTTGCGGTACTAATAAAAAGTAGCAGAGACTTGCGGCATTCCACACATTATGGTACTACTCACAGGTTATGATATTCGACATATAATACAGACCTATGGTGTTACTCACATTGTGGTGCCATTCACAGGCAACACAAACCTACGGTGTTCATCACATAAGAGTACTAACCACAGCGACCTGCACTATGCCGTGGTGTTCCTCATATTGTGGGTACTAATCATAGGCAAAGCAAAACCATGGTAGCTATCATCCCATGGTCTTGCTCATACGGTGGTACTAATCACAGGTACTGCAAAAGCCGACCGCACAGTGCTCCTGTGTGCTACTAATCACAAAAACCTATTTGGTACTTAATATAGTGGTACTACGCGCAAGTAAAAGCGACCCATGGTGTTCCCCACATGGTGGTACTGTAACAGTTCAAATCCTGTTACAAGATGATATCTGTATTTTTATTATTATTATTGTTATTATTATTATGTCCATAGTATTATTATTTTATTTGTGAGATTACTATTATTGTAATATAGTTATTATTCAATTTGATTCTGCAATGCTTGTCGCTTGCATGATTGTAGTTAAATGTATGCATATATATGTGTGTGTAGAATAACACTCAAGACATGTACAGTGAGAATTGTTATATATCAGATGTTGGATGTGACACTGCTATATTGTGCAATACTGCTGGCGTTTCTGTCAAGTCATTGCTACGTCATCGTGCTCATTTAGCGGTGCGCTCACTGCTGGGAGACCTACTGGGAGCCCCAGGCTATTTCACCATTGTATGTAATATCTGTCGCGAGGTGGGAGTCAATTATTGTTATTTCTGGAGGTTACGTAGGTGCGTCAACCTAACGTCTATAAAAGGTAGCTGCATTTTGTAGCATCAGTCATTATTCTACTGGAAGGAGAGGCCACAGTTGGCCATTAACTGAGCGAGATGGAGAGGCCTCAGTCAGTCAACGGGAATCAATAGTTAAACAGAAGGTGAAGAGAGAAGAAGTGGATGGTGAACTGATGGAGTCATAGGACACACTTGCAAAGAAGTCATACCATACAGACTTACAAAAAGATCATATGATATGGAGAAGAAGCAGTCACATGGATACATCACCAAACAAAGGCTTGACACATCTACAGTAAACACCAGATCTAAGGAATACGTCGTAATTACACTCAAAGTGTTGAAGGTACAGTCAAGTGAAACAGTGAGGGATATATTTCGTATAAATTGTTAAATGTCCGGTCAAGAAGAATTCAAATTCATGCCTAGTTTCTTTCAGTTGCAATGTCATAATTTCATATTCACATCTGTTTTATCGCAACAAGACTTACTATCTTTTATATACAATTTCAAGAATATATTTTGTTCTATCAAATTAATCTTTCGTTTCATTTCCAGAGTAGAATCACTTAACCCCTAATTTAATGGAGAAACCTAACGCCAATCTCCTTTTCCCAGAACTTATATGGTATGTTGTCAAAAGTAATCTTATTACCCCACACCCTAGAGATAGTCAAGATTCTCATTCTATTATTGCTGCACTGAGTTGTAGCTGGCGCCCATCAAATAACACATATGTAAGTAAGCAGGTAAGAAGTAAGTGAGAGTACAAGGTTCGACGATTGTGTATTTTATTCAATGAATATTAATTTTCATATTTTCCATTTTAAATGCAGTTTTATATGTTTCAAAAGATAGTCAGTGAGTTAGGAACAAGTACAGTACTAATCACAAGTAGTTTCATGGTTCTAAGACAATCATCCCTTGGCCGCCCCTTTTAGTCGCCTCTTACGACAGGCAGGGGATACCGTGGGTGTATTCTTCGTCTGCGTCCCCCACCCACAGGGGGGGTGTGTTTGGTCCGCGAGAGGCATTTTATTTCCCTCAAGTCCGCCAGCAAGCCGGTTAGGACCCCCCTATCTGCCACCTGGGACGCTCCATGTGGGAATATCACCTCTCCCCCTGCTATGCCAGCATAGTAGGTTCGTGGAGCATATGGTTAACTTTTTGCTGTTCGGCTGTGTGTTAATTAAAATTCTGGTAACCCAGCGTGCATATGAAGCCCTCATCACCTACTTGTGTTCCTCTCTCTGAAACTTTTTTTCACCTTCTGTGCAGGAGGGCTTCATTGCTCTTGTGCGAGTCATCCATTTTCTCTCATCTGCTTGTGTTATGTACAGGGTGACTTTCAAGAAGTGAGTGAGATGCAATCGCCATCTCTGTTGTGGGTTTAAAATGTTTACGTTATCCAAGAATTATTAATAACATAATGCGCAACCTATGTACATTTTCCTACGTGAGTTGAATTTACAACGTGGATGTGTAGCTCCAGCCTTCTCTGGGAATTCACTAAAACTCCCAATAGACAAGCATGCATGTGAAGCCCTTATCTCTGATGATCTCTTGTCTAAACTCCTCACCTTTAAGGAAAGTTAGCACCCTCAATCTTGCAAGGTTAACTTATTGTGGCTCAGCAGCGTGCTTGTTAAAATTCCTGTAGCTAACAGCGGATATGAGGCCCCTACCTCCCATGTGGATTCCTCTTGTTGAAGAAACTCTTTGTCTTCTGGGCAGGAGAGCTTCCTTGCTCCTATGTGTGTTAACTATCATGACTGGTGAACTTGTAGCATGCGCATGGTGTCCTCCTCTAATTGAGTGACATGCAACATGTCCACTTTAACCTCTATTTCACTGTGATCTACCTTTGTCTGCTTAAACATGTAATATGACTTCACTCACTGCGGTACATCTTTTCTAGCAATATCATAGCATGTTCCTTTTCACCACAATCGGCAGCATGTCAAATCACACACTTGCTCAATTTTCCATCACAGATCTACTTAAATTTCTTGGAGGTGAAAACATACAACTTTGTCGCCATGTCACCTCACAACCTATTTAAATTATAACTATTTATTTGCAAATAAAGGAATGAAGAACAGAATGCAGTTTAATCTATAAATGTAGCTTGCCAAGCAGAAGAGCTACTAGCTGATACTTGACTCCCTTGAAATGTTTCAGCCAGGCTGAGTGGTTCAGACGGTTGAGGCACTGGCCTTCTGACCTCAACTTGGCAGGTTCAATCCTGGCTCAGTCTGGTGGTATTTGAAGGCGCTGAAATATGCGGGCCTCGTGTCGGTAGATTTACTGTCATGTAAAAACTCCTGTGGGACTAAATTCCGGCACCTCAGAGTCTCCGTAAACCGTAAAAGAAGTTAGTGGGACGTAATGCCAAAAACATTTATTATTATTATTATTATTATTATTATTATTATTATTGAAATGTTTCATAGCTCTTGAAATGGTGGATCTTGCCCAATATATTTTTGCTTTCAAAACTAATACACCAGGAACAAATATTATATTGCATTTAATTTTGATTCATGAAATGATCTCATAATTTTTTAAAAACAGATTTTGTTCCTTAGCTGCTGAGCAGGAAGGATTGAGAACACTCACAATCATATATGAAAGCACCAATAACTACACTGCCCATTTTGTTCCCAGTGAAGTCTGTGATCTCATCTATGTCCACCTATACTTTTCCAATGCAACATTTCCCGTCCATTCTAACAAGAATCATTGTAAAATATTTAGGTGAATACAACTCTTTTAGGATTAATACATCAGGCGTCTTCAAGTCTAATTCATTTTCATGCAAGGGAGGACTTAAAAAAATACATGCTGTATTCACTCTGGCATCATCAAACTCGTGACTAGTTTGTAGAGGTGGGGTGGGTTGTCAGGAATACCATTGTATACCTCCCACTCTCTTACCAACCTCTGAAAAGGTCAGGTAAATGTATTACATGTAATTACATGTTTCCAGTTAATTCTCATTCTGTGATAAGAAATTCTTTGTCATGGTTTGCATCTAAAAGCTGCTTCTCTGTGATGCACCTTAGTTTTCTGGATCAGAAGTGAATCCAGTGTTGTGCCAACATAGGCCTGAATTGTGTTGGATTCTTTCTCATAAAACTGAAAACTCTTTCTGTAGGAAAGTTACTATGAGACATACTTGGTACTTTAAAAAAAAAATTGCTTTATGTCGCACAGGTGCAGATTGGTAGTATGACGACGATGGGATAAGAAAGGGCCAGGAGTGGAAAGGTAGCAACTATGGTCTTAATTAAGTTACAGCCCAGCATTTGCCTGGTGTAAAAATGGGAAACCAAGGAAAACCATCTTCAGGACTGCCGACAGTAGGGTTCGAACACACTATCTCTCAAACGCAAACTGATAGCTATGTGACCCAAGCCACTTGCTTGGTTATGCTTAGTACAGAAAACACAAGTCCATTCACAAAGTTTTCAGGATTAGTAAGTTGTAAATTCTTCTTCAAGTTTGTCATGTTCATTTTCTTTCAGCAAATCATCTTTGAATAAAATATTCAAGAGATCAGTAAGTGGAAATTTCTTTAGAATGTACTTACAAACTGCCAACTAAAACACTCTAACATGTGGTACTTATAAAACATGTGATCATCACAATTATGTCCTGTATTTTTCTACGATTACCAAGTACTCGTAAGCTGTCTGGCACTTTCTCATTTTGAATTTAACACTACATATAAAAGTAGAATTACACTGAAGAGAATATGGCTTGACTATGTGTCATAGAGACCAAGATACTCATATGGTCAGCCAGCATCACTAGGCTTGGATATGTTTCCAATATGCTACATAAGAGAAAAATTTGGTGTTGCGCCAATGTAGGAGAAAATGTGAGAAAGTGACTATGATGCTTTGGACATGTGCTGCAAGTAGAAACAGATATGATTACAAATATAGGCTTAAATTGGAAGTCAGGTCGTTGGAAAGAGATCCAAGGACAACTTAAAGATGAGCCCACATGCAACATGATGACATGAAGAGCATAAATCTACATCCCGACATGATCCAGTACATCAAGTGGAGAAAACTGACCCTGCCACCATGCAGAACAAAGTCGGAAGTAGTAGCAGCAGCAGCAGCAGCAGCAGCAGCAGCAGCAGCAGTAGCAAAAATATGCAGAACTATGTCAACAAATATTTGCATTTTATATGCAGTTCTTTGTTAAATCAAATCAATTAAATCAAAGTAATTTTAATTTTCAATGCCCAAAACATTCATTTTTGATTGAAATAAAACTTTGTAGATCAATTCAGAATAAAGCAGTCTCTTTCTCATTAAAATTCTGTGACTATTAATAATAATCTCTCACAGAAACAAGATCTTTAAATAGCACAACATTCCAAAACATAGTGGAGCCCAGGTATATTACTGCGTATAAAGTTGCCCCAGTCTCAACATACAGATTACAAAGATAATAGAGGAAAGCAGGCGTGAAAACTTGAGACAGCGATTGCGACTCACTCTGGTGGCTCAAAGTGCTCACTAACAAAGAGCAACAACTGTGAAGTAATACGATGTCAAACGTGAATAATATTTCATTATTTTAAGGAAAATTCACGTCTGAGTGAATTTAATGAAAATATGGTTGCATATTGTATTTGCATTATGTTGTAACAATTACAGACAGCAAACTGCACCAAAGTCTTTCTATAGATTTTTGAGAAATAAAAGAAATATAACTTTGTGGGTTAAAGTGTTTTACAGTAATGTGTAGTTAGCTTGTTGTTGTTCCTTGTTGTTTAAAGGGGCCTAACATCTAAGGTCATTGGCCCAATGTGTAGCTAGTGATGTCTGTAATGAGTGAATATGATAGTGTAGATGGTACATGTGACAACTGATATTCCTTGTTGGTCAATGAATATTTTTCAGTCCTTAATAAAGCCTTTGTAAATAAAACAAATGATTCCTATACATCTCAACAGAAAAAAGAAATATGCCAAATTACAGAAAGTAACACATATGTGGTTTCATGTTTATGTGCATGGTTGTCACTATTTATACCTAATCTCTAATTACAAAAATTAGAATGTACGTCTGAGTGAATTTAATGAAAATATGGTTGCATATTGTAAATTGTTACAGTAAGTTGAGTTATTTTTGAATGTACAGTAGAACCTCGATAATTCAAAATCCTGCCTAATTCGAAGAAACTCTAGTTCCCGGAAACATTAAGTATGGTTTTGCATATTATTTAAATTGTTTAATTCGAAATAGATAATTTGTAATTCGAAGAACAATGTCGGTTCCATTGCCGAAATTCAGACAATGTCGGTCCCATTACCGAAATTCAGACTTTTAATTCAAAACTGCCTTTACATAAAAAAAAAAAAAAAAAAAAAAAGATTTTATAGAGTAATTTAAATTCAAAATTTATCCGCATCTTCCAGAACGTGTAGGGTTTGCTTTCTGCACTTTCACTCACTTCAGTGTGTCTACAGCATGCTTCATATTTGCTATGTTTGAGTGAAATTGTAATTCTTTTGTATTCAGCGTTTTAAGGAATGCCACAATATGTAACATTTTGGCGAAATTGAATTTTTTTTTTGCTAGTGGCTTTACGTCGCACCGACACAGACAGGTCTTATGGCGACAATGGGATAGGAAAGGCCTAGGAGTTGAAAGGAAGCGGCCGTGGCCTTAATTAAGGTACAGCCCCAGAATTTGCCTAGTGTGAAAATCGGAAACCATGGAAAACCATCTTCAGGGCTGCCGACAGTGGGATTCGTACCCACTATCTCCCGGATGCAAGCTCACAGCCCTAACCGCATGGCCAACTCGCCCGGTATTGAAAATACTAAATGGATAAATGGTCACTAGGATAAAGTATAAATAATGAAATTGGGCACCACCAGCAAAAAATTTACAGGAATAATTAACTCTGTAGAGCAAGAAGGAACTCCCTCTCCCAAGGCGACGGTCATCAGGCTGACGAGGTTCCATACTTGCTTTATAACCTTACCTGTTACTATTTATCCCTGAATTAAATTTGAATAGCATGCCAAGTTCATCCTTATTCCACTGATAAAAGATTTACTATAAGTTTCACTCCATGAATTTACTCCCAAAATAAAATAGAATATGACAGAAATCAACAATAATCATCAATTGATGAGACCAACTTATCTTTGCCGTTTACAAAAGGCAAATACAAACATCTACAAACCACAAACAATAATCATCACTTGATGAGACCAACTCGTCTTTCCAGTTTACAAAAGGGACATATACAAACATCTACAAACCACCAACAATAATCATCACTTGATGAGACCAACTCGTCTTTTCCGTTTACAAAAGGGACATATATAAACATCTACAAACCACTAACCATAATTAGTTTGACTATACATTTTATATGACATACCTGCAGGGAACAGTCCCACTGCACTGCCTACTGCTACAGAAGAAAAACCCTTATCTAGTAAAGATAAGTACGATGACTTTCTCTACGTACGGATACACCCTTCTTTACGAAGACCATCCTGAACCTTATTTACACTCCTCTTCATCGCTGTCTTGAGTCATATTGCAAGTTATGAATCTCATTGTAAAACCGTATTGGATTTCAGAATATAGAAGTTACAAAATTAATTAAAACCACCTTTCCAATACATAACAATCCTTATATTTAGGATATAAACATTATACAGATGTTAGAACTAGGACATGTTTCACTTATACTTCGTAAGCATCATCAGCTAGAAAAGGACTTAAATCAAGATAGGTCATTCAGAGCAACTCACTGTAACATTTCTATGTCACTCACCTCACATACATATCAGCGATTTGATTGATTGATGTTTGTTGTTTAAAGGGGCCTAACATCGAGGTCATCGGCCCCTAATGGTATGAAATGAGACGACAAATTAAAGTCCAAAATTCTCCACTGACCAGAATTCAAAGCATGAGGATGAAGAATGAATGGATGGATATGAATTTAAAATGATCAGTAGATCCAACCCACAGTGTCTCACATACATAGAAGCTCGCACAAAACAATAGTATTACAGACCAAGGGATTGCTGCTATAGCACGATGCTGAATCGATTATGCTTGTTGTCGAAACAGGTCCAAAATCCAGGTCATCGGCCCCTCATAATGGTATTTATCGCTAGAAAAGTAGAACCATGGTATTTGTCATGTTGCGATACTAATCAAGAGTAGCGTAGACTTGCGGTATTCCACACATTATGGTACTACTCACAGGTAATGAAATTCGCACATGTATTACAGACCTACTGTGTTTTGCACATTGCGGCGCCATTGACAGGCAACGCAATCCTATGGTGTTCCTCATATAGTGGGTACTAATCACAGGCAAGCCAGAACCATGGGTTCCGTCATCCCATGGTGTCGCTCATATAGTGCTACTAATCACAGGTACTGTAAAAAGCCGTTGCGCTCTCGTTTGCTACTAATCACAAACATGTTTGGTAGGTAACATAGTGGTACTATGCGCAAGGAAAGGAGACCCATGGTGTTCCCCGCGTGGTGGTATTAATCACGAGTAGTTTCATGGTTCTAATTTGATCATCCCTTGGTCGCCATTTTTAGTTGCCTCTTACAATAGACAGGGGATACCGTGGGTGTATTCTTCGTCTGCATCTCCCACTCATAGGGGGTTATGAGCGATTTCATGGTTACCACTTGTTTTTAATAGACATAATATAGTCTTATTGATTGGTTTTAAATTGTTAACATTAATTTTTATCAATGTAATATTAGACCTTATGGAACATTGTATATTATATGAACTGGGTACAGGGCTCTGACCTACCTTGGTTAAAGTCCTTTTCTAGCTGATGATGCTTACGAAGTATAACTGAAACATGTCGTAGTTCTAACATCTGTATAATGTTTATATTCTGAATATAAGGATTGTTATGTATTGGAAAGGTGGTTTTAATTAATGTTGTAACTTTTATATAGTCTTGAGTCATCCCAGCTTCCAGCACAGGTTAGTGTGGCCCCTCACGTTTCTCGAACTGAAGTACATCATACACACCCAACAATTTCCTTTAGCAAGAATTAGCTCTGTGCACAACCACACATCCACTCCAGAATGTGCATGCAGTATGCACCACCACACCCACTGTACATTATCTCATAGAAGAATAATACAGAGTTTGAGTAACAAATAAACAGTGATGTCTTTTACAGAATGCCCACCCAAAACTTGTAAGCATCTGTAATTATAGAGTGCTCACTCTGTAACGGATATTGAAGAACAATAGAATAACACATCGGAAACTGTGTGAAGCAGATCTGGCGCACTGGTCCAAATGAGAAAATCAGAATCAGAATGACCTCTCGCACACGCGTATACACTTATATATAGGCTTCTTACATGTGGTTATAGCATCCCAAAAAATTTATGGGTAGCAACGCCCTCACAGGCGCATCTTAACGCATCACTCAGTCAACCCAGCCAGCTTGAAACAAAGCCCTCGTATTGGCTATCGAGCGGCTGATGTGACACAGAACGTCCACTCATGTACATACACCTTGATCAATTTCAATCTTCAGCCTATACTCCCTGGCCGTACCCCGGGTTTCCAAGCCACTCTGTTGCAACACTTTCAACTGACTTGAACCGTCTTTCCCGATATAACCGCCGTTTTCTGTGTTGCACAATTCTTAAGTAATCTACACTGCCATGCCATGTGCAGACTCTTACACAAATTAAAGTTACACCAATATAAAGATACATAGATACAAAATTCCCTACTACAAATTCTTCTTATATTATTAAGTTTTTACACTTTAAATGAACAAAATTACATGATTTTCATGACTGTAATATTACGAATTATTTTACGAAAATTTCCTAACCTAAAAATTGGGGATCATACACTTGCACAGTTACAAATATCATGAAGCAGGCAGTGTGTGGAGAAGCAGAATCCACGAACACTGGTGATGCTGACAGTTGGCGAAGCGGTGTGGCTCATAATCAATTCGAATGCACCAAACAATATTGTCAATGCCGATGAAACTACATTTTTTAATGCCGAGCCCAAATGGACTTACGTCTTAAATCGTACAAGGGTGGAGGTCATTGTACTGTGTTGCAATGCACACAGAAGTGAGAGACTTCCTCCCCTCGTCATAGGAAAGTTTGATAAAGCTATGATGTTTAATGGAGTCTGGCACTTTCTGTGCAAGTACAAGCATCTAAAAAATTTAAACAGTAGAGTATTCCAAAAAATAAAGCATTTGCACAGGGTCGACAGCATAATTTGTCCTTGTCTTTGAATCATGCATTTTCTTTCTTTCGTTGCGTGAGGTTACATTTGCCAGAGATTTATCGAAATGCATTATTTGAATAATAATGCACCTTGTTGGAATCCTTTCGGAAACTGATTTTTCCACGGCATTTAAAAGGTTTAAACTGTGAATCAAGATGACTGCATGCATTAATGGGTCTTAGAATACTTTGTGACGCAGCAAGGGTTGGCATTTCTGAATTGGGAGAGAAGTGCCATGGTGGGAAATCATACAAAGATAGTCATTGTACTGTGTTGTAATGAGACAGAATCGAGAAAGTTCGATAAGCCACAATGTTTTAAGGGTATCGCGTACTTTCTGTGCAAGTTCAGGGCATCTAAAATGCATGCAGATCAGTAATCCAATGAATAAGGTAATTGCACAGGGGAGCCAGCATATATTTCCGTCATCTTTGAATAATGGATTTTTTCTTTCGTTGCGTGAGGTTATGTTTGTCAGAGAGTTATCCAAGTGCATTATTTGAATACTGTAAACGCCCCTGGTTGGATATATTTTGGAAGACTTTTTTTTCCATTTTTCCAGGTTTAAACTGTGAATTAGGGTGATTGCATGCAGTGACGGGTCTTAGAATATCTTGTAACGCAGCAAGGGTTGGCATTTCTGAATTAAGAGTCTGCGGTTAATTCAAAATCATGTAATTCAAAGTACGATATTTGCATCCTAACGACTTCGAATTAACAAGGTTTTACTGTATATAGTTGTCACTTTTGATGCCTTATCTGATAATTGCAGAGCCGTGTCATTTGTACCTCATCGACTGGTGAATTGCCGAGAACGGAGTTTATGTTAGTTGAAGTAGTTGCTAGTGGACAGAAAATACTTATTGGAGTGGTTTACCGACCACCTAAAGTATCTTACTTGACCGAGTTTGAAACGCACCTAGTTAACTTGCTACCAGCCTATCAACATATCATTATATTAGGCGACTTCAATACAAATCTACTTACGAAGAAATATGATACTAAGAAACTAGAAGACTTGTTTTCCTCATGTGACTTGACTATCCTTCCCTCTGACCCTACAAACCATGTACGTACTGCCAACAACATTTCCCACACCTTAATAGATCTCAAAGTAACAAACCACCCTCAGAAAGTGGTAAGCCACGGACAAATTTCAGTACCGGGCGTGTCCACCCACGATCATATATTTCTTGCGTACTCACTTCGTGTTCCAAAATATAAACCTAGGTATATAACGTGCAGGAATATGAAAGATATCGACATCTATGAATTAAGACATGATGTCTACAATCTTCCATGGAATAGCATTTTAAATCTGACAGACATTGATGAAAAAATAAATACATTTAATTCGTTAATACACAATCTATACAACAAACATGCACCGAAAAGACAGATCAGAATATCCCGCAAACCTAATCCATGGCTAACCCCTGCAGTTAAAAATATGATGTCTCAACGCGATGCTCTCTTCCGACATTACAAACGTACTCAGGACCCAAATGACTATGAACAGTATAGAATAATTAGGAATAAAACTAAACAAATCATCCGTAATCTTAAATTTAAATATGTTCGCGAATCAGTAAGTAACCTAAATACGGCTAGTACCTGGAGGCATCTCCGAGCCATGGGCATAGAAAAAACACATGAACAGCTTCAGGTACCTGACATTCCACTCGACGATTTAAATGAGTATTTCACGAGAGAGCTCAGTCTAATCCGCTTAACAGACCACACGTAAATAACGTCCCAGCACCTGTCCCACAAAATCGCCCCTGCTTTGCCTTTTGTATCGTCAGCACTAATGAAGTTAAGAAAGTCTTGTATTCTATTAAATCCTATTACTTTCATACATAATATTATTGGCGCTATTCTACCCATTCTCACCCATATTTTTAATTACTGTCTCAAAAACGGCACATTACCGACAATTTGGAAGTACGCCAATGTAATTCCACTTCCTAAAAACCCAGGTTCGAAACTCCTATCCGATTACCGTCCCATTTCGATTCTCCCTGCTCTCTCCAAAGCGTTAGAACGGTTGGTACATGCGCAAATATTGGAATACCTTCAGACTCACTCTCTTCTTGACCCCCTGCAATCTGGCTTCAAGAAGGGTCATAGCACAGCCACTGCCTTACTCAAAGTGACTGAGGACATCAGACAAGCAATGGACGAAAGACAAGAGACAATACTCACACTCCTTGACTTCAGCAGTGCTTTCGACATGATAAACATCCAGACATTGCTGATGAAGCTCAAACCGTTCTTCGGTAATGTTGCTTTAAAATTTTTCACCACATATCTTATAGATCGTATGCAACGTGTTACAGTACAAGATACTGCTTCTCAGTGGCGACTCCGGAAGGCAGGAACCCCCCAAGGTTCTGTTCTTGGTCCCCTTTTGTTTGTCCTCTATATAAATGGTATCTCCTCTAAAATAAAGTATAACAGATATCACCTCTTTGCCGACGACCTCCAGATTTACTGCCACATTAATATAAACGATATATCGAATGCAATAAGAGATATTAACTCCGACCTTCAACAACTCAATGTGTACGCCAGTGAAAACTCTCTCCTCCTCAACCCCCAAAAAACTCAAACAATTATTATCGGTTCTCAGAAATTATTAAACATCATGTATAAAAATTATGCTATTCCTCCGGTGACATTAAATGTCACCGTAATCCCGTTCAGTAAGGAAGTGAAGAACCTAGGTATGATCCTGACAAACTCTTGACTGGTCTGCACACGTAAGAAATACATGTAGAAAGATGTACGTGGCACTACACCCCCTGAAACGACATAAGGACATTTTGCCACAAGACGTAAAGATAAAACTACTCCAAACTTTGATACTACCAATACTTGACTACTGCGACATTGTCTTCATTGACGCAACCTGTGAACAAACTATGAAACTTCAACGAACACTGAACTCTGGTCTTCGATTTGTTTTTAACTTGAGTTACGATGCTCACATAACCACTAGCTACCCATTTCTTTCCTGGCTGAAACCCGAGAGGTGACGGAAATTCCACGTACTTACGTTGATATATCGAACTCAGAAGGAAAATCTACCCAAATACATCTTTTCAAAATTCCATTTATTATCCTAATTCCATAATTGTAACACCAGATCTGGCACTTCCCTCGCTATTCCCGTCAACCACTCCTCAATATATAACAGATCCTTCGTTGTGGCTGGGTCACGACTTTGGAATTCACTCCCAGCTGCTGTCAGGAACTCAGACTCAATATCAAAATTTAAGATTGCATGTAGAGATTACCTGTTGAATACCGCTGACTGTTTCGTGTGATTGTTTCGTGTGTATGATGACGTATGATAGGTTGTGTGATTGTGATTATTATTATTATTATTATTATTATTATTATTATTATTATTATTATTATTATAGTGTAATGTACATAATATTTAGCTTCTTACTCATGTATATAGATCACTTTTATTGCCATACTTCCATTTACTTTATTACTTATTGTGTTCTCTTTATGTATTGCTTATTTTTTCAGTTTGTATCTTAATTTTTCATTATGACTTTGTTTCTTTCTCATTATCTATACGCTCCGAATGTTATTCTATTTTATTTGTTGAACTCTGCTTTCTTTCTTCATTATATGTTGTCCAAATCTGTAATTTTTAGCTTATCTTTGATTTTATGATAGAATAGTACATTTCTTTTATATATGTATTATCTGTAGATCAATTATGTGGTTAAGTGTAAGAGAGCGCCACTGCTAAAGTCAATCAATCAATCAATCAATCAATCAATCAATCAATCAATCAATCAATCAATCAATCAATCAATCAATCAATCAATCAATCAATCAATAAATAAATAAAATGGATGTCCCTTTTCATGCTTTATCTCGTGACTAATAAAATGTTTTAACCCAGATCAAACATTTTGTACTTTAAAACCTGTGCCATAATTCCTTGAAAGCAATACATTTTCATATACAAGTTAAAATTTCAAGATCTCTGGTTCATGTATTATGTCATAGCAGTCAGCAAGAGCAGACCACATCTGTAGGTAGTTATAACTGTGAGCCACTGTGATAGCATGAGTGGTGCTGTCTTGTCAGAAAGCTATGCATTTTCAAGCAAGTTTCTGCCATTATCCTTGTAACCTATTTGGTCTCAAGGTCAAATACCACTTGACATTCCTTCCATTGCTGCTGATCATAAGGGATGGCAGAATATGAAAATTTTGCCATCAAGGTTTTCTCTAACATGTTGGTACCAACATGTCACTTGCACTTCAGCACACATGCTGTCATACAGCAACACAATTTGACCTACAGCATTGGGCACAGGAGACATATGTCAAATCAACTGTGTTATCTTCCCACTAGAGTCCATCATTATAACAAACTAAGATATTGAACTTACCAATATCCTTCTATATTAATATTTTGATTAACCCTTATCTTTTGGACCTGATGCAAATACAGGCACAATAAGCATGACAACTTCATGTTGCCCTCTCTTAGATTTTTCAAGATCTGATGGGAAGATTGGTACATCAATATAATTGGGGTGCTCCTCACATTCTAAACCCAACTTCCCTACAATCTATTCCAGAGTATTCAGATGCTCATGTGGTAAAAAGTTCTATCGTATCCTGACAGCATCTCTAGGCCATTTCAGGTTACACAGACTGGCGGTTCTTTGAAATCAGTCAAAGGTTTGGAAACATGATTAACCATATTTTTGCACAATGGTACAAGTTCCCACAATTACTCCATATTTTGTTTCTGTGCCTTTCACTACACTTTGCTGTTTAATAAAAAGCATTGCAGAAAATTATACAGAGCATTTTGATATTCCAAAATTGTTATACAGTGAAACCTCATTAGCACGTTCCTCATCAAGACTTTTTCCTAACTTAGCATGTCGAAAATCGAAGCCCCAATTCATGTCGTATTAAACCTACACAGAAATACCTCACTTTTGCATCACAAATTTTTGCTATTACCGCTTAGTACGATCACATTCTTCCTAGCCTTTAAAATATACTTAATCATCCCTTGTGAAAGGAATGTGATTTCCAACATAGTTAAGAGCCATCACCACAGGAGGCAGCTCAGGGAAAGTTGTGCAAAAATGGGAAATGGCCTTGAATTCCTGAACTTAACTGGGATAAATTACACCTTTGGGGAGCAAGCCGTTAGCCTCAGAAGGTTCAGTTCTGCTTCTCGATTTTCAGTGATACTGCTGAATAACCCAATAAGCCTGTTTATGCTTATATTTCACATTCCATTAAGAAGTTAGAAATTAATTCTGTGTTGAGTGATACAGTGAAGGTAGCAAATATTTGTCACATGATAGCCTACCTACGGATTAGGAACATAATGAAAATAATAATAATAATAATAATAATAATAATAATAATAATAATAATAATAATAATAATAATAATAATAATAATAATAAGTTGATAACATGATGCTTATTTGTCTTGTGGTAGCCCAGTTATGGATAATGAAAAATTCAAGAAATTGCTTACTATAATAATAAATCCAAAATTAAAATACATGAAGTGGACAGGCATCCGCATCCGCAACTTTTACCGGTGGCGCATATGTCGAAACTCGCACCTTCGAATTTTGATTATAAGCTATAAATTTCATTTTTGTTCTGTATTGAAGTGCAACTATAAGAAATAAATTGACAATTTTCAATAAAATATATATACAATATACTGAAACAGGAACCATCCGGTTTTGCCTGGAATTGCCCATAATCGAACTGGAGACCGCACAGCCTGTTTCATAAGTTTAAATTGTGTGCACTGTAGTCTGCGATGCAACGCATGCTACTAGCGAGCTCGGCTGCAGCTTGCTAAGGCACGACCGCAACGTCGGAAGGAATAATCTAGAAGCTTTCTTCTATCTCCGCTTCCTGATGAGATAATATCAAAAGGACAGCAGGATCGTGTAGCTAGCAATAACAAATAGCTCGCACTAAAATTTCAAGTCGATAGCTGCATTATTCAAGGAGATATTAAGATATTAAAATATCGGGTGATATCCATGATGTTCACGCCCAGGGTTAAGCTTTTGTATAAAAGGCGAGCCTGGAAACTCAACGACACATGCAACGACCGACAGCAGAGCCCGGTGGACGTCTGCTGCATGACGCAGTACCGGCGAGTATGCTTTGACTTTGTGCATGGAGTGCCAAGTTCTGAATGTCTGCAACTTCAAACTCAGTACCAGCAAGGCACGGCCTAGGTGAGAACTTTTGACTGCGACGGCAGTGTAACTTTATACTCTAAAATTTTTCATCCACTTCTGAAGGACTTATTTAAAAGCATTCAAACACTTTAACATTTTACGTTGCTTGCTTGAAAACACAAGCGTCATACTTTGGACATATTATTTTTGTGCCGTGTGCTACAGAACTGTCAGTAAACAACATAACTTGCAATTTAATGAGACAGTGACCAGCTATTTAGAACTCCATTTATTAAAATTACATGCCATTATTTCACATAAGGGAACATAGACTGTGTAATTGAATGTTACGACATTATCGTGTGCGGGATAGAATGTGCAGACTCTGCTTAGACTTCACAAACTGTATCCAAACTTACAGTCGGGAACACAGCATATTCAGCGTGTCAAACTTGCGTAGTTGGACAGTGACGGTTTGATCACATTATTAAGTGGGACCTTGATTCAAAATATCATAACTGAAATTTCACTACGAACATTACACTTGCTAATTATGAACTGACGGTGCTATAATACTCCAAGTGGCGTGTGAAATTTGACGCTACATGTACAGACTTAACCACCCGTATCATCGTGTGAACTTCCGTCGATGGAGACGCGGTAGCTTCGGGGGATACGTGGTGATGGGTTTCTGGATCGTCGGGGGACATATCGTAATGCTGTTCCTGGTCACCAGTGGATACGTAGTACTACGGGCCTGTGAGGATGCAGGCAGATGGAGCCAGCAACTTCAAGATCCAGAACTACTTAAAGGTGATAGCATCTGCATTGTTTAAAGAACAGTCAGTTCGAACTTTATGAACTGACTTCTAATTTAACTTTCAAGTCCACAAGTCACTTTCAATTTTTGCAAGTAACTTTCAATTTCTCAAGTGACTTCCAATTTTACTTTCAAGTTCATAAGTTACTTTCAATTTCTCATGTGACTTTCAATTTCTCAAATAACCTTCAATTTTACACGTAAAGCCAGTGTAGTATTAAGTCTTATCAGAGCTACTCCATAGCTCAAACGAACTTGCTAACGAGTGGAAAGAACTTTGAAGGACATTTATAGAATGCAACCATTTCGTTAAGATATTTTTTTCAGTGAATTAGAATTTTGTTTATTTCCACAAACGTCAAACTAATTACACTGCCAAAAAAATGAATAACAATTCGGTGAATTTTATCCTCATATCACTATTTCATGTTTCAGTGTGACAGGTCATTACAAAGTAATACAATCTATATATTTTCTGAAAGCTTGTTTTATTGCCTCTCTAATGCAAGATAACAAATTAATTTATTGCCCTTCACATAGCAGTCTGTGTAGCATTTCTTAATTGAAGGGACAAAACCAGAATTTTACACTTCACTAATTACTTTCTTATCTCGGCTCTAGTACTTGGTGGGATAGCCTTTTGACCTCAAAACTTCTTGACACTTCCTTGGCATGGAATCTACTAGATTTTAGAGAGTTTCATGATACCAGATATTAACAATAGCCTCAATCAATTGCAGTCTTGTTCGGGGCTTCCTTTCTCGTAATTTCTTCTTCAGAATCGCCCACATATTTTCTATTGGATTTAGGTATGGCGAATTTCCAGGCCAAGACAGTGCTGTGACACTTTCTTGTTCACCTAAGAAGTCTTTGACCATTTTTGCACGATGGCAGGGTGCTGAATCATCCTGTAAAATGAATGGTTGTCCTGCAAATAAATACTTTCCTGATGGTAACATTTTCTTCTCCAAAATTGTCTTGTACTCCTGCCCATTGATGGTCGATTCTAGAACATCAATACACCCAACACCATTATATGAGAAACACCCCCAGAGCATAACACTAGTTGGAAACTTCACAGTTTTCAGAGTACAGGCTGGATTCAGTGCTTTACTTGCTTTTCCGAAACACTTGACAACCCCAATCACTTCCACCAATATTGACTTTAGATTCATCACTGAAGATAATCTTACGCCACTGCTCAACTGGCCAGTGCTGATGTTCTTTAGCCCACTGAACACGCTTCATACGTTGCTGTTTGGTGAGTATTGGTTTCTTTACAGGCTTTTTGGACACCAAATCAAATTTTTGCAATCTGTTCCTTACAGTTCTAGAACAAACATTAACCCCAGACGTTTCCCTCCATTTGTCTCTAAGTAGTTCCAAGGTAGCAAATCTATTTTCCAGACATAAACGATGCAAAGCATTGTCAGACCTGGGTGAAGTTTTCAGTTTTCTACCACATTTTCCCACTCTACTACTCATAAGACCACCTGTTTCTCGAAACTTGGCCAATTGTCTCCCAATTGTACTTTTGTGCACTCCCACAATTTGAGCTATCTCAGAATTAGTTTTACCACATTCACTTAATGTCACAATCCGTGCAGCCTTTCTTGGTGATATATCACATTTTCTACCCATTTTTATTACAATTTGCCACTCAAACTCTTTCAAGCAAAAGGAAACAAACTGGTAAACACGAAAACTTCTATGAGGATTCAGAGGGATTATTAACAGACAAGAAGTAGGAAGGCACAACAGGAAGTAGTACCTAGCAGCTGTTTACACAACAGAGACATCTGTGGATGGTCGTAACACTAGTTAGAAGCATTTACTGCTATCTGGCGGTTCAATACACACTAGCATGTAAAGTGCAAAATTTTTGTTTTTTTACCTTCAATTAAGAAATACTACACATACTGCTATGTGAAGGGTAATAAATTAATTTGTTACCTTGCATTAGAGAGACAATAAAACAAGCTTTCAGAAAATATACAAATTGTATTACTTTGTAATGACCTGTCACACTGAAACATGAAATAGTTTGATATGAGGAGAAAATTCACCAAGTTGCTATGAATTTTTCCGGCAGTGTATTTCAAGAGTGAACTCCGGTTAATTTGTGATAATGTGAATTAGGCATTTAATTAAAAACATCAAGAGTGAACTTTATTAATTATTCCAAGAAGGAACTTGATTTATTTCGTTTTGAATGGAGTGTTTGTTTGAAACTTCAAAAATGAACTTGGACCATTTTTCTTTAATTGTCTATTACTAGCAGAATTCAAACGTCAAGAATAAACTTTGTTTTCTTTCAAGTGTCAACTTTTGATGATATGCTACTTCCATTTAACAAGGATTCAATGACATCACAGGGCATTTATTTACATTTGCCAATAGTAATAAAAGTTGGTGTGGCTTACTATGTAATATTTATTCAACTACAATTCCCTCTCCGTACACTCTGCTGACCTAAGCCCGCACACGCCCTGCATACTTCTCATGCTCGATCACACGCGCTGATTAAGTTTGTGTGTTACTGTACAGAGAGAGATATAAGTGGCAGCCAAAGTGATAGGCACGATAGGAAAGCTCATAAGCCACATTAAAGTAATAAGTGGGGATCCCAACGTGTTAAGCCATGAAAGGAGAGCTCGAAAGCCACATTAACAGGATATTTAAGCAATACCATAAAGTATCAGACTTAATTAATGGGAGTAAGATAGCCACTTCAAATTGCGTAGTAACCTCAGTATTAAAGTTCAATACAAGGATAGAAAGGTTTGGTCAGAAACGTATTACTCAGATAGTGACAGGTTTGAATAAAGCTACTAATTCCCTAGTAAGCAAGTAATATTACCAGGCAACATTAATCTTAAAAGTCTTTTTTCAGTCACTCAAGTTTACAATCTCTATAGTAAGCAATATGGAAAATATACTTGCTGCTATCGAAGACCTTAGACTTAGTGTGAATCAACAACTTGCAGAAACAAGTATTAATATGAATGCTACCCTTGAGAAAAAAACTTACCGAGGTGAACACCAAAATTGCCGAGGTAACTTCTAACGTTGCAGGAGTAACTGATAATAAGAAGAAAGCCCTCGAATCCAAATTTGCCGAAGCAAATGCAAAAATTTAATCAAAATTTGCCCAGGCAGATAACTTTCCGATCCAAACGCCATCCTTGAGCAGCGGCTTACGCAGGCTAGCACATGCATACAGAAAAGATTCAGTGACTCTAATGCTGAAATGGAAAGGAGGTTGATGGAAATGAATATTCAATTCATCAGTAACCTCGAGGCAGTCAACGAAGACATTAGATTGAAGGTGGTGAATACCATCAAGGAGGTTCTATAGGATATTTTACCAGCTTCAAACAAAATATCCAAGGAATTAAAAGATCTAAAGGCAGAATTCAAGGAATCCCATGGCAATCTTTCAATGGCTCAAGCTAGGGTAGCCTCAGTCCAGGAAATTTTAAGAGACTCACTCAAAAACGGCATTGGCAGGATTAATAACGAAGTTAGCCTCCTCAAAAGTAAATAAGGAGAATTTGTCAACGCTTCATGACTCAGCTTGAAACTACCCATACACAAGTTACACGTCTCTGTAAAGACGTAGCAGAGGTAAAAAGGGGCCTTCAAGCAGGAGTTACAGAAATAAAAACTACAATATGGATGCAAGTAGATGCACTCGACAATAAAGTCACACTATTAGAGCAGGAGGAATGTTCCATTTTCACCACTTTTGATGGGATCAAGTGGTGAAAACCATGGTGTAACTACCATTATAAAGGTACAGGATGACAAACACGCAAAATTTTCAGGAAAGGAGGAATATACTGTTAGAGAATTCCTAGTAAATGTTGAAGAATATTTCCTAGAAAATCGTGTTAGTCCTGATAGGCAGCTTCACACGGTGTCAAAACTATTGGGATGCATGCTCTCTTGGTTCACAGCCTTTAAATTTAGCTTCAAAACTTACTAAGAATTTAAAGAGGCCCTTCTACAGAGATTCTGAAATGCTGAAACACGGCATTTGGTTAAAATGCAGTTATATTCGAAAAGGTACAACACAGTAAATATAGTGATGGATGATCCGCCTAGTCAATACAATGTGTTAACATTTTTTATATTTACCTTTCACATTTACATTATATCTAGTACATGTTTCGAGAATATTCACATTCTCTTCTTCAGCTAGTTAAGTAAAAATTCATGTATACAATAAGACCTAGTGAAAATGGGGGCCCCCTTTAAGAAATCTAAAACTATGGCAAGTACAATGTAACATGTTAAAAGTTGTCTCTTAACACATTCTCTTTCCTTGCTCCTACAGAAACATCTTAACGAGGTTTTACTGTACTACCCTTAGCAAGTGTACCAGAGAATATTACTTCAATGATGGCAATGCAGAATGCAATGTCTTCAGTGTTACTGATAATGTACGCAGGACTGCCAGACAGCAGCAGCAGCAGCAACCACTCGTTATTCAGTAGGTGCATCGGAGATAGTCCACCTCAGGCGTAAGAATGTGTCAAACAATGCTAAGATTTTCTTAAACTCCTTGCTGTGACTTCTAGTTTTAACCTCAACACTGAAAATTCAAGGTTGAAGTCATATCACATGCTTGAAAGATTTTTTGGAATGGATAGGAGCCAAACTTCTCAATATCAACTTGTTAACCAAGAATGCGAAGAAAAACAGTAGCAGATCGAACACAATTTATAATATGAAGTAAGCATTAACGCATGATCTGTTTTTCCCAATAAAGTGGACATCTTTTGATTCCTCAAATCACATAAAACATTTAAAACATGAAATCACCAAACAAATATGAACAAATACTGTATACAGATGTGTTCATGAATCGCAAGTATAACAGGAACTGCAAATAACTTAAATAATCCAACAACCTACACTCCAAACAAGCACACAATAAAACAATTTTTTGATAAAGAAGTTGCGAGATATTTAGCTTGCAACTAATTTTATCTGTTTTTCTTTTCCAGAAACATGGCAAGTTAGTATACTGTATTTGTACATATTTTCTAGGTGATTTTATTTCTGATTTACGTGATGAGGAACTTAAAGATACCATTCAGAGTTTGATGATGCTTCAGTTTCAGCTGTAATGTCTTATCTTGCTGTTCATAGTATAAATTGTATTCATCAGACAGGAAATAAAAATAAAATGTTGCATTCTCACACTTGCTTATCTTGGCACAGAGGACAGTGATCTTAATAAAAGGAAGGACTGGGAAGGAACAAAATCGTATTTTCAAGCAACTTACAGCAATCAAACTTAATACATGTATATGAAATAATGTTATACTTCAGCAATACAAACAACAACAAAAAAAAACAACCCTTACAGGATTTAATATGACCTGTTGTCAGTTTAGTAAGGAACAAAATACATCACTGCATCACAGTGCATATTAAGAGACAAAATATGTTATTGCTTAAAATCTATGTTGTATACAAACTCTAATTTTGAAACCACAACGCTTGTTTCAATCAAACTGAATTTTACAAATGACAAAAAATATTTTCAAGACTGATGATGATTGATTGATGCTTGTTGTTTAAAGGGGACTAACATCTAGGTCATCGGCCCCTAAAGGTACAAAATGAGACTAAATGAAATGGCAAATTAAAAACCCAAAATCCTCCAATGACCATAATTCAAAACGTGAGGACGAAGAATGAATGGATGGATAGATATGAAGTTAAAACGATCAGAGGAACTGACCCACAGTGCCTCACATGCACAGAAGCTGGCATAAAACAATAGTATTACTGACTAAGGGACTGCTTCCATAGCATGATACTGAACCGATGATGCTTGTAGTCGAAAGGAGTCCAAAATCCAAGCCACCGGCCCCTCATAATGGTACTTATCGCTAGAAAAGTAGAACCATGGTATTTGTCATGTTGCGGTACCAATCAAGAGTAGCGTAGACTCGTGGTATTCCACACATTATGGTACTACTCACAGGTAATGAAATTCGCACATGTATTACAGACCTACATGTGAACTACTGTGTTTCACACATTGCGGTGCCATTGACAGGCAACACAAACCTATGGTGTTCATCACCTAAGTGTGCTAACCACAGGGACTCTTACTATCCCGTGGCCCGTGGTGTTCCTCATATAGTGGGTACTAATCACAGACAAGCCAGAACCATGAGTTCCGTCATCCCATTCTATGTCGTTCATATAGTGCTACTAATCACAGGTACTGTAAAAGCCATCACGCTCTCGTTTGCTACTAATCACAAACCTATGTGGTACCTAACACAGTGGTACTACGCGCAAGTAAAAGCGACCCGTGGTGTTCCCCGCGTGGTGGTACTAATCACAAGGAGTTTCATGGTTCTATATAAACATCCCTTGGTCGCCCCTTTTAGTCGCCTCTTATGACATGCAGGAGATACCGTGGGTGTATTCTTCATCTGCGCCCCCCACCCACAGGGGGTAGACAAAGAGAAAAAAGAAGGAAAAAGTAATGATCCATCACTTCGAAAAATGAAGTAACGGACAAAGAAAGGCAAGGGCCTCGAAGGGCGTGAAAATGAAAGACCCCCTAGGCCTCGAATGCTCTAACACTGTCGGGGTCAGAAAAGAACAAGAGTTGAACAAGGGAGATCGGACAGGATAGATGAAATTGAGGAGCCTGGCACAAGTAAGTGGAAGCAATGCCAGGACTCAGCTAAGGGGCCCGTGGTCGCCAAACCACGCTCCCAAGTCGAGAGCCCCCGGGGCCCCTTTTAGTCGCCTCTTACGACAGGCAGGGGATACCGTGGGTGTATTCTTCGTCTACGCCCCCCACCCGCATGGGGAATTTTCAAGACTATGTTATTTGATATTTCCTCCTCTCCATTAGTATATGAATTAATTGAGAAGCGTTTTTGCAAAACTTGCTTTCTGAGAGAAAAAAAAGAGGAAATTCATATTGATATACATTCATATTGAAGCCCTTTATATGATGGTGCAACCTATTCTTACAAAACTAGCTTTCTACTACTAAAGAGTTACAGCAAAACTTGCATTCTATGGGAATGATTTTTATTTTGAAGTCACTGAAACTGTTACTCTTTATAGCTTCATTGATTCGATTTAAAATGAATATGACAATGAAACTACTGAGTATGCAATAATGTTGGTTGTTACTTCCTGCCCAATTTTATTCATTATTTATTCAAATCAAAGAGGAATTTGGAAAGGGAATCACAATCCAAGGAGAGGAATTTAAAATCTTGAGATTTGCCGATGATATTGTTATTTTATCTGAGACTGCAGAAGATCTTGAGAAGCTGCTGAATGGTATGCATGAAGTCTTGGGGAAGGAGTACAAGATGAAAATAAATAAGTCCAAAACAAAAGTAATGGAGTGCAGTCGAATGAAGGCAGGTGATGCAGTGTAGTAAATAAACAATTAAAATTCGGTACATTGATGGAATCTTATGAGACGGATGTGGTGATAGGAGTGGAATCGTGGTTGAGAGAAGGGGTGGGTAATACAGAAGTATTTCCAGAAGGGTATACAGTCTATCGTAGAGACCGAGGAGATAAAAAAGGAGGAGGGGTATTTATTCTGGTGAAGGAAACTTATTGTTCGCATGAATGGTTTACTGATGAAAGGGATGAAATATTAGGGATAAAATTAGTTTGTGATAATATGAAGGAGGTGGGAATTATAGGAACATATAGGCCTGGAAGAGAGGAAAGAGATATGGAAATATTTGAGAAAATAATAGATTATACTCATAAAAACAATAATGATACGGCAATAATTGGGGGAGATCTAAACTTGCCTGAAGTTGAATGGAATGGAGCTGCAAGTGAAGCCCATGAACAGAAACTGGCAAATAAGTTAATTTGGGAGGGAGGATTTACACAGGTAGTACAAGAACCAACTCGTCTCAATAACTTGCTAGATGTATTCTTGGTTAAACCATGGGAAATTGTTGATAAAACTGAGGTAATTGAAGGAATAGGTGACCATAAGGCTGTAATAATGGATGTAGGACTCGTACCAAAAATGCTTAATAAGAGGGTCACAAAAGACAAGAAATTATACAGAAAAACTAAAGTTGATGAATTTGGGACTTACCTTAAATCACAATTCAGTTGTTGGATAAGTGAAGGGAATAATGTGGATACACTTTGGGCTAAATTTAAAGGAATAATTAGGGAAGGAGAGAAGAGATTTGTACCTGTTAAGAAGGGTAAAATGACCTCAGACCCTGTTTATTACACAAGGGAAATAAGAAAATTAAAAAGAAAATGTAGAATAGTAAACAGGAAAATCAAAGAAGGTAGGGAGAATAGAGAAACTAGAAAACAACTAATGAGGGAACTGAATAGAGTGAAAAAGGAAGCAAAAGAGAATTATATGAATGGCATTCTTCAAGAGGGTAATGACCACAAAGGGAAATGGAAAAAGCTGTATTCATATATTAGGAATCAAAAAGGAAAAGGAATCCAAATTCCTACAATGGTGGGAGAAGGGGGTGAACACTATTTAACAGATACTGAGAAAGCAAACCTCTTTAGTAGGGAATTCCGAGATTCAGTAGAAGATTGTCAGGACTTGGAAACCGTAACAGAAGATAGAGAGGGAGAGACACAGAGGGAAACAAGAAGCTTCTCATTCACAAATGAAGATATTTTCAGAGAAATCCAACTGCTTCAGCAAGGAAAAGCAGCAGGAAGTGATCAAATTACTGGGGAGGTATTAAAGACAATGGGGTGGTATATAGTGCCTTATTTAAAATTTCTCTTTGACTATGTCATAAATAATAGTGTGATACCAAAGGAATGGAAGGAATCTATAATAATACCAATTTATTATTTATTTTATTTACATATTTTACGCCCACATTGGAGCACTGAAATCAACACATTTGAGTTAATTTCTTCTTCTTCTTCTCCCAGAACTTTTTCATCCTCTCCGACCTGGAAGCCCTTTGTGCGTCCGATATAGTATATTGTTTCCGTTCAACTGCTTTTAGTTTGAGACTTATGCTTTTGTTCTTCAAAATCCTCTTCTCTTTTCTGTCTTTGATTTGTTGCCGAGTTATACCCAATTCTTCCAAATCGTCCTGAACTTCTTTGAACCAATTATTATTGATTTTATTCTTCAAAAAGTAATCGAATAGTTGTTTCAATATCCTGGTGTCTGCTAATCTTGATATGTGACAGAAAAAGGAAATTCTTCTTTTACGCATTGTAGATATTATTGATTCACATTCACGATAGACAATGTTGTTAGGCAACAATCTCCACTGTCCATCAACTTGGTGTTTTTTATTAATAATTGTTCTAAGAATTCTTCTCTCAGTTTTCTGTAATTTGTCTGTTGTAGATTTTACATTTAATTTGAATAAAGTTTCACTAGCATAGGTTGCCTCTGGTTTAACTATGGAATTATAGTGTTTCAGCTTAGCGTTTATCGAAAGAGATTTTTTTTTATAGGTTGGCCAGGTAAGTCTTTGTGCTTGTTTAAATTTAGTTGTTCTGTGTTCTATTGCTTCTTTTTCATTTGTGTTCCATGTTATTATTTCCCCAAGATATTTGAATTTCTGAACAATTTTAATCTCTTTATTACTGTTCAGCTGAATAACTGGTAAATCAACTTTAAATGTTGGCATCATTTCTGTTTTTTCAAATGAAATTTGTAATCCCATTTTTTTAGCTATAATTTCTAGTTGTTCAATTTGAAATTTAGCCTCTTCTATTGTATTTGCAAGTAATGCTAAATCGTCCGCAAAAGCAAGGCAGTTGAGTTTAATATTTCTACCGATCTTGATAGTTGGTTGGCATTTCTTGTTCCATTCACGCATAACCTTCTCCAATGCACAATTAAATAACAATGGTGAAAGTCCGTCTCCTTGTCGAAGTCCAGTTCTTATAGTGAATGATTCTGATAATTCACCTCTAAATTTAACTTTTGCCTTCGTATTTTTAAAAGTCATATTAATGAGGTTAACAAGTTTTTGATGTAAGCCAAATTCTTTAAGGCTTTTTAATAATGAGTCACGATGAATACTGTCGTATGCTTTTTTAAAATCTACAAACGTGATGACCAGACCCTTACTTCGAACTCTTTGGTGCTTCATTATCCATTTTAAACCAATACCAATTTATAAAGGAAAGGGTGATAAAAGGAAACCAGAGAACTACAGACCAATCAGCCTGACCAGTATAGTTTGTAAAATACTGGAGAGTTTAATAGCAAAGTACATCAGAGGGATATGTGATGATAAAAATTGGTTCATGAGGAGCCAGTATGGATTTAGAAAGAAATTTTCTTGCGAGGCACAACTGGTGGGATTTCAGCAGGACATATCAGATCAGTTAGATTCAGGAGGCCAGTTAGATTGCATAGCCATAGATCTTTCCAAAGCCTTTGATAGAGTGGAACATGGAATATTATTAAAGAAATTGGAGGGAATAGGATTGGACGTAAGGGTTATACGTTGGATAAGAACATTTCTAAATTCAAGGGTTCAGAAAGTCAAAGTAGGAAATAATATATCACAGGAAGAGAAAGTCTGGAAGGGAATTGCACAGGGTAGTATAATCGGTCCGTTACTTTTCTTAATATACGCAAATGACTTAGGGAACAATATAACATCGAAAATAAGATTGCATGCAGATGACATAATTGTTTATAGGGAAATAAATAACATTGAGGATTGTTCAGAATTACAAAGGGACCTTGACAGTATCCAGGAATGGGTTGAAGAAAATAATATGAAGATTAATGGAGCCAAATCAACTGTTACAACTTTTACAAACAGGAGCTTTAAAACTGAATTTGAATATACTTTGAATGAGGTAGTTATCCCAAAAGATGGCAAGTGCAAATACTTAGGTGTGAGATTTGAAAGTAATTTGCACTGGAAGGGTCATGTTGATGACGTTGTTGGGAAAGCATACAGATCGTTACATGTCATAATGAGGCTACTTAAAGGATGCAACAAAGAATTAAAAGAAAAATGTTACTTAAGTATGGTTCGTCCATTATTGGAATATGCAAACAGTGTTTGGGATCCTCACCAAGAATACCTAATAAAAGAACTAGATGGTGTGCAGAGGAAAGCAGCAAGGTTTGTAACAGGGGATTTCAGGAGAAAGAGTAGTGTATCAGAAATGTTAAAGGAACTTGGGTGGGAAACTTTAAGTAAGAGAAGGGAGAATAGTAGACTTACAGGATTATATAGAGCCTATACAGGAGAAGAAGCATGGGTAGATATCCGTGAGAGGCTTCGGTTGGAAAATAATTATATTGGTAGAACTGACCACAAGTACAAAATTAGAAGGAATTTTAGCAGAAGCGATTGGGGTAAATTTTCTTTCATTGGGAAGGGCGTGAAGGAGTGGAACAGTTTACCAGGGGTAGTGTTTGATCCTTTTCCAAAATCTGTACAGATATTCAAGAAGAGAATAAACAACAACAGAGATAATAAATTAAATGTTAGAGGGCATTCGACCAGTGCAGGATATTGTAAATAATAAATGTGTGTGATTAAATTAATTCCATCCCCTGGTCTAAGGAGTTTGGACAGCCCAAGTAGGGGACTGCCTGTAGGGGTGAAGTACAGTGGGGACTTCGAGGGCCCTGGGACCGCTACGGTAGCTGTGAAGGCCCTTCAGGAACTCTGAAAAGTGGTGGCAAAAGGGGCTCTGGTTAAGACGCAGCAGGTCGTTATGCTACTTAGGTTCCAAAATGGGTAAAATATAAATATGTAAATAAATGCTATGTAAATTTTAATCTTATACCAGTTGTATAGTATTATTAGAAGTAATTTCACATACCGTACTGTATATGAGTTGACTATGTTTGTAAGATATTATAAGTAGAATTTTGTAAACAATATAAATTTATTAAGGATGATGTGTGTGTTTAATAGAAAAAAATTATTAGCGTAAATTGTATAATATTGTATTCTAGGAAAATTTTATTCGTCTCATGTTAATTTAAAATTTAGTGCTTGACAATAATGTATTTTAGTGTACCATTTGCCACCGAGGTAGACACCTCATTTGCAAATAAAGAGATTTTGATTTGATTTGATTTGAAATATTAGATTAGGAAATGAAGTCTTAAAGGAAGTAGATGAATATTGTTACTTGGGTAGTAAAAGAACTAACGATGGCAGAAGTAAGGAGGACATGAAATGCAGACTAGCACAAGCAAGGAAGAGCTTTCTTAAGAAAAGAAATTTGCTTACTTCAAACATTGATATAGGAATTAGAAAGATGTTTTTGAAGACTTTCGTGTGGAGCGTGGCATAGCATGGAAGTGAAACATGGATGGTAACTAGCTCAGAAAGAAAGAGAATAGAAGCTTTTGAAATGTGGTGTTACAGAAGAATGTTGAAGGTGAGATGGATAAACCGAATCACGAATGAAGAGATACTGTATTGAATTGGTGAGAGGAGATCGATTTGGCTAAATTTGACGAGAAGAAGAGATAGAATGATAGGACACATCTTAAGACATCCAGAACTTCTTCAGTTGGTTTTTGAAGGAAGTGTAGGTGGTAAGAACGGTAGGGGTAGACCAAGGTATGAATATGACAAGCAGATTAGAGCAGATGTAGGATGCAACAGTTACGTAGAAATGAAAAGGTTAGTACAGAATAGGGTGACATGGATAGCTGCATCAAACCAGTATATGGACCGATGACTCAAACAACAACAACAACAACAACAACATTCTTCTCAGGTCAGTTAAATAAGCATTGTGATTCTTGTGCTATAGAAGTTGCACAGTCATTAATTAAATTTAACATGTCTGAGGAATATTCATGTCCTGTACCAACAGTTGAATGATGTAGGAAAGAAGGATAGAAAGTGTTTTAAGATGGAAGAATGGTACGAAGTATTCAGAGGAAAGTGCAGGGGATCTCCATGTTACCTATAATCACTGTTCTCAAGAATATATGACTAAGTGATGTCCTCATGGTTGCCATGTTTCTGATCTATCTTTTGAAGATATGAATGAATTTAGAAAACTTCTTTACCTCAAAGCAAATGTGAACATGATGTTTCTCTACTGATGGAATATAACAAAAATGTGAGGCAGAACCTGTGTTAATTTCAGTTAAAAATACATTCTCAGTGCTAGAAACAGGGGTATATGTAAGACACTAAAAAAGGGGAAGAAAAACTTTAAACTCATCGATGGTGCCATTGCACAGAAAAAATCAAATTAAGCGAGTAAAAAGAAGAAGGAAGGTCTAGTAAAACTGATGTGATTTTTTGAGGTTCCTGACAATGCCAAATCCTTCTATAAGGATGTAATGAAGAGCACTGAAGTAGGTTACAGAAACAATGTTTGTTTTTCTTGAAGACTTTGATGTACAAGAAGATGAATTAAAAGCGGACAAAGTATTGGTGTTGATAAATATTTTCCTTTCTTTTTTGGTTTCTTTTATATTCATAAAGAGTGTATATACCAAAGACAAGGTTTAAGTTATTGAAGACTCTGATGTAGTAGAATTTTGAGTGAAAGGTGGACAAACTGTTCATTTAAATAAATTTCATAGAACAAGAATAACGTTTTTTTGCTGTTCTGATTTAATTCATATTTATAAAGAGTGTACATGACAGAATTTGCAGGAATGGTTCACTGGAAATAAATATGTTTATCTGTTTTACTAAAATTACCAACAATTTGTTTACCAATATTTTGTGTAAAAAGCAACTTTTGAAAAAAAAAAAAAAAAAAACCCCCTTGAATTTTGAACCCTCATTCAGTGTACAATTCTTAAATTAAGTCTGAAGATAACCCTTTATAAGCCCTAATTGTAAAATTAATCTACAAAAAATGCAAGCCCTTCCTGGAAAATGGATTTTTGTTTCTCCTGAAAAATTTCATCTTTTCACAGAGCAAGTTTTGCAAAAACAGTCCTCAATTCAAGAAAGCACTGCTAACTGATCAACACTACCGAGCGAAGTGTCTGCGTATGTTAATGTGTTATGGCACCAAGCTCTGCATTCGGGAGGCGAGTGGGTTCAAACCACACTGGCGCCTGTCCTGAGAATGGTTTTCTGTGGTTTTCCATTTTCACTTCCAGGAAAATACCAGGGCAGTTCCCATTCATAGGCCACAGCTAATTCCTTCCACCTACTTACCCAAATTCATTCACCATCATTGTTTTCATCTTTATGAGCTCCTCAAATGGGGCTCGTGACAGGAAGGGCATCTGGCCATAAAAAGCCATATACTGTAATTTCATTTCACCTCACTGTATCGGGAAATGGGAAAAAGGGGTAGACATATTACATACATACAGATCAACACTGTCCAAAGTAATAATAATAATTATAATACATACATTATCATTATAGACTGTTGTGCCTTTCAGCGTTCAGTCTGCAAGCCTCTGTGAATTTACTAAACGTCGCCACAATCCTCGATTTGCAACTAGTGTTGTGGCCTCATTTAGTTCTATACCTCTTATCTTTAAATCGTTAGAAACTGAGTCTAACCATCGTCGTCTTGGTCTACCTCTACTTCTCGTACTCTCCATAACAGGGTCCACTATTCTCCTAGGTAACCTATTCTCCTCCATTCGCCTCACATGACTCCACCACCAAAGCCGGTTTATGCGTACAGCTTCATCCATTGAGTTCATTCCTAAATGAGCATTTATTTCCTCATTCCGAGTACCTTCCTGTCACTGTTCCCACCTGTTTGCACCAACAATCATTCTTGCTACTTTCATGTCTGTTACTTCTAACTTATGAATAAGATATCCTGAGTCCACCCAGCTTTCGCTCCCGTAAAGCAAAGTTGGTCTGAAAACAGACCAATGTAAAGATAGTTTCATCTAGGAGCTGACTTCCTTCTTACAGAATACTGTTGATCGCAACTTCGAGCTCACTGCGTTAGCTTTACTACACCTTGATTCAATCTCACTTACTACATTACCATACTGGGAGAACACATAACCTTAATACTTGAAATTATCGACCTGTTCTAGCTTTGTATCACCAATCTGACAGTCAATTCTGTTGAATTTCTTACCTACTGACATCAATTTAGTCTTCGAGAGGCTAATTTTCATACCATACTCCTTGCACCTATTTTCAAGTTCCAAGATATTAGACTGCAGGCTTTTGGCACAATCTGCCATTAAGACCAAGTCATCAGCATAGGCTAGTAAGTAGGGTAGCATCCTGCTTCATGAATTTACCAAGCTCAGAACATTTTAAGCATAATTATAATAATAATAAAAAATCTAATCAAGAGGTTTTATGAAGCAAAACACTCCTTGGGTATGTTGATTTGTGACAACTGAATAAAGATCTCGGCATGATGTGGGGTATGTTGTTTTTTAGTGAATCACTAACAAAAAAAGTGATTAGATGCAAGATAAATATTGGTCAAATACATACCAGTAGGTCCGACATATTGGAACTTATTCAAAACGGAATAACTACAATAAACCAGTTATCAAGGAGTAAACAATCTCTGTTAAAGACAAGAAAATATGTTCAGAATAACAGCGCTCCATTATAATTGATCATGGAAACAGTCAACGAGCAAGCACAAAATCTGGAGAAGAGAGATGATAATTCAGTTCGATGTCCAAAACGTGGAAAGAATGTCCTGGAAAATGACAGCAACACAACTAGATGCGAAGGAAATGGCAAAAATTGGTTCCACAAAGACTGCACCAGGCTATCTACTATAGAATTCAATGCATTGAAATCAAAGAAAGCAAATTTAATATGGATGTGTGTAAAATGTAGGGGGTTTCTAGAAGTTTTTGGGTTGAATGAGTGTCTTTCAGAAATAAAGGAAGCCTTCCAAACAGTGGAGGAAAACAAACATACATGCATTAACATTAAATATAAAATTGATGAGGTGGAGAAATCACTACTTCGGAAAATGTCACTTCTACTTGAAACACAATGTCAGATGGCAGATTGGCTAGTCTCAAACAAGAAATCTACCGACAAACACATACCCATACCAATATCACAAGAACTTGAGACACCAGAGGATGAAGCAAAGGGCCAACTCAAAATTGAACCATACACTCCTCAGAAACAGACTGGAGCATCTACATCAGTTGACATTTTCACTACTATCACTTATGCAAAAGCTGTGGAACCACAAGGACTGGCAGACCTAATAAATCATTTACTGGAATAGGAACCAACACACAGAAATTATGTAACTAAAAATTTCATAAGAGGAACAAGGGTAATGAAAAATACAGACATTCAATCAGGAACCACCTTTATTTACGTCGGGGGATGCAAAAGAGACAACAGAAGAAAAACTGATAAATTTCTTGGAAAGAAATTGAATATCAGGAGAGATAAAACGTGAATGTTTAGACACAAAAGGTCTAAACAAAGCTTTCACAGTCTGCGTACAACTAAGTGAACTAAAGAAAATTTACTCACCAGACCTCTGGCCAAGCGGGATAACAGTCAGACGGTTTCGATTTCACAAGAAAAATAACAATGATGCAGAAATATAATCAAATAATCATATCAAACAAAAATAAGAGGATTGACCTGAATCTGCTTCTTTGAAATGTAGACGGACTTAAGTCACTTTTGACGACAATCACACATAGCTTCTGGGAAAACTTCAGCATCATAATAGCCACCGAAACTTTTCTAACGAAAGAAATAAGTATTCCAAATTTCTATTCAAAACATCTTTAGCCACAACTAGAGAAAGAGGTAGACCAGAAGATGGACTCACTTGTATGCACAGAAATATAGGCAAATTAAAAGAAACTTACACAGAGAAAAATATGGTTATTGTTAAGACAGATAAAATAACTATCATAAGACTTTACATTAGCCCAACATAGAAAGCAGGCAACACTGTTGAACACATAATAAAAGCATTATCATTAACTGAAGAAAATGTTATTATCGGAGGTGATCTCAATTGCAGAATAGACAAACCAGACAAGAAAACAGAAATGATACTCAAACTTTTCCAGAATGGAGGATATAACCTAGTAAATAAAACTGAAGAAATAACATATATAGCTCCAAATGGGAAAAGCACTATCGATCTTGTTTTCATTAAAGGAATGAGTATAACTGCATATAGTCAAGAAGTAATGTACTCTAGTCTGACTGCTGTTCTAAAGAAACACATTCCCATAACCACAAAAATTACATTGGAAAGACATACTCCCAAACAAGGAAAAAGGACAAGAAAGTTAGACAAAGATATCATAGATATAAGAAAATTTGGATGAGATATTACAGCAAACAGAAGTTGGAAATATAGAACAAGCATTAGATAACACAACAAAATACATAAAACAGACAATAATAATATACAAGTCCCCGAGGATAATGAAACCTTGGTTTGATGCCGAGTGTTACAACCCTAGAAGAGAAACATTTGATCTGCTACATACAGCTAAACAAGCAATTGCAAAAGGATCTGTAGAGATTTATGCTAAGAAGAGGACATAAAAAAATAAAAAATAAAAAAATAAAAAAAACAGTCAGAATATTTCGAAAATCAAGCAAAGCAACAGGCTGAAGATGCACAACAAAACCCATACATTGCACTGAAGAAAAACTATCATACTTCAAATATAGAAATTTTGTTATAAACACATGGGAAGTAAATTTCTCACAATTACTGAATCAGGAATCCAGTGAAACAGCCCTTCAAATTAGAACACAAACAACTGAAACTAATTGAAACAGCAATCTTTGAAACAAAAAATAATAAAGCAGCTGGGCCAGATGGAATATTTAATGAAAATTTAAGAGAGACTGCACCGGGCAAGTTGGCCATGCAGTTAGGGGCGCGTGGCTGTGAGCTTGCATCCGGGAGATAGTGGGTTCAAATCGCACTGTCGGCAGCCCTGAAGATGGTTTTCCGTGGTTTCCCCATTTTCACACCAGGCAAATGCTGGGGCTGTACCGTAATTAAGGCCACGGCCGCTTTCTTCCAGCTCCTAGGACTTTCCTATCCCATCGTTGCCATAAAACCTCTCTGTGTCGGTGCGGCGTAAAGCCACCAGCAAAACAAAGAAAGAAAAAAAGACCACAAATATGCTCTTAGAGATATGGTTTTTAATGTTTAATAAGTGTTTCACTACCTCAAAATTGGAGTGTGTCAAATATAAAAATGCTATATAAAGGTAATGGGGAAAAAGAAGACCCAAACTCATGTAGAGGAATTGCCTTGCAAAACAACATCTATAAAATATATTCTAGAATTGTTACAAACAAGCTTATCGAAGAAATAGAAACACACCTTCCAGAACAACAATTTGGTTTTAGAAAAGGAAGAGGGACTGTACACGCAAGAAGAAATCTTCAAGAGGATATGAACCTTATGAATAACAAGAAGAAAATTTTATGCTATCTTTGCAGATTTTACTAAGGCTTTCGATCTAGTGAGTAGAAAAAAAAATTACTTAAGAAATTAGAAATCATGATTGGCAAGGATAATCCACTGACAGTTGTTATCAATAACATACTCGCATATAGCGAAATTGAAATTAAAGACGGACTGGCAAGTTCAAAACCCACAATACAAGCAAATTGCATTCCACAAGGTGACCCTGCTAGCCCAATACTCTTCAACATAGCTACTGCTGACGTAACTCAGATACTAGACAGTAACACGGTATCAATGTATATATATGCAGGCGACTCAGTTTTAGGATCACATAGTAGAGAAGATCTACAAAATACTATGGACAGGTTACAAGAGCATGTAGACAACAACAGACTGACAATAAATTCAGATAAGACAGTTCTAATGATATTCAGAAAAGGTGGAAGAACAGCCACTATGGAAAAAAAAGTATAAAACAAGAAACTTAAAAATGGTAAATTCTTGTAAGTATCTAGGAATCACCTTTCAAACAACAGCAACTTCCTTCAGAATACACATAAGAGAAAAGGCAGCTGCGGCAATCAAGAGTATATATGAGATAAACGAGCCTACCAAGATATTGATAAAAACAGCTATGATACTCTTCAATGCAAAAATACTCCCAGTAATAACACACGGCTTAGAAGTAATTTGGGAAAGGCTAACAGTAGGTGACTTAAACACAATAGAAAATGTGAAAGCAAGATATTTAAAGCGAGTTCTTGGAATCTCAAAATGACAGCTTCAAGATTAGCAAATGAGCTAGCCAACGAAGAGCTCAGAATCAAGTTACAACTACCTTCTACCCGTCAAGAACAGGAACTTCTCAAAACCAGGCAAGAAAAAAGAAAGATGATTCACCTGGACTTCTATTCTACAGATCCCATGTTAGATCAAAATTGAACAGGTCCAAATAATCACTTGTGCAGCGTTCTTACAAGATTAGCAGTACACGGCTTTCATCATAAGATGTGCATACGAATAGGCTTTCACGAGCCAAGTGAACAATGTGTGTGTGCCTTGTGTGGGAATTTATGTGAACGGTATCACTTCAACAAGTGTAAAGAAAGAACTAAATCACTGCTGGAATGTAGTGAAAATTAGATTAAGCTGATCACACTTATGTATGCCATTTTATGGCCTTTTGGCTGAAATAAATTCTTATAAAACACTCCTTTAGATCATCTCTATACAAGGTGCTACCTTAGTTTTCCTTTGCCAATGAGTTAATGTCGCACTAACACATCAAAGGCTTAGGGCAACACAAGGATGTGAAGAGCTAGGACTGAGAAGGTAGCAGCCATGGCCTAAATTAAGGTAATGTCCCAGCATTTGCCTGGTGTGAAATGGAAAAGCATCGAAAACCATCTTCAGGTATGTTGTCGGTGGGATTCGAACCCATGATCTCCTGAAAGTGCTACCTTTACTGCTCATAGGTACAGGATGTGATGATTTAATAACAGGATTTGTGTAACATCCCTCTTAAAGCTAATAGTTTTAAAAGATGTCAGAGTAGCACTATTTTGACCAGAGATGGGTTTCTGAACGTGCCAGTAAATCTGCTGACATAGGCCTCTAACATTTAGGCATTTTGAAGCAAGTACTTTAATATATGCATTACACAACTGGCATGATACAATGATTTTATGAGCCCTGTATCCCAAAAGGAAGGAATAAGAAACTGTCAGACACCAAAGATATAAGGGAAAAAATACTATAGAATGTACCAAGACTGATGGCAATTAATAACATATAAAAATGGCATATGTTAACATGTAGGTCCATTGGGTCTTGTGTTACTTGAGCAACAAAAGAACCTAACATATTGACCAACAAGAAAAAAAATGGCAAAAATGTCAAACCATAAACCTATATTCCTATTCAATCTCTTACAAATAAAGACAAATTAGATTTTAGGTGCTTAAGAACATGTAATCACATACTACAAGGCAATAATATTCTGAACATTAATTTAAGGCAGCTAGCTAGATACACTGTGATTTTCTTTTCCTGGTAGTGGTTTAATGTCACACGAACGAACTTAAGAGTTTTGGCGATGCTAAAATGAGAAAGAACTAGGACTGGGAAGGTAGTGGCAGGAATCTTAAACACGGTGTGAAATTGTTGAAGTGATGCCTGGTGTAAAAATGGGAAAATGCCAGAAAACCATTTACAAGGCTGAGGATGGTTGTCCCTTCTTAAAATAATAATCACCATCACCCACCACCATCTTGAGGGCTGCAAACAGTAGAGCTCTAACCCACCACCTCCCGAATTAAAGCTCACTGCTACGCGACACGAACCGCACAGCCAACTCACTCAGTAAATAGCACATTCTGTTTGTTTTCTTTGTTGGAGTTAAGAGCTTACTGATGACATAATTACTGGAGTTTGCAAAAATGGAACCGTTTGAGAAATTTTTAATCTAATATTTTCTGGTTCATTTATACGTTACAGTCTAGTACTTCTGCCCAGATCCATCTCTGAGGAGATACGTACATTGTGCAAACTGTATTGTCGCTCCTGGTATGGGCTAGATCAATTTTGTAGCTTTAATTTTCTGTTCGTCTGTGTCTGTCTCAGTTTCATTGGCTTTGACAATATGTAAGTGATAGAGGTATGAACGATGCTAGTAACACTGTTCCTTATACAGCCAGTCCCTGCGATGAATGGTGTGAATGTGTTACACACAGGAATGGTTGGTGTATGCATTTCAGTGGGCTTGGCAGACTGATATGTAACAGCACCCTCTGGCTTGGTGAGGAAAGCAACGGGAAAAGTACCTTACGCCTCTTTTTCCCAATACACCTCTTTGGTGATGTCTAGGCTATCTATGAAAGCTGATGGCAGAGCTGTTGAGGTTCCAACCAACCTTAGGGTTGTGGACTCAACATTAAATACTTGCGAGTCTTAAAACAATACAAATATGGCAGTGTTTGTTTGTCCAACCCTTGTCCCGTTTCCCTACGGGGTCGGGTATGAGGTGAGATGAATTTGTCGTGGCGGTTTTTTTTTATGACCGGATGCCCTTCCTGACGTCAACCTCATCAGAGGAGTTAATGAGAGATGAAATGAATGACGTGATATATGATAGTAGGGAGAGGGTGAAACCCGGTGCCGGCACATAGCCTACTCCTGTCGAATAGCACCAAGGGGTCTGCTCAAGGCTTAACGTCCCCATCCGACGGACGAATCACCATCAACAGCGTCATATGCCCTCACTCCATATGAGCACTGCGGAGAGGTTTGGAATTTAATCCAGGCTTTTGGCACGCAATCTAGTGATTAGAAATTGTATACCACCACCTCCCCTACCCTGCCGGCCAACATTCTGTTGGTGAAAATTTTTTCGACCAACGGGACTCGAACCGGCGTTAGACCGTTTTTTTTTTTTTAGACTTCAGCGCCTTAACGATCATGGCAGTATTGTAAGATAATCATGTAGGTTGATTGGGTCTTGATTTATGAAGAATGAAAACACTGAGCATCTCTAAAAAAAATTAAAACTGGAAAAATAAAATTGTGACAAATTAGGAAAGTAAATATTTCCCCAACATAATAGATCCACTAAAAATGTAAACTTGTGTCCTCGTCTCAAGGTGGTGCAGCTCTTTTCAGGCACACCCCCAATGGATGTGAGCTGCATGTACCATTCCAACCAAATACCAGTCCTCCTGCCATTCTTAAGGGACACTGGGACTGAGTTTTAGGCATATTTTGTCAAATAATTCGATGTTTCGATTTACGCATATTATTGAACCCCTGACCATTGCGGATCAAGTAGTGGTATGATTTTCCATGTTCCGCCATTTTTAAAGGCACAGCGAGAGATTTAAATGCCTGCTGCACAGACATTTAAACGCCCCTTTCTCTTGGTTCCTTACAGACATTATACTGTACAGGAATTTATGCATTTTTCATCGGATAATTTTGAATCATGCACTTGAAATGCCCGCTGTACTAATGGCTCTGCATTGTGCTTCTATCTAGCGTTGAATATCGACACTATTACTACGTAAACTATACAAATACTTCAAATGTTTAAAAATAAATAAATACTGCCAAAATGTGTGTCATGACCTCTGCTGAGCTTGGTTCAGGGTCTCCAGAATTTAATGTGTGGTATATGATTCATAAGAAGAGTGGGAAATGTCAGCAAAATTATGAGGGTAGTTCTGTAGCAATGGAAATGTTTGCTGCTGGAATTTTATGGGATCGTTCCATTACAGACTGTCAGATACGCTACACAAATATCCTCTCTGATGGTGACTCTAAAACTTTCAGCCATTTGGTCAGCAAAAATGTGTATGGCACCAACAAAGTACTGAAGAAGGAGGAATGCGTGAACCACATTTCTAAAAGAATGGGATCAGGTTTGCGACAGATGGTACATACTTGGAAAATAAAGGGTGTGCAGTTAGGTGGTCGTTCAGGTGGGCTTACTAATGCTACTATTACCAAGCTTACCAGCTATTATAGGGATGCTATTGTACAAAACACACCTAATGTTGCCAATATGAAAAATGCTATCTATGCCACTCTCTGCCACTACATGTCAACTAACAGTGAGCCCCAACATAAGAAATGCCCCCAAGGCTTAGATTCTTGGTGCTTCTACAACAAAAGCATAGCGGAAGGTAAGGTGGCTCAGAGTCATGACAAAATGGCTGTCAAGCTTTCTGAGCCATTAGTGTGCAAAATTATGCCTGCATATCAGAGCCTGGCCTCTGATGAAGTACTATCCCGATGTGTCCGTGGCGCCACGCAGTATCAGAATGAATGTCTGCATTCTAGCATCTGGAGAAAGTGTCCAAAAGAAACTTTTGTATCAAGAAAGAGACTTGAAATTTGTGTATGTAATGCTGTGGCAGAGTTCAATATGGGATGCAGTGCAACAATAGACCTGAAGCTGGACATCAAAAGAACTTCAGTTGCTCATGTGACAGAACAGGCAGTCCTTAGGCTTGATGCTCGCAGGAAGTATGAAAGTCAGCGATCGTCCTCTGAGAAGAAAAAAGTAACTTGACGGAAGATGGTCACAAAGATGAACAAGGAGGCTGAACAAGGAGGCTGCAAAACGGAAGAAGGAGGGTGTGACTTATGCTGCAGGACAGTTTTAATGAGTAAGGTGAAGTGGAAATATTTAAAAAATGTGCATGTTTTTAGAAAAATGCAATTTTCTCAGTTTCACATTTTCAGATGTGTAAAATCTACTACACATTACAGATCTGATGCTATTATCTTGTAAATTCTCATACTTGTTAATTAGTACTTTGTCCACAAACGTGTGCATTACTTTTAGGATTGCAGCTCAGGTTTGCCTGTAAAAAATTTCAAACCTTAAAATTTCCAGAATTTTACAAAAAATAAAGGTCGATGTGGGAAAAAAATTATATCTTGATATTGAATAATACAATATCAAAAACGATGCACAGTTTCATTTGTATAATAATAAGGCAGTAGATAATTATAAAAAAATTGCAGAATCTGGCTCGGTTTGTTATGCTTGACATTTAGAACATTTCAATAATTTGCATATAAATATTAGAAAATAATTAATATCTATGAAACTAGTAAAGCTATATTGATCAAATTTGGTACAGATATTTATACTATCACATACTTTGAGCACATAAAATATTAAGATGCTAACTTCATATTTACAGGAATTAGAAATTTCAGTCCCAGTGTCCCTTAAATTTCTGGCGGTACCGGGAATCGAACCTGGGCCCCCGAAGACGGTAGCTAATAGTGCTAACCATTATACTACGGAGGCAGACAATAGATCCACTGAAAAGGTTCCATTATAAACCTACTTATTTTGAGTGCCCTTTACATATATTTTTTTAAAAACTATGTAAATATTTTGATAAAAAATATGATTGGCAAGAAATAGAGAATGGAGATACTAGGAATGGAAATGACGGCTAGTAGACACTCCAACAATATAATTTCAGTGCTAAATTAGAACTTTGCCAGACTTTCCTGAGCACCATAATTTCATAACAAAGAGAAAAAAAAGTTTTCTATTCTACCCTGAACAAGCTTGCAAAATTTCGATGAAAGTAAAAGAAATACTTCAAAATATTTTGATAACCCTGGGATATGATAAAAACTAAGATTATTCTGCTCACACAGAACAAATATTTTTTCTAACTTGCTGCAAAGAGAGTGCATCCAAACTACAGTACTAAGACATTCCTTTTGACTGGCCTTCGGTTTGATTCCTGGTGGGGCCGAGGAGTTTTAACTACTTATAGTTAATTTCTCTGGCTGGGCTACTGGGCGTTTTCCTTCGTCCTAATACACTACTCTTCATCTACATAAACCACCATACAACCAACCACCACAGAAATACTCATTAGTGAACACATTCCTCTCCATAGGGTTGTCAGTGTCAGGAAGGGCATCCGGCTGTAAAACCGTGCCAATATACATCATGTGCCAATGCAAATAAATGATGAAAAATGCAAATAAGATTACATAATCTCGTTAATTTCATGGGGCTAATGATTATTTAACCATATGCCATGGAACCTACAATTTCCAGCAGAGTTCAAACCATAGGGAGATGATTTTTCACTTTGAAAATAGCAAAGGCGACAAAAATTTGAACTGCGGGAGTTTCTGTGAGAAACTAGTGACCATATTGACAAGTATTGCGAACATGGTTGACTATCCTCCAATTGTAGGCTTTACTTAGAGCTTGAGGGCACTGCTTACAGAAATAAACATAACAAAAGGAAAGGAGGTGAAGGGAGGTCCACCATGTTCAGAGTGACTACAGACAGAACAGGAGAGTTTAAAGATAGAAGACCACTTCAAATTATAACAGTGTTATCTAGTTAAAGTTCTTTTTTTTTAAATGACATCACATGGTAATAATATTTAAAACATTATCTAACATTGTCCAAAACAGCAGGTAGACAAAGGATACAAAGATGACTTCAAAAGAAGATTTCAAAATTATGAAGACAATAAAATTTGGCAAATATTTCGTAAAACAGATACACCTCATACAGTAGTTCCTATCAAAAGCTCATTTCAGAATTGGATGAAATCAATTCATCGATTATATATCACGAAAGTCTCAACAATCCTTCCCTATAACTATGACAACTTACATCTTCATGATCAGATCTTCAAAATTAACATCACAAATTGTAATTTTTCATCGCACAATTTTAAAGCTACTGAGATGAAGAAACTTCTTGAATATATTTTTGAAATCACAAAATTATAACACTTTGGCAGGTGGGTACAATAAGATGCACTTTAACTTAACATGCCAGAGAATGAACAAATAACTCATAGATCAATTATCTAAGCTCCATTAATCTGATATGAAGCAACAGTGAATTCAATTAATTATAGTGTACTAATGTGCTTAAATGCAGATGTGCCAACAGAAAAACAATTCAAATGCAGAACATTCATCAATAACCAGCCAGCAAATATGAAGGATATTTTTGGTAATTCTATCTCAAAAAAAGTATGCACCCATTTCTAGCCCTACTCTACAAACTTCTACCTGTACGGTTAGGGATGATCCAAGAAATACAACTTACCTATTTAAAGATTAATTTTCTTTTATCCAAATATGATGCTGAATAGGAACTCCACCACACAGAGCTAAACAAACAAACAAATGTTTAGAGGAGAATAGTTTGGAATTCATCATGAAAATAGCTACACCTGAAGCTATTCTCCTACTGACAATCACATTTACTACATTCCTTTATCAGACTGAAGTCTTATGAGTGCAACAGCACTGCGAGCATATACTTTGAACAGCAATGCTGAAAGAGCTTGTTTTGAAGAAACATTCATCTAAGAACTTGTAATCTTCTTCATTCGAAACAAGAAGAAAACTGAATGACCACTTTTCTACTTCTTTAAACTACATCAATTGTCAAGTGCATATGAAGATGGTACTGACTAATGTTATAATTAGGGCCCAGATATATACGACATGTAATTTTCTTTCTTAAATTATTTCCACGGAAAATACAAGTTAAGCATGATTTTTTCTATGGTGACTAAAACTGTGCATTTTTCACGGGCAATATAAAGTCATATTTTGGCTGTTTTAACTGTCTTTGTCATTTTCAGGTAATTTTTCATATTATCGTCACATTTCCCCATGAATTTTCGTATTTTTATCATGTTTTTATCTTTTTCCTTCCATTTTCAGATACCTACTTGCAGTTGTCTCAAAGATGGGTTTTTCACATTTCCTAATTGTTGTCTGTAATTTATTACAACCATCTTTCTTAGAAATATATATTTATGTGAATTAGGAGGGTAAGCTGTATAGAAAGAGACAGATAAGTAGAAAGCGACAGATGCAAAGGAAGCAAAAGGACAGTTGAGAATGGCTATTGTCAGGTTTTGCGCCAGGGTCAACCGCTTCTGTAATTACCTTCAGAAGGTAGAAATGTCTTCACAGGGGTGCCAAAGAAGAAGGGGGTGGTAGAAAGGTACAGTGGGCTCAGTTAGAGGACAGATTTCACTGTATGTGTGATCGTGAATATTCTCAGTTCATTATGCCAAAAACTAACAGTTTGATAAGTGAAATATTGAGAGTATTTGTGTGAAGTTTGGAGATAGAATCATTTCAGTACAGATGGCACTATTCTATTCTGTAAGCTGTGCGAAATTAAAACAGAAGCTAAAAAGCAGTTTAATGTTGAACAACAGTGCAATACAGCAAAACATAAAAACAATTCGGCTCGAAATGTTACATCACAGAACCGTCTAGAGCTCCTGTTCCAGGGAATTTTGTCACCGTCTATGATAAGTAAAACTTCAGATTTTAACAAGTATTTATGTACAATGATGATGTCTGCTAATGTACCACTGGAGAAAGTTAATCTGAACTTTAGCAATTTTTTGAAGAAATACACTAATCAGCACATTCTGAATGCAAGAATACTTTGTGAGAACTACACAACTACCTGTTACAAAGATGTTTTAAAAAGAATACGATCATGAGCGTTGATAAGATCTGGATTTCTGTGGATGAAACCACCAACGCTGAAGGGAGATACACGGCAAATGTTCTTGTTGGTGTTCTAAGGGGAGACCAAGCAGGAGATAAATTTTTCATTTCCTATGAAGCACTGGGCAGAACTAACCTCTCAACAACTGCTGTAACCTTCGATAATGCAATGAATCTGTTGCGGCCTGAATGAGTGAAGAGAGAAAATGATCTACTTCTAGTCAGTGACGCAGCTCTCTATATAGTGAAAGCTGGCAAAAAGTCTACAGCTTCTCTACCCTAAAACGATACATGTAACATGCATTGCACATGCATTAAATAGAGTTGCAGAAGAAATTCTTGGAAATTATCCTGATGGGGATAAGTTAATTTCAGAAGTGGAAGGAAAAAAAAAAAATCTTCGTCAAAGCTCCCTACAAGTGCAAAATTCAAGGAAATGGTTCCTTCTGTGCCTTTGCCTTCCCAACCCATCCTCACACAATGGGGAACATGGTTCAATGCCACAGACTACTACTGTACCAATTACAATGCTATCAAAGATGTTGTTAATGAAGGAGAAGCTAACTCCATCACAACTGCCAAGATACTGTTTTTGAGTACTACACTGACCAGAGATCTTGCTCATATCAAGTCAAATTTCAGCATAATATCAACAACAATCATACAACTAGAAGAAACTGGTGTTCAACTCTGTGATGCCCTTCAAATGGTGAAAAATGTTGAAAGTGAGTTAAAGGCTGTACATGGTGAAGTTGGTGAATGTCTAAATGCAAAACTACAGTGTGTGCTGTGTCAGAATGAAGGGTACTTTACTCTCTCCAAAATTAGCGACATTCTGAGTGGCAAAACGGCAACATTCCATGAAGGTGAGCTTCAATTGAACTCTAACGATTTGACTTATTTCAAATGTGCCCCAATATCATCCTGCAATGTTGAGCGGTCTTTTTCCCGTTACAAGTCAATGTTGTGTGAAAACAGAAGATTGTTCCTATTTGAAAACTTTAAAATGTATGTCATTTTCTATTGTAATTCTTTCTAATCACACATCAAAATGCAACATTTATTTCGTTCTGTACCGAGTCAAGAGTTACCTCTGGATTGAGTAATAAAAAAAATTCAAAATATAATAATAAAAATTAATAATAATAAATAATAATGTTATTTGCTTTATGTCCCACTAACTACTTTTATGGTTTTCGGAGACGCGGAGGTGCCGGAATTTAGTCCCGCAGGAGTTCTTTTACATGCCAGTAAATCTACAGACATGAGGCTGACATATTTGAGCACCTTCAAATATCACCGGACTGAGCCAGGATCGAACCTGCCAAGTTGGGGTCAGAAGGCCAGCGCGTCAACCGTCTGAGCCACTCAGCGCGTCAATAATAAAAATTAATATTATTATTTATTTGTTATTATTGAATGTGCTAGATTTTAGAAGTATATTTTCAATATAATTTTAATTTAAACAGTGGCAAGATTATGAAGATTTAGAAAATGTGACCAAAAAATTTTAAAGTCATATTTATGTTCATATTTTCATAATTTTTTAGGTCATAAATGCTTGCATATTTCTAACATTTTTAGGTCATAAACATCCAGGCCCTAGTTATAATCTCTACTCAGTATAATCTCAAGAAACACTGGATGGATTTTGATGCACTTTTCCATCATTCTATTAGGCATATCTCAAGAAAGATTTATTTGTAGAAATATTCATCTACGACCAGGAAGCTGAGCAGTAATGATTTCAGTGAGGCAAGTCAAAGAAAAAAATGGCTATTTGTGCAACTTTTAAGCTTACGCTGGCTAAAACGTTAAAGATACCTTTATACTATGTAGATATGAATTATTCAGCATAAAAAGTTCTATAAAAAAAGGTCACCAAGCTCGATAGCTGCAGTCGTTTAAGTGCGGCCAGTATCCAGTATTCGGGAGATAGTGGGTTCGAACCCCACTGTCGGCAGCCCTGAAGATGGTTTTCCCGTGGTTTCCCATTTTCACACCAGGCAAATGCTGGGGCTGTACCCTAATTAAGGCCATGGCCGCTTCCTTCCCAGTCCTAGCCCTTACCTGTCCCATCGTCGCCATAAGACCTATCTGTGTCGATGCGACGTAAAGCCAATAGCAAAAATGTATATAAAATTAAAAATTGATCTGCAACAGCATAAACCTATCTTTAACACGTAGCTCCCTGTAAGTGTTTTAATGGTACAGTAACAATTTGAAAGAAGCAAGTCGAAGAAAAATGGTTGTCCGTGCATCTGTTTAGCTTATGTTGGATAAACCATTAAAGGTAAATCTATACTTTGAGGGTAAGAATTGTTCAGTATAAAACGTTCTACAAAAAAGTCTGTGATAGCAGATATCTATGTATAACGCATAAACCACTGTAACGGTTTTTATGTTATTACAGTTTACAGTAAAAACCACTCAAATTTAAAAACAACTTTTAAACTTAATCCTTATCAAAATGAATCGTTTATTCCCTTCAAGTAACTAATGTAGAATAAAATGTAATTTACAGAATGTTGTTTTCATCTATATTTTTGGAGATAACATTTAAATTTTTTTTGCGCTATCTCCATTCTTAAATATGTAAATGTAAATGACCACCTACAGAACGACCGAGTAAATTGCGAGCGAGTGCGTGAGCTATCAACCACTTCAACCAGCATTAGTTGAACATATTATGATGCAATAATGAATAGTTTTCCAGTGGTTCTATTATCTATATAAAATCTATGATAAATCATCCTGCTAAGACGGGAAAGCAAATGTGTCGTAGTAAAACGCATTAGAAAAAGTGCATTTATCACGTAACAATGAAACTGACTAAGAAAGGGATTCTTAAATGTCACAGGATAGAGAAAGAACAACTTCACAAAGACAGAGAGTGTCGTCTTTCTCCACATTCAGTACACACAGCAGTCGATAGTGAAGAAGCTGTTTATTACCCTACAGAATTTCTAAATTCTTTACATCCTTCCAACTTGCTACTACACAAGCTGATTTTGAACCTATTACTGTATATTGTTATCTTAGAGGTGAAGCTTCCATGGTGTGAAGAGTTGTTTGGTATATTTTCTGGGTTGAACCGTGTTGTTGTCTGTCAGCAAACTGTACATGATGTACAGGCAACAACAACAACAACAACAACACTACCACAGTTCAACCCGAAAAATAAACCAAATAACTATTATATTGTTAAGTTATTTCTAAAAAATAAAAGTTTTAATCCCACCTAATCAATATGAGGTAATTAATATAAACTCATTCAAAGGTTTCTGGACTATCAATTAACATCAATTAATCATCAACAATCTGCATTTAGGGCGGTCGCCCAGGTGGTAGATTCTCCATCAATTTTTACATATTTACATTTATAATTGTTTACCTACATTTTTCTTATATTTTCAACGAACTTGGAAACTGATCGAACATTTCCCTTGATAATTTATTCCTATCCTTTAGTCATCCTATAACTGAATATTTGCCCCAATCTGCCCCCTTGAATTCCTACTTTTAACAACTCCACTCAAGCTTATTCTTCTATATATGTCATTCCACGCCAACTCACCACTGACAGCTCGAAACATCTCGTCTCCTTATTCCCAAGTCTTCCCAGCCCAAAGTTTTCAACATTTTAGTAATACTACGCCTTTGTCAGAAATTACCCAGAACAAATTGTGCTGCTTTCCTTAGAATTTTTCCAGTTCTCGTATCAAGTAGTCCTGGCAAGGGTCCCATACACTGGAGCCATACTGTAACTGCGGTCTTACCAGAGACTCATACACCCTCTCCTTTACTTCCTTACTACAACTCCTAAAATATTCTCATAACCATGTGAAGAGATCTGTAACCCTTCTCAACTACCTCGTTATTATGATTTCCCCAATGAATATCATTCCTTATCAGTGGCGGCTGGTGCAGAAAATCAGTTGTGTGCTTTAACCCATCCCCACTCCAAAAAATAAAAATATTTAGAAACATACCGGTATGTGGTTTTCAAGAGGCTCTCCACTGAGTTTTCCACACTGAACAAACACGCAAACAACCCCAACACATATACACATTCCTCATAAAAAACTATAAAACTATATAATTAAACACACAATAACACATGCAATGGCAAAATATTCACGATCTCAAACACTTGGTATGAGCTCTACAATCACCACTACATGTTAATAGCACATTTTTCTTCTTTCTCCAATTGCGAATACACAACTCGTCAATATCGTATTTTCTACCGGCGGCACGATTTCCAATAATTTCGGCATCCCGAACTACTTTCAGTTTCTCACTCGCAGTAAAAGATCGCAAACGCTTTGTGGAATTCATGTTGATACTCCGAGAACGTGCATGAGACTGACGCCAAGCACAGAAGTAGCGTATACTGAGCGCGGAGAGAGCACTGTTGCTAAGCCGCGCTGGCGGTGATGCCTGATTTACACGCATTCGGAAAGATAAATTTCTCAAAATTTTAAATAAGACCTGCACCCAATTTTGAAAGCGATTTTTTTGAAAAAACAGTGCGGGTGGCATTCAAGATTATACGGTAATCGAATTTTAATCTGGTGCACACAGTATAAGTTCGAGAAAAATACCTGGCATAATTATTTTATAATATAATAAGATATAAAGAACAAATTTTAATTGTATTGGCAGCATGCAAGTAATAAAAAAATTAAAAGGCAATTAATACAAGGGTGGCCCAGAAAATAATGCACCACAATTTTTTTCTCAGCCCCCAACAATGCGAATGCAAAACCTTCAGACAGGAATTCTTCAAAGTTTTCAGAGTGCGTGCGCAAATTTTCCGTTTCTTCCGACAGATAGCATACTCGCAGCAATGATTCAACATGGCATCTGTAAGTGATGTACGATATAAGCAGCGTGTTGTCATTGAATTCCTCACTGCGAAGCAAGAAAAGGTTGGAAACATTCACAAACGTTTATGTGCAGTTTATGGAGCATCAGCAGTCAACAGAAGTACGGTTAGTTGCTGGGCACAGAGGGTGAGGCCATCTGAAAGCGGTTCAGCAGAGCTCTCAGATTTGCAGCGGCCGGGGAGGTCACCCACGGTTGTCACACCTAACAAGATGCAGTGTGCTGATGTGCTCATTCGCGAGGACTGACGCAGAACGACTCGGCAGTTGGTACAGGAGCCGTCAATCAGCAAAGGAAGTGTGGGTGTAATCATCAGTGCTCTTACGCAAAAAAGTGTTCATGATGGGTTTCGCGCTGTCTTACGGAGGAACACAAAACTCTCAGAAAAAACATTTCTTTTGAGTTGCTGCAATGTTTTGAAGATGAGGGGCAAGCCTTCTTGACCCGGATTGTGACAGGTGATAAAACCTGGGTTCACCATTTTGAGCCTGAAACGAAAAGGTAATCGATGAAATGGCGCCATCCTGACTCTCCACGGAAGAAAAAATTCAAAGCAACTGCTGCCGCTGGTAAGGTCATGATCACTGTTTTGGGACTATGATGGTGTCATACTCATTGATGTGATGCCGAGAGGCACCAACATTAATTCTGAGGTATGTGTGAACACATTAACCAAACTCAAGAAGCGCTTCCAGCGACTTGGAGGCCATAACAACTCAGGTGATTGTTTACTTCAACATGATAATGCACAACCTCACACAAGTTTGAGGATGTTGGAACACATCACAAAACATGGTTGGACAGTGTTAACCCGTCCACCCTATAGCCCTGACCTACCTCCCTCAAGACTTACACTTGTTTGGGCCATTGAAGAATGCCATTCGTGGGAGACATTCTGAGGATGACAATACAAAGAGGTGATCTGCACAGTTAAGAAATGGCTTTGCGAACAGAACACAGAGTGGTACCGCCAGGGCATACACGCTCTTGTGTCTCACTGGAGGAAGGCCATAGAACAGGAAGTAGATTACGTGGAAAAATAGGGAGTGTAGAAGAAACATCATTCTTTCTTGCGTATAAGTTTCATTGTGTTCATTAAAAAATTGTTGAAGAAAACAATGTGGTGCATTAGTTTCTGGGCTACCCTCACATATTTAATATATTTCAATATTGATGATTTAATGATACAAAAGTTTGAAACTGTGAAGTTGACATTTACAGTCACATCTCTTTGCTTCAGGACTTCAGACACGTCAGTACGTTGACATGTTCAGAACTAGGTACTGCCCTTCCCTTAGCAAAAATGTTTCCAGTATCACTGAACACACACTCAGAGGGAACACAAGTAGCTGAAATGCAAAACATTTTTTTTCGTTATGGGTGCGAGATGTGGAAGCTGGACTGAATGTACACTTAAGAAAATGGAAATTGCAACACCATGAAGGCATTGGTCATTTGTGTTGATTTTCAAGATACGGAACGATGCCATGTAGGTATGTAAACGATCAAAGTTTCAGACCCACTGGATTGTTGCTACAAGCCTCCCCACGTGATTGGTCGCGGAGGAATCAACTCCAGTGTACGGACTCTGGTGTAGCATAGTTGACTTGCAGTCTGTGCAGTGAAGTGTTCCCCGTCAAACATGCCTCGATGACAGAGAAGAGCACGCTATCAACAACTGTCGCCGTTTAAGAGGGCTCGGATAATTGGGCTGTGTGAGGCTGGATTATCGCTAAGGACTGTTGCTGCACGTGTTGGCCGACAGGCATCTATGGTACAACGTGTATGGCAGCAGTGGTCAAATGAAGGTACCCACACTTGTAGACCTGGCACAGGCCCAGCGTGACAGACAACTGTGAGAGAGGATCGCCGCATCATTCGGATGGCCCGGATGGAACCCCATGCAACAGCAGCGCAAATTCGAGCAGCTGTGGCACCCCACGTCACACAACAAACAGTTGGTAATCACCTGCGAGCAACTGGCTTATGAGCCCGTGTCCCTGCAGAAGGTGTTCCATTGACCCCACAACAGCGACATGTAAGGCTGGCCTGGTGTCAAGAAAGATCGACGTGGGTCGACGAATGGCATACGGTCGTCTTTAGTGATGAATCGCGCTTCTGTCTTGCCCGCAGTGATCGCCGGAATCGTGTGCGCCGACGTACAGGGGAGAGGGGCTGCCCAGATGTTATTGTCGAGAGGCACACAGGGCCAACACCAAGCATTATGGTCTGGGGAGCTATTGGCTTTAATGTGAAATCACAATTAGTGCTTGTTGAGGGCACTATGACTGCTCGACAGTACGTTGATAGGGTACTCAATCCAGTGGTTGTCCCTACGATGGCAAACATTGCTAATGGGATGTTTCAGCAGGACAATGCCCGGGTTCACACTGCACGCATCTCCAGCGAAGCTCTCCACGACATTACAACCTTAGAATGGCTCGCCAGATCCCCAGACCTCAGTCCTATTGAGCATGTGTGGGACATGATGGGTCGACAACTGGCCAACCGTCCTCGGCCACCCACAACTCTGGAACAACTGACCCGTGCAGTGCAGCAAGCATGGGCCACAATTCCTCAGGAAGCGATCCAGGGCCTTATTGACTCCATGCCTCGACGAATTCATCAATGTATTGCAACTCGTGGTGGGCATTCCTGTATTGATTGTTGTCCAAACTTGCGGTCAGAGGGACCTGAAAGTGTAATCATTGAAGCACAACAGAACACTCGTCCTGCACGTCCAATTGCAGCAATGTAGCACCACTCCTTCTGGGGATTGCAATTTCCATTTTCTTCAGTGTATTTCCCACCATTGCAGAGGGACTATGAAGTTATCTTCTAGTTATACCAATGACTTTTAGACTGCAATCTCCATCACAAAAGCTGCCAAACTTGAAACCAAAATGGCATGACAATTCCTGTTCATCTTCGTCTGTTTCAAAATTCAGTTTTCTATTCTTGCGGCATGGTTTTACTGGAACTTATACTCCATCTGTGTATTTCTCCAAAATTCTCTTCGACATCAGAGTCCTAGTCCTGTTTTTCAATACATCCAAGATATTTAAATCTAGGATCAAGAGCAGTACTCTCCTGGTGATAAAATGAAAAAATACAACCTGTTTTCCAGTCTTTGACTGAGTCAGGGATGTAATGAATGAATCACATATAGGCTATTAGTACAATGGGGTTGCCACTCCGAAAGTGATTTATTGCAGGAATGAAAGATGACAGGGAAAACTGGAGTACCCAGAGAAAAACCTGTCCCGCTGCCGCTTTGTCCAGCTCAAATCTCACACGGAGTGACCGGGATTTGAACCACGGAATCCGGCGGTGAGAGTCCGACGCGCTGCCACCTGAGCCACGGAGGCTTTTAGTACTCTACTGGTGTGCCTTCAAATTACACCTGGCCATTAAGTCCTCTACTAGAGTCCTTTAAAAATTAGCTATGTTATTGCAGGAAATACAGCACTTTTTCTTCTACTGTTTTTCCCAGACCTGTGGGGTCACCGGTGTGAACTGCATAACACATGTGAATTTGGCCCTGTTTTACAGCCATATGCCCTTCCTGACACCAACCCTATGGGGAGGGATGTTCACTATTGTGTGTTTCTGCAGTAGTTGATAACATTGTTTGTTATCTGAATAAGAAGAGGAGAGTGTTGGGGATGAACAAAAACACCCAGTCCCCGAGCCAGAACAATTAATCATACAAGATTTAAAATCCCCGACCTGGCCAGGAATCGAAATCCCCTCTGAACCGAAGGCTTTCACGTTGACAATTCAGCCAAGGAGTCTGATACAGGCAATACAATACTAACTGTCGCGTAATTATTTGCTTCCACCAAGGTGGTCTGATATTTCTAAACATGGCTAAGGACACAAAATCATTTTTTCTATCATCTAATATGCAACTGCTGTGAGAAGTTTAATATAAAAAGAGTGGGTCAACAGGACGTCTATAATACCCCTTTTTGCTTTCATAAGGGTATCGAACATGGAATACATATGTGCTATTCCATTGAGTAACTATGTCCTGTTTTAATTTAAATTTCATCAGGGCCTTGTTCTTCAAGATTTTATCAAGCTGATTTCCTAGATAAGGGCTATGTTTAAAATATCCCACTATTTTCCTGCACTTTCAAAGTAATATTTCGATAGCAACATCCTGATAGCTTAATTTAAACTTAATTGTAGAGTGTAGGCTGCACACCAAAAATTGTCGTACTTTGCTCTTTCAAATCCTAGAATGATATTTCTTGCACTGCCAGTGCAAACAGCGACAACTTTATATTCAATCCCCATTCACGAACTACATCTTCAAACTCTTCTGTATAGTTAGTGGTATTGTGGTTTTCTGTAACATGTTTAACTTGTAATGTTGAATTATTCCCAATGTGAATCAATCCAGTGAGCTGTAATCCCCAAGTAGCTACGATTAGATATGGAAGACCAACAAATTCTGAGACTAACAAATTCTACCTGTTTCAGTTCACATAATAATTTTGACCTTTCTATGCCATACAACTTGATAATTATTTTTTTGTGTGTCTTTAGATGGAAGATGGTAAGTGTGAGAATTGAGTGTTTCCCATAAAACCTCTTCAAGACCACGATCAGAAACACTGCACAAACCACTTCACTAGTTTATTCGTAATTTCAGTTTCCTTATTAAAGGACACAGGACTGAGCAAGTTGGCCATGCGGTTAGGGGTGCACAGCTGTGTGCTTGAATTCGGGAGATAGTGGGTTCAAACCCCACCGTCGGCAGCCTTGAAAATGGCTTTCCATGTTTTCCCATTTTCACACCAGGTAAATTCTGGGACTGTACCTTAAATAAGACCACGGCTGCTTCCTACCCACTCCTAGCCCTTTACTGTCCCATCGTCACCATAACACCTATCTGTGTCGGTGTGATGTAAACCCAATTGTAAAAAGAGAGAGAAAGGCTTCACTATTAGGTGCTTCCACATTGACTGATAAAATGAACTAGTAGGGACATTGATAGATGCAGATACACTTTGGAAAGGATGAATATCTTTAAGATGATATTGAAGACTACTTGTGTATGTCCAACCTTTGTCCTGTTCCTCTACTGGGTCGGATATAAAGTGAGCTTCAAGTGTAAATGAACGATTTTCCGCATTTCTTACAAAAAAACTCTTTTTCTGTTTGTCATCTTACCACAATCATTCAGTAAAAATTTAAAACTTCCACCAAGTTTTCTCCGCATTGGTTCATAAGCCATATTTGTATCTGAAGTTCACCTAAGTGTGAACGTACAGTATACTGTGTTCTGAATAACAACCACAACTGAGCTCGATAGCTGCAGTCGTTTAAGTGCGGCCAGTATCCAGTATTCGGGAGATAGTAGGTTCGAACCCCACTATCGGCAGCCCTGAAGATGGTTTTCCGTGGTTTCCCATTTTCACACCAGGCTGTACCTTAATTAAGGCCACGGCCGCTTCCTTCCCACTCCTAGCCCTTTCCTCTCCCATCGTCGCCGTAAGACCTATATGTCGTAATCTATAATCTTCATTTCCATATTGACGAATTGCACAATTAAAAATAGGAGAGGATTTCCACCGATCAATACTTATTTATTGCATGTATTAAGCTACAGGACCGGTTTCGACCTCATATACAAGGTCATCTTCAGCTGAACCATGCATACATATTTATATAATGAAGCTTTGATTAAGATTGTGTTGTTAAAGGAATGCCATATGATGATGATGATGTACATTTAGTCACATACAAATGGAGCACGTCTTAGCGTGAACTGGCGTATATGTCATTCTGTACAATATTGCAACTGTATGTCTAAAATATTATGTTGAAGGTCTTAAAATTAGTGTATAAAATATGTCCTTTACTTAAACTAACTTATATATATATGTACAAGATAAATACAATATATAAAAAACACTTCATGCATATGAACATTTGTTCTTGCTTGTTGGTCAATACATCGACTAACTTCCGTATTTAAGTCTTATTTACAGTTGTACACTTCAGCTGCTATTCTTGGAGTTTGTAAAATTGCATGGGTAAAAAATTTTGTCTTCCTGTGTATATGTGGGATAAAACACTTTCAATTTTTAAAAAAAGGTGCCAAATGTATGGATGAAATTCAACTAAAATATGTTCAGCTCTGCTGTGTGTGTTGCCCTTTTTATTGGAACCAATTCATGTTGTCCTGTGGCGTCCGTAAATTTGGATGACATTGGGTTCAAAGTAGTGGCTCCTTTCCCATTTGTAGCTGTGCAATGATGTTATGTTTATCTGTGGAAGATAAGATTGAGTTATAAGTGATATCGTGTTGGAGGAATGTCTAAGGGTTATGTGTGTGAATTGGAATATGTACTTACTGTTGTTGGTGTAGCTGAGTTGTGTTTGACGTGCGAGCCTGTAATGTACTACTTCGTGTTCTTCTTGGGCTCATACTAGCTGCTGTGAGGGGAAGGGAAGGAGGGGTAGGGAAAGTTGTTGTTGTGGGGGTAGGGGTGGAGCTGGGTGTGTTGTTTGGTGTTTTTCTGTTGCGTGTCGCGTTCTGTTTATCAATTACTTTAAGGTAAGGGTTTTTTAGGGCGGGGATAACTGTATTGAAGATGATGTTAGTTTTTTCTGTGATTTCATTTATGTTGTAATCTGTTATCTTGAGCAAGGGACCCAAGCACAACTGGGGTAACACATCAACTTTCCAGAACATAACAACTACTATCACCGAAATAGAAAACGCCATACAGAAAATCCCACATGAGCTACGAGACGAAGTCAGATATGATATTAAGAAAAGGCTCCCACAATATATCGACAAAATTCACAGTAACTCCCAAAATAATAAATCAACCAATAAAGTACACATAAACAAACTCAAAGATAAGATAAAACAGAATAATCTACTAATAACGAAAGCCGATAAGGGCAATACCACAGTTATTATCGACAAAGACCAATACATATTGAAAACCAAAGAATGTTTTCAAGATAACACTTTCCTCATCAAACGTCAAGACCCGACTAATAACATACAAAGGAACCTCAAAACCTTATTAAAAAATACACACTTTCTTTTAAAAGAAGTAGAATCCTCTAAACTTATAGTAATGAATCCTCAAATACCCACTGCTAAAGCTTATCCCAAAATACATAAAGAACATATTCCAATGAGACCTATTATTAACTACAGAACAAGCCCAACCTATAAACTTTCGCAATTTATTCAATGATTTCTCAAAAAGCACTACGTATTCTTAGCTAATAAAACAGTACGGAACTCGATAGATTTTTGTAATAGGACAAAAGGATTAAAGATTGAACCATATCACAAAGTTAACGTAAGAAATTTCATTTTTCCGTATTGAACCACGAATTACAATAAATAAACTTGATATTTCCACCTATTCAATACAATTTTAATGCTGTTATTCAATTACAACATATTAAATTTCACAGGACTAGTTTCGACGCAAACTTGCGTCATCTTCAGCTTTTTCGGAAAATAGGCTACCTTAGAATTCATGACATGTCTTAAAATGTTTGGCATGAAATCCAGTTAAATCTATAATTAAAACCTTAACTCATTAAAAACTATTATGACAAGTAAAAGACTTGCAAGTCATAATAGTTTTTAATGAGTTAAGGTTTTAATTATAGATTTAACTGGATTTCATGCCAAACATTTTAAGACATGTCATGAATTCTAAGGTAGCCTATTTTCCGAAAAAGCTGAAGATGACGCAAGTTTGCGTCGAAACTAGTCCTGTGAAATTTAATATGTTGTAATTGAATAACAGCATTAAAATTGTATTGAATAGGTGGAAATATCAAGTTTATTTATTGTAATTCGTGGTTCAATACGGAAAAATGAAATTTCTTACGTTAACTTTGTGATATGGTTCAATCTTTAATCCTTTTGTCCTATTACAAAAATCTATCGAGTTCCGTACTGTTTTATTAGCTAAGAATACGTAGTGCTTTTTGAGAAATCATTGAATAAATTGCGAAAGTTTATAGGTTGGGCTTGTTCTGTAGTTAATAATAGGTCTCATTGGAATATGTTCTTTATGTATTTTGGGATAAGCTTTAGCAGTGGGTATTTGAGGATTCATTACTATAAGTTTAGAGGATTCTACTTCTTTTAAAAGAAAGTGTGTATTTTTTAATAAGGTTTTGAGGTTCCTTTGTATGTTATTAGTCGGGTCTTGACGTTTGATGAGGAAAGTGTTATCTTGAAAACATTCTTTGGTTTTCAATATGTATTGGTCTTTGTCGATAATAACTGTGGTATTGCCCTTATCGGCTTTCGTTATTAGTAGATTATTCTGTTTTATCTTATCTTTGAGTTTGTTTATGTGTACTTTATTGGTTGATTTATTATTTTGGGAGTTACTGTGAATTTTGTCGATATATTGTGGGAGCCTTTTCTTAATATCATATCTGACTTCGTCTCGTAGCTCATGTGGGATTTTCTGTATGGCGTTTTCTATTTCGGTGATAGTAGTTGTTATGTTCTGGAAAGTTGATGTGTTACCCCAGTTGTGCTTGGGTCCCTTGCTCAAGATAACAGATTACAACATAAATGAAATCACAGAAAAAACTAACATCATCTTCAATACAGTTATCCCCGCCCTAAAAAACCCTTACCTTAAGTTAATTGATAAACAGAACGCGACATGCAACAGAAAAACACCAAACAACACACCCAGCTCCACCCCTACCCCCACAACAACTCTCCCTACCCCTCCTTCCCTTCCCCTCACAGCAGCTAGTATGAGCCCAAGAAGAACACGAAGTAGTACATTACAGGCTCGCACGTCAAACACAACTCAGCTACACCAAAAACAGTAAGTACATATTCCAATTCACACACATAACCCTTAGACATTCCTCCAACACGATATCACTTATAACTCAATCTTATCTTCCACAGATAAACATAACATCATTGCACAGCTACAAATGGGAAAGGAGCCACTACTTTGAACCCAATGTCATCCAAATTTACGGACGCCACAGGACAACATGAACTGGTTCCAATAAAAAGGGCAACACACACAGCAGAGCTGAACATATTTTAGTTGAATTTCATCCATACATTTGGCACCTTTTTTTAAAAATTGAAAGTGTTTTATCCCACATATACACAGGAAGACAAAATTTTTTACCCATGCAATTTTACAAACTCCAAGAATAGCAGCTGAAGTGTACAACTGTAAATAAGACTTAAATACGGAAGTTAGTCGATGTATTGACCAACAAGCAAGAACGAATGTTCATATGCATGAAGTGTTTTTTATATATTGTATTTATCTTGTACATATATATATAAGTTAGTTTAAGTAAAGGACATATTTTATACACTAATTTTAAGACCTTCAACATAATATTTTAGACATACAGTTGCAATATTGTACAGAATGACATATACGCCAGTTCACGCTAAGACGTGCCCCATTTGTATGTGACTAAATGTACATCATCATCATATGTTGTTGTTTGAGTCATCAGTCCATAGACTGGTTTGATGCAGCTCTCCATGCCACCCTATCCTGTGCTAACCTTTTCATTTCTACGTAACTATTGCATCCTACATCTGCTCTAATCTGCTTGTCATATTCATACCTTGGTCTACCCCTACCGTTCTTACCACCTACACTTCCTTCAAAAACCAACTGAACAAGTCCTGGGTGTCTTAAGATGTGACCTATCATTCTATCTCTTCTTCTCGTCAAATTTAGCCAAATTGATCTCCTCTCACCAATTCGATTCAGTATCTCTTCATTCGTGATTCGATCTATCCATCTCACCTTCAGCATTCTTCTGTAACACCACATTTCAAAAGCTTCTATTCTCTTTCTTTCTGAGCCAGTTATCGTCCATGTTTCACTTCCATACAATGCCACGCTCCACACGAAAGTCTTCAAAAACATCTTTCTAATTCCGATATCAATGTTTGAAGTGAGCAAATTTCTTTTCTTAAGAAAGCTCTTCCTTGCTTGTGCTAGTCTGCATTTTATGTCCTCCTTACTTCTGCCATCGTTAGTTATTTTACTACCCAAGTAACAATATTCATCTACTTCCTTTAAGACTTCATTTCCTAATCTAATATTTCCTGCATCACCTGCCTTCGTTCGACTGCACTCCATTACTTTTGTTTTGGACTTATTTATTTTCATCTGGTACTCCTTACCCAAGACTTCATCCATACCACTCAGCAACTTCTCGAGATCTTCTGCAGTCTCAGATAAAATAACAATATCATCGGCAAATCTCAAGGTTTTGATTTCTTCTCCTTGGACTGTGATTCCCTTTCCAAATTTCTCTTTGATTTCCTTTACTGCCTGTTCTATGTAAACATTGAAAAGGAGAGGGGACAAACTGCAGCCTTGTCTCACTCCTTTCTGCATTGCTGCTTCTTTTTCAAAGCCCTCGATTCTTATCACTGCAGACTGATTTTTATACAGATTGTAGATAATTCTTCGTTCTCGGTATCTGATCCCTATCATCTTCAGAATCATAAATAGCTTGGTCCAATCAACATTATCGAATGCCTTTTCTAGATCTACGAATGCCATGTACGTGGGCTTGTCCTTCTTGATTCGATCCTCTAAGATCAGACGTAAAGTCAGGATAGCTTCACGTGTTCCTACATTTCTTCTGAAGCCAAATTGATCTTCTCCCAACTCAGCTTCAACTTGTTTTTCCATTCTTCTGTAAATAATACGTGTTAAAATTTTGCAGGCATGAGATACTAAACTAATGGTGCGGTAGTTTTCACACCTGTCAGCACCGGCTTTCTTGGGAATAGGTATAACATCATTCTTCCGAAAATCGGATGGGACTTCTCCTGTCTCATACATCTTGCACACTAAATGAAATAACCTTGCCATGCTGGTTTCTCCTAAGGCAGTCAGTAATTCAGAGGGAATGTCATCAATTCCAGGTGCCTTGTTCCTATTGAGGTCACTCACAGCTCTGTCAAACTCTGACCTCAAAATTGGGTCTCCCATTTCATCAGCATCAACAGCCTCTTCATGTTCCAGAACCAAATTATCTACATCTTTACCTTGATACAACTGTTGGATATGCTCCTGCCATCTTTCTGCCTTGTCTTCTTTCCCTAGAAGTGGTTTTCCATCTGAGCTCTTAATATTCATACACCTAGATTTCCTTTCTCCAAAGGTTTCCTTGATTTTCCTGTATGCAGCATCTACCTTTCCCAGGACCATACAGCCTTCGACATCCTTGCATTTCTCCTTCAGCCATTCCTCCTTAGCTACCTTGCACTTTCTATCCACTTCATTCTTTAATCGCCTGTATTCTTTTCTGCCCTCTTCATTTCTAGCATTCTTGTATTTTCGTCGTTCATCAATCAGGTCTAGTATCTCCTGAGTTATCCACTGATTCTTAGTTGATCTTTTCTTCCTTCCTAACATTTCTTCAGCAGCCCTACTGACTTCATTTTTCATGACTCTCCACTCTTCCTCTATAGTGTTTCCTTCAGCCTTTTCATTTAGTCCTTGTGCAACATGTTCCTTGAAACAATCCCTCACATTCTTTTCTTTCAACTTGTCTAGATCCCATCTTTTTGCATTCTTTCCTTTCTTCAATTTCTTCAACTGCAGATGGCATTTCATGACCAACAAGTTGTGGTCAGAGTCCACGTCTGCTCCTGGGAAAGTTTTGCAATCCAACACCTGGTTTCTAAATCTCTGCCTAATCATAATGAAGTCTATTTGATACCTTCCAGTGTCTCCAGGTCTCGTCCACGTATACAGCCGTCGTTTGTGATGTTTGAACCAAGTATTGGCAAGGACTAAATTATGATCAGTGCAGAATTCAACCAGACGACTTCCTCTTTCGTTCCTTTGTCCCAATCCAAATTCTCCTACTGTACTACCTTCTCCTCCTTGGCCTACCACTGCATTCCAGTCTCCCATCACAATTAGATTCTCGTCACCTTTTACATATTGTATTAAATCTTCTATCTCCTCATATATTCTTTCGATTTCTTCATCATCCGCTGAACTAGTAGGCATATAGACCTGCACTATTGTGGTGAGCATTGGTTTGGTGTCTATCTTGACGACAATAATTATTTCACTATGCTGGTCGTAGTAGCTTACCCGCTGCCCTATTTTCTTATTCATTATTAAACCAACTCCTGCATTTCCTCTGTTGATTTTGTGTTGATAATTCGGTAGTCGCCTGACCAAAAATCTTGTTCTTCCTGCCAACGTACTTCACTTATGCCAACTACATCTAACTTTAGCCTATCCATCTCCCTTTTCAGATTCTCTAACCTACCACAACGATTCAAACTTCTAACATTCCACGCTCTGACTCGTAGAATGTCAGTATCCATCTTCCTGACGATCGCCCCCTCTCGTGTAGTCCCCACCCGGAGATCCGAATGGGGGACTAGTTTACCTCCGGAATATTTTACCCGGGAGGAAGCCATCATCAGTACATCATTCATACAGAGAGAGCCGCATGTCCTCGGGAGTTAGTTACGGCTGTAGTTTCCCGTTGCTTTCAGCCGTGTAGCAGTATCAACACAGCTAAGCCATGTTGAGTATTATTACAAGGCCGTATCAGTCAATCATCCAGACTGCCGCCCTTGCAACTACCGAAAGGCTGCTACCGCCCTTTCGAGGAACCATTCGTTAGTCTGGTCTCTCAACAGATACCCATCTGATATGGTTGCACCTGCGGCTCGGCTATCTGCATCATTGGGACACGCAAGCCTCCCCACCGCGGCAAGGTCACATGGTTCGCAGAGGAGGCGTTCCTTTAACAACACAATCTTAATCAAAGCTTCATTATATAAATATGTATGCATGGTTCAGCTGAAGATGACCTTGTATATGAGGTCGTAACCGGTCCTGTAGCTTAATACATGCAATAAATAAGTATTGATTTGATTGGTGGAAATCCTCTCCTATTTTTAATTGAGACCTATCAATAACAACCACACACTACCTGAAGTTTACGTTGTCACTTTTTCTACTGTGTCTTTCTAACAATTGGTACCTGTCCATTAGCACATTACCAAGAAACTCCTGGAAATTCCTTATTGACAGGCCCTATAGGCACCGTGCGCGTCGCTCTAGCGGCCCGGCGGAGAACAACACGTGAGGCAGACTCCAGACTCGCAGTAGCTGTTCTGTTATGACTGAGCGTGTAGTCACTCAGATGATAATGGCAGAGAAAAGGAGATCAAGTAAACGCAATTGTTGTGTTGTCAGATGATCCAATACTTACGCAAATACAGGAAGTGAAGTTTTGTTTTCCAAAACGAGCGATATATGTGGACCGAAGGAAGCGAAGGATAATACAAGGAGTTAACCGAAGAAGTAAGTAGGCCTACACATACGTACTGCACATGTTTGTAATAAGTTCAGTTGATCCGATTTAATTTTATTTTTAGCACTGATGGATCACTTTGGCAACCTACGACTTACTAAAGAATATGTAGTGCACATTTCATCGGAAACAAAAGATCTGGACACCCACTAAGTCCAGCCTATGTTCCGAAAATAATTCCGGATGAATCCAAGAAGAGGAATGTGTTGCCGGGATCCAGCTTACAGCACTTTCACTGACAACTCAAGTGATTAAAAATGGAAGAATCAAACGGAAAGTTTTCTAGTACAGTTTGCCCAAGTAACATAACCAAGCATGCATCCGTGGGAACAGATGCATCTGGTTTTCCTTTTTCAGACTTCGTGTTTTCTTGTTCAATAAATGAAACCGACGTAAATACACAAGCATGTATTCCACTTAATTTCGGTCTGGGAAGGGACATTACGAAACATGATAAAATGTGTGGAACGGAAGACGATCATGCAGACATCAAGTGTCCAGGTTTCCAAGGCTACAGTTCCATAAGGAACAATACACAAATGCGTGATTTAACAGGTGTGAACTTCAACGTCTTTGCCTTGCGTTATTACCAAACTGTAATGTTTCGAAATTATGTGAAGAAACCAGATTATTCATTTTCCTAATGAAAATGAAAATCGGACTGTCCTATTCTGCTTTGGGAGTGTTCACAAGACAACAATTTCACGTATTTTTACGACCGTGCTTATGCAACTTGCACTGCTTACGAAACATTTCATATTCTGGCCTAGTAAGGAAAGTGTTCAAGAAACAAAGTCTCCAGCATTTAAAAGAAATTACGGTAATTGTCGAGTCATTATTGACTGCACGGAATTTAGAGCTGAACAGCCTCCCCAAGTAGATCAAGAGATTGTATTTCTATTCTCAATACAAGGGTTGATACACTGCAAAAGTTTTAATTGCAATCACGCCTAATGGTATGATCGCTTTAAATCTAAATGTTACGGTGGAAGAGCTAGCGACTCAGAACAACCGTCAGTGGTTTACTTTCCTTCAACCTGGCGATGAGGTCATGGCTGATAAAGGATTTAGGCATCAGAACTAACTTACCTGGCCGTGGTATCATAATCGTGACACCACCGTTCTTACATGACGGGAGATTAACAGCTGAGGAAGTTGAGAGTACTTACAATATTGCGAGTGTTAGAATTCACGTAGAAAGGTATATTCAGAGAATCAAAATATACAATATATTACAGAAATTGCCAACAGAACTTTTTCTACACGTGGATGACATCGTCTGTGTGTTGCGTGTTAACAAATTTGCAACCTCATCGAATAACACGAACAACAAATGAACTTCCATAGCATTCTATTGCTTCCCTTTCCATTTCACTTCCGTAAGAATGTTCAAAGCAGCTCCCCCAATTGGAGATTAATTTACAAATGCGAGAACTGAAGTATCAAAGTTATGTCGCCTAGTTTTGATCCGCTTTGCTTTCGTGCTAGCAGATTTCTTATCTTTTTTTCTTGAAACCATCGAGGGCTTCCTGATTGAGATAGAGTGTCCGGGGAGATTTTAATTATATGATCTGTATCAGCCTGCACTTTGCTGGTAAAAAACATTTCGTCACTCACAGTGCGAAAGGTGTATTTGTCTGGCAAGCGCACGTCGTTAGAGACTTGTAAATGTAATAGCTGTGTCTCAATTTCTTCACATTCTTCTCTCTCCACATCATTCATTACCCTGTCTATCAATAAGGTGACTACGGCCCTGCACGATTGTTCGATTTCAGTACTTGCTTCTGCTCGATGCTTTTTACGAAGACTGCAAGGGATGTGTTTTAAAATATCCTCAGTTAATTCAAAGGGGGGAAGAGATGTCCTCAAAGTCTTTTTACCGAACAGTACTTCATGCGTTTGCCTTTTCTATATTTTTCTGTTGACCTTGTTTTCGGGCTCGGTTTTCCCCACTGTTGCGGACGGTCTGTTTTGAAAACAACACTTTCATTATTTATATAATACACTACTGCAGCTACGCGTTTGCAAGTTCTTCTGGCGCCGGTAGGACAGGAACATTCGCTGGTAGAGACATTACGATTCTGGGCAATCTGAACACGAAATAAAAATGCGTACAACTTAGCAAACATGCATCAATTAATCCTTACTAAATAAACTATATAAAATTTTACCTAACTACACCTTGCCTACCTCAAGTTTCACGATATAAGGCGGCAAATTGCCAGACGTTTGTCGGGTGACTTTTCCTGTGATGTATCCGAAACCATTCGAAATTAACTCTTCAACGCCGTTCACGTGGCCATTGACAACAAGGTTTCTCCCTTTATTGCATGATGATTCACTTAGATCCCCGAATTGAATCGCTTTAAACCCGCAACTTGTTCGAATCTAACACACACGTTGTACCGAGACTCTCGCACTGCGCCTCGCCTCTTGTTTCAGAACGGGCCACTATGTAGCGCTAGTAGTAGCATTTCGATCTACCTGCACGGTGACTATACTTACCTTCCGTACCCCTATCTATTTTACTGCCTGACTGTTTTGTAAAGATTCGCAGATATACTAAAATAGCCTGTCCAGTATTTCCTTTCCAACAGTTTGTAAAAGCAATAGTCGTAACCCTCATTTTAGAAGGAAGCAATTAAGGAGGTATTGTTGCTTTTACCTTTCTGAAAGGAAGATGTGAACATCAGGTTATTTTAATGACCTGTCAATCATACAATAGCTGAGGCTAGCACACCAAATGACAAAAATAATAATGCAATGCACAGGTTTTGTGCTATACAAAACAGTTTTTTCCTTCCCCACATTACAATTTTAATCAGTTCCATTAATCAACTAAATCAACAGCTCTAATAAAAAGCACTGATTTTATAGGGAAGCAGTCTCACAGTATAATTGAGATGGCACAGATTGTGACTAGACGCTCAAAGTATCTCATAAAAATGAGTGAGTTTCAGAGCTTGGGCAGGAACTCTTTCTTAGATATGTTGTATAAACAATAATTCAGCTGTAGGACATTCATAGCAAAGTGAAGATACTGAGAAAGGCAGATTGTAGGAGAGTATTTCAAAGAAGTTAATTATGGTAAAAATACATTATGAAGATGATTTTGTACTTGGCGCATGGCTGCTATTCAGAGCAGGCACAAGTACCAGAGACTGCTATGGATAGATGAAATGTAAAAAACATTACAACTATGGATAAACACTAGGTTTTACTTAAGTTTCTTAACCCATCTGTTGTCCATATCATTGCAAACAAGAGGATAACCCTCTGACAAAATATGATATCAAAAGAAATATGAGCAAAGCTACTCGTATGATTTAACTGAACACCATAAATTGCAAAATGAGCTATATGGAGTTCATTAAATATTCATGGAATTTTGTCATAGATTGTAAGCAATGAATTTCATATTTGGTTCCACATTCTTTACAATGTTTATTTCTAATGGTCCACATGTTCAATACAATAAGGTCTATTGTGTAAACTTAAAGAGAAATTCCTTCCAGCCTTGTTTGATTTACAACCAGCATTCGATCTGCATCTCAACAAGGGACTTTTCAAATGTTCACTACTGACTAAATTTATACAAGAACATTTTTCTAGACTATGAAAAATACAGCATGTTGTTTTTTAAAGATCTTTTAATATGTCAAATAAAAAATAATCATATTTTCTTGACCAACATGTTTTATTTCATGAATTTTTAAGTTCTACAATTATTAGCTGATGACTTTAAGGGGTTGAAACATGCTCTAGTTTTAATATGACTATACACACCATATAGCTTTAAGTAATTTGTAATAAATATGTGGACCATTAGAAATAAATTCCTATAAATAATCTTGTTTACAAATTTTGCCATATATTTTAAGTCGATGATCCCTCTATATGTGTAATCTGAACACACCACTGAACTTGCTTGGACAAAAGAGCAGATTGTTTGTGAAAACAACACAACAGCAGATTTGTCCCTCGAATCTCTTCAACAACTTACCCTTGATGAGCTGCCAGCTTCTCTGGAGAGGGAATACCAGGAAGACAGACTGATGGAGGATGCTAGCGACAAACTTTTCATTAGATTAGGCGAAGACAGTGACGACTCAGAGCAATGCTGTTAAGGACAATGAAGACTGTACTGATCAAATGGTTTGTACATACAATTTTCAATAATTCATTTCTGAGTGGCATCTGAGGTTGAAGTTGTTAGAAGTAAAATAATACCTTAAGGAACAATTTATTTTTACGCTTCTCAACACTAAGAGAATGTTTAAGAACTGTGGAGCTATCGAATTAGACCATGCATTTTCACAGATGTCACCACTGATTTGCTGACTGTTAATACAGCTGGCCAGTTCTTTCAGTACACTGGGAATCACTTAGTCAACAGAAAAAATATGTAATAAATTGATGTAGGTTAGAACAAGAGGTTAGCGTGGTCTCATCAGCCTGGAGTGACATACCTGGTCTGCTTTAGTAAGCAAAGTCCATAAACAATCACTCCGGTGAATATGTTCGGCACAAGCAGTGTGCTAATAAGTAAGTTTTTGCATACAAAAGTTCTTGTACATAAATAAGTCTTAATCTTTTCTCATGCCACTATTTTAAGGCTGAGGAGAATAAGGATTTCTCCTTCAATGATAATAAATCTAATGAAATTCCACATTTCATTCAAGGATATATTATTAATTTTAATTCTGAAGCGAGTGTTCTACAGTAATACCTGCTGTAAGAGTCTCTGCCGTTAACGTGTGAGTGCGCTGGTGTCCGTTTAATGAAATGTAACAGCATGCCAGGGGACTAGCGGGGAGAAAGGTATACTCCGTACTGCAACGTTATTGATACCAGGTACTAATCAGTATAATAAGAAGCCTTTTATTTTAAAGTAAATTAAATTAAATGGCTTGTGCGTACACTTGCCAATAATTCATTACTGAGTAGCATCCAAGATGAACTTTTAATTTCATTAGTCGGACCAGTTCTTTCTTCTACCATATCGGTCAAGCTACCATCCAATTTCTTAGCTGTGGTGGCACTGGATTCCTCAATGTCTTCATCACTACTTTCCAAACTAATATTTATCACTATTCTCTCAATCTCCTGTTCTATTAGTGCACCACGGTACCAGTATTCTTTGTCATTATCTTTCACTTTTACATACTCTTTCACCCAAACTTCTTTGGTCACTTCTTGCATGCAGCAGAGTTTTAGTTTGTTAAAACCTGACAGTGAGAGACTGGAGACATGGTTTGTGGCTATTTTTTGTTTCACTAAATTCCAAATGAGTTTGATTTGATTTAGGTCACAGTGATAGGAAGGTAATTTTAGAACAGTACACCCACTGTCTTTCAAAATCCTGTCTAACGTGCACAGGCTCCAGTTTATTCACTTTTAAAAATTCCACCAACTCACTCTTGGTCATGTTATCAGTCACAAGAATTTTACTGTCCTTCAACCACGACACTACTGTAAAATGTCTTTGCGAGCAGGACGTGTGGGAGGTTTGTTTTCTTGAGGGGTATGATACGGTGCATTGGCAATGACTACAGTGCAGCCAGGCAGGAGGTTTAGGAAGAGTCACACCTGCAGCCACTTGATATAAATTGCGCTGTTTATTTTGTCATGGTAACCCTGTGATTGTGACTTTGAATAGTAAATCAATTCTGCACACCGAATGAATCCCATTTCACTACCCGCATGAACCACAATAGCTCTTTATCCTGCACTTTGGTTCACCATAATGCTTGGAACATCATCTTTACTGTGTAGTGGGTATGAACCATGTCTCATCTGCACGCAGAACAAGCTTCTTAGCTCCATTTTCATTGTGTCTCAATACACAGAGAAATGCTGCACATCATACACCAATATCACCATACTCCAATATATATGTGTGTGTGTCACATGTTTTTACACCTTTTAAATTTCAACCCTGTGTTTTTCCCTCCTGTAAATGGTATTCTTTTTTTGACAGTATTAAGAAGTTTATATAAAGTGGAGATTTCTTTGAGAACTTCATAAAATTTCAGAAATGTTCAGCACACAACACATTTATCGAATTTTTCAAACTCTTCTGACAAGGACAAATTTCACCTGGGATGAATCACAGTTCCACTTTCTGCAGTTTTTTAATACCATCTAGTAATATTATGCACAGTCCTTTCACTTCTACAGATAACTTTAGCAGTACTTTTCACAGCTTCCTGGAATGGGATTACACGACTTCTCCTCTTTCTCTCTTTACAAAACTATAAAACATTATAATATATTAACTTCCTGCTTTGAGATCAGAGTACTCGCACAATTTTTTCGGGGGCAAACACGTTCTAAGTGCAATACAATGACATGTCACATTTTGTATAATTACCTTGAATGTTTACAAGCGAATATAGAATAGCAACACTGCATCCAACGTGCAAATGAGCTTAATGCTAGTGGCACAACGATGCACATATGTAGACTGTACTGCATGGTCTGATTCAACCTACTGCGTCACACACAACTGTTAGTTCGCTCAGATCCTGCTGGCAAAGACGTGTAACAGGTAATAGTTGTTGGCTGTATTGATCTGGATAATTAGCACTTGCTGTGATCTATACCAGATTAATTCTCATAGATCACATCTCATTTCATTTCATTAAAGGCAACACCAGAGAGCTAATGTTTTTAGATGATGGACAGCTACTCTGCCGTCCTATTGAGCTGTCCGAGACATTACGAACCGAAACAAATTTCAGCACTGCGTGTGCATAGCTCAAGTTATCCGATGCAGGCAGTACACTGACATGCCAAAAGTCATAGGATAGGGATCTAGTATAATGTAGGTCCTTCTCTAGTAAGAAAAAGTGCAGTAACTCATGACATTGATTCAACAAGTGCATGAAACACCTGTGCAGAGATATTGACCCATCCAGTGTGGATAGCTACCCACAGCTCCTGTTATTCGCACATCCAGGAACTTTGGTGTGAATAAACCTATCCACAAAGTCCCATAAATGCTCGATGGGGTTCAAATCAGATGAAGGAGATAGCAACAGCAGTTGTTAAAACTTTCCAAAATGCTCCTTGAACCAATTCTGGACAACATTTAAAAGAAAGATCATAATATGAAGATAAATTTGGAATTCAAGAGGACAAATTGGTGAAACTATTCATTTATAAGATGAGTTAGGGATTGGAATAATTTATTAACAAGGGAAATGTCTGAAAAATTTCCAAGTTCTTTGAAAACAGTTAATAGGAAATCTGCCACCTGGGCAACAGCCCTAAATGCAGACCATTGATGACTGAACTTGGGGCCCAATGACAAGGTGCATTATCCTGCTGGAATATCCCAGTGATGTGGGAGTACATCCAGACTGGACGGGTCAAGATCTCTCCATAGCAGTTTAATCCACTTGTGGAATCAACGTTATGAGTTACTGGAATTTCCTACTTTAGAGGAGGACCTACATAATAAAGGGTTGCAAGTGGTCAACAAACAGTTCAATGTAGTAGTTTAGGTGGACTAGCGGCCAAAGACCATGCCGTGTAAACACACCTCATATCATTACAGAGCCCCACCACCCTGTACAATGCCTCCTTTATAACTGGAGCGCATGGCTTCATTGGGCTTGTGCCACACTCGAACCCTACCATCTGCTCGACACAACTTGAAGCGTGACTCGTCAGACTAAGAGATTAAGTTTTAACTAGCACTGAAGTAAAGGAATCTGTGTGTTGTGACAATTTTTGCACCTTTTCAGTATGACCAGTTATGGAGTGTTAATGGAAGGAAACAACCACAGAAATGAGTAATCTGTTTCCAAAAACATGGGGACAAGAGAGTATTATTATAAATATGACATGTAAATACCAATAATTATGAGATTTTTATTATAATAAATAACCATTAACAATGGAGAAATATACTTCTATTTTTCTACAGAAAGGTTCATTGCCTCCTCTCAAAGAGGCTTCTTGAGGGGAGTTTACTTTCTTTTTGGTTTTCATTTCAAAGTTAGTTTTAAGGATATAAAAAAATTGCTGGTGTAAGCTGAATTTGAAATTGCAACCCCATCCACTGATGATAAGTGGCTGATACAGCAACATACGTAAGTAGTAACAAACAAGTATCTACTTGAAAATGCACCAGGCATTCACCCAGAAATTGAGATGATGTCTGTATAGCACTGCTTTTTATGTCTTTATAAATAACACTGCCAGAAAGCTTACAAAAATCACTGTAAGGTTCACAGAGAATACAGAATCCAGTTCATCAGTGCTCAAAACTAAATGTATCATCAATCAATAGTATTTCTGCATTTACACATCCAAATCTTTCAACTGTCATACAATCACCACACAGTACCAATTGTAAGTCTAAAGATAAGAAAACCTTCACCATGAAGTAAAATATTATAGGTAACCAAATAACCAAACTGCTTGGTAATATTTATTGCACTAAAGAGATATGTAATACAAGTGACTCTAACCTGTATTCTTGCCACTGAAAGTAGATGTATTCATCATTCCCATATCAGTCAGTGAAAATGATGAAGGGAGTCCTGAAGATGGTGATTCCAGCGTCAAATCTTTCCTAATGAAAATCTTATTCAGGGGATTTGGAGAAAATGGTGAGGAATTGTTGTTCATTCCAACCGACATGGAAAAGTCTCTCTTCTCCGATACCGGTTTCCGCTCATGTTGTACAGCTAAAACATTGGGAGCTTTGAATGTTTCTCGTGTCTGTTTCACAGAACAAATTAATGCTTTGATTAATATAAGAAGTAGCCTTTAACTAGCTAACAACCTCACAGGTAAAATAATTTCCATGATGTACCTTTACAGTAAACCGCATAGGTACTAATCTTCAGATTGAGATAACAAGTATAAAATTTAGGAATTCTTACTATGTAAAAATTTTGGTACAAACAATAGAGTTTCAATATTTATAGAAAGATAGGAACACATAATAGGATAAATACAATGATAGGTCAGCATCGACAGAAGGACCAATAGGAAAGAATATGAGGGCAAACATGAAAACACCGTTATAAACAGTCATCTTCAAATAGAAAGGCTCTCGCATCATCAATCCCAATTCTTTAATTTCATTTCATCTCAGCCCCTGATAAGCTCATTTCTGCTTCCGAACTTCATCAGGAGAGCAAGCTTCAATACTGGTTATGTCAGTGCAGGAGAATTTAAAGAGAGCAGAGACTGATATCACTGGGGTACTGTATAGGAGATATAATGACTGGAGGGTGACCAAAGATTTAAATAAGAATATAGAGTGGATATGTGGGAAATTGGGAGTGAGATTTGTAGATCCCAATGGGTGGTGGATGTGAGGTAGGAATCTATGCACACATGGCCTTCACCTGAACCATCGCAATTGTACGTATAAGTTAGAAGGTTCGTTTAGAAGAGTTACAGGGGGGTATTTTCAGGAAAATGGGGTGGACTAGAGAGCAGTGATGATAGTATAGGGTGCTGGAAGGCAAATAAGGATGACAAAGTTGTTAAGTGTTAAAATGTAGAAGTACTGAAAAAAAAAAAAAAAAAAAGGGAATAGAACTAAGTAATTTAATAGATATACTATTTACCAGGTATTGTCATAAGAGTTGATACCAGATATTGTCATAGGAGTTGAACCATGACTGAGAAGTGATATTATGGATATAGATATTTTCTCATGGAACTGGAGTGTTTATCGTAGAGACAGGACTGGAAAAGTAGGAGTGGGAGTGTTCATACTGGTGAAAGAAGAATTTGTAAGCTAGGAAAATGTTAGGGATGAGAAACATGTAATTGTAGGTTTAAGGCTCATCTCTAAAGATAATGGACTACTTGATGCTTTTGCAGTGTACAGACTTAGCAAGGGTGGAGCTGATGCTGATCAGGAATTTTTGGATAAGGTAATCAGCTATGTGCAGAACGACACAAGAAGGAACATTCTTGTAGTGGGTGACCTTAATTTACCAAATGTCAATTGGGAAGCTAATGCAAATGACAGCAAGCATTATCAACAAATGTTAAATAAGTTACTCTGAAAAAGACAGCTGAATCAGAAAGTGATGGAACCAATATGAGGGGAAAATATTTTAGACGTGGTGCTGATAAATCCAACCAAACTCTATAGAGAAACCGAAGTGATAGATGGTATAAGTGATCACAATGCTGTTTCTGTTGTAGTTAAAAGTAAATGCGATTGAAAGAAACTTTTGAAAAGTAGGATTATAAGGCAATACCATATTGTATGCTCCACAAACAAAAAATACAGATAAAGATCTAGAGGAATACCTTGAATATCTGGAAGGCCATATACAGGACAAACAAGTTGTGATCATAGGAGACATGAATGTCCAAGTAGGTCAGGAAAGGAAAGGAGATGAAGAGATTATAGGTCCATTTGGTTATGGGAAGAGAAACAAGGTTTGAGATATTTTGGTAGACTTTTGTAGAAGAAATGAGCTGATCATTGGTAACACATGGTTTTGAAAGAAAAACAGTCAGATAACAAGATATAGTTAGGATAACAAAATCAAAACTCTGATAGGTTACATTTTGGTCGAGAAAGGTAACAGGAAAATGTTGGTAGATGTAACAGCCCTCATAAGTGAATCTTTCGAAGATCACAGTTAAGTTAAAGATGGGAAATATACAAAAGATGACTGAGATTAGGCAAAGAAAACTAAGGGTGTGGAACTTGCAGGAGAAGGAAATAAATGAAGAGTTCCAGACACACATTAAAACAAGTGTACCTAAAGGAAGACATCGGAAAGGTCAAAGAAAAATGGGCATACTTTAAAGCAGTCATGGTGGAGTCTGCAGAAAAGACCTGTGGAAGAGTATCAGGAAGGAAGAAAGATCAAGAAACGCCCCGGTGGAATGACAGGGTAAAAAATATAGTTAAAAGGAAGAAACAAGCCTGGAAAAGATGGCTGAGAAACATAACAGAATACAGGCACTGCAAGGAGTGATCCAAGGTGGTTCAAGAAGAGAAAAAGAAATGCTGACAAAAATTCACTGGATCTCTGCAAGAAGATACAACCGGAAGTAAAAGGATCTTATTCCACTGGGTTAGAAAGAAGAAAAACCCATCTTAGAGGTGAAGCTTCCACGGTGTGAAGAATTATTTAGTTTAATTTCCGGGTTGAACCGTGTTGTAGTTGTCTGTACATCACGTACAGTTTGCCGACGTTTCGAATACATTGCAGTATTCTTTGCCAAGGCGACTGAAATACCCCTACTCGATCTGAGGTAATCAGTCTCTCAGGCAGATATTAACAATGTGCAAAATACCTCGGTACAAGGAGAAATAGAAGAACCAGATTTAGTGCAGATGGAAGATAAGGAAAACGAGGTGTCCATGGCAGAGATTGAGTGGGCCACTAAGAGAATTAATCGAGGCAAGGCAGCTGGAATTGACGAGGTCACCATAGAAATGATAATAGCAGCAGGAGCAGCTGGTCTACAGAGGTTGTATAGACTCCTCAGGGTGATATGGAGAGAAAAGAATGTTCCAAAAGAGTCGACGAAAGGGTCATTATACCAATTTTCAAGAAAGGAGACAGGAAGCAATGTGTAGTGACACTGATACCTCATACAGCTAAGATCCTTGAAATAATCTTGGATAAACGAATAAGAGACAGAGTAGAGGGATAATTGGCAGAACACCACTATGGATTCAGAAGAGGCAGGTCCACATTTGACCCAATATTTACATTGCATCAAATGATGGAAAGGACATGGTAGTAATGTTTCTAGATATTGAAAAGGCATATGACAATGTCCCAAGGAATTTGGCATGGAAAACATTGACTGAGGCACAGATTGGGAATGAAACAATGCAGATGGTAATAGCAGTTTTTTTTTTTTTTTTGCTATTTGCTTTACGTCGCACTGACACAGATAGGTCTCATGGCGACAGGAAAGGGCTAGGAGTGGGAAGGAAGTGGCCGTGGCCTTAATTAAGGTACAGCCCCAGCATTTGCCTGGTGTGAAAATGGGAAACCACGGAAAACCATTTTCAGGGCTGCCGACAGTGGGGTTCGAACCTACTATCTCCCGAATACTGGATACTGGCCGCACTTAGGCGACTGCAGCTATCGAGCTCGGTGATAGCATTGTATCAAAATTGCAAAAGTTGTGTTAAAACCAAAGTGGGTGAAACTGAATGGTTTAAAGTTGAGACAGGCTTAAGACAGGGTAGTATACAACGTGCGTTCCATAAGTAATGCGGCCAATTTTTTTCTGACGCAACTGTACACCGCAGCGTGTTCTAACCTGCTGGGCTAGGTGGAGGGAGGTGTTAGCTTCAAACGCTCTTTGTCTCATTCGTCAGTGAGCTGCCGGAGAGTCAGGACGTGCATTTCCGTCAAGCCCGTTTTGAGTTCATGTAACACGGCACAATGGATCGTTCTGTAGAGCAACAGTATGCTATCAAATTTTGCGTTAAACTTGGGAAGTCCACCACCAAAACGTTTCCGTTACTTCAGCAGGCCTTTGGGACTGATTGCTTGTCCAAATCACAAGTTTTCCGATGGCACAAGTCGTTCATGGAGGGCCGAGAGGAGATCACCGACGAACCTCGCAGTGGACGGCCATCAACCTCACGAGTCGACGAAAATGTGACACGTTTGCGCGATTGTTTGAACTCTGACAGATGGCGAAGCCTTCAATTGATAGCACAAACTCTAAACATAGCAAAAACAACCGTTTTCTGCATTGTAACTGAAAAGGAGGGTCTCACGCTGCTGAAGGACACGTGGAAAGTTCATCATGACAACGCGCCGAGTCACAGCGCCTTTATTGTCAACGACTTCCTCGCCAGGACCAACACCCCATTGGTTCCCCAGCCTCTCTACAGTCCTGACCTGGCTCCCGCTGACTTTTTTTTTGTTTCCTCGGTTAAAAGGAGTCATGAAAGGAAAACATTGGGACACGATTGAAAGAATCCAGCCGCATGTTACATCGGCTCTAAAGCACATTCCGGAAAAGGCCTTCCAGGATGTCTTCCAGGCATGGAAACACCGCCTCCAGAAGTGTATCGACGCAAGAGGGTGCTATTTTGAAGATTTTTGATTATTTGTACGAATATATTCAATAAATGATTTTTTATGAATTTGGTTGCATTATTTATGGAATGCACCTTGTATTTTCTCCTTTACTCTTCATTATCATCATAGATAGAATTCTACATAATATCAAGGAGAAGATAATGGGCGAGCAAGTAAAGTCTATGCTATTTGCTGATGACATTGTAGTTTGGGGAGATAATGAAGAGGAACTACAGACACAAGTTGATTTATGGAATGAGGAGATAAGAAATTTTGGAATAAAGATTAGTACTGCGAAAAGCAAGTCTTTGATCATGACGAGCGGTAACAGAAAATCCAGGGGAGTGATAAAAATAGGAAATTAACCTCTTGAAGTAGTGAAAATTTTTAAATATTTGGGCAGCATGATGACACAAGATGGAAATTTGGATGGAGAAATTGATTTAAGAATACAGCAGTCTCAAGTTTCTACCAGTGTGTGAGAGACATTGTACGGAACAAAGATGTGCCAATGAAGCGCAAGAAGGTTTGATACTCGTCCTATTATAAAGCTATACTGACTTATGCTTCAGCAGCCTAGACACTGATTAAGTGGAACCAAAGTAAGATACAAGCAGCTGAAATGATGTTCTTGAGGAGCATACAGGGAAAGACAAGACGAGATAGAATACGAAATGAGGAAATAAGGAGAACCATGGGAGTGTGTAAACTTCAAGAAGCTAAAGCTAAAATGGTTTGGATATATGATGAGAATGCCAGGAGAGAGAATACCAAAGAGAACATTCATGGATGCAGAGACTGGAAAGAGGCCTAGCAGACGGCCTAGAATGAGATGGAGGAGCTCTGTTGTGGGTTGTATTGCAAATAGAGGTGTCTACAGCAATAAAATACTAGAAGAGGAATGGTGGAACGATCAAGTAAGGTGGAGGGCTTTGGTACACTACCCTTTGCAGAGAGAATCTGGAAAAGGGAATGGATGAAGAAGAGAAGACCATATGGTTGACAAGAAGTTCATGAGGGAGTTTTTAAAAAGCAATTAGGATCAATGGAAATGGTAAATAAAAATGTAAACAGCCTATGAGATGGGTTTAAAGCAATACTGCTGCAGAGTGTGAAAACAGGTATGCACATTTAAAGGTGGTAAGGAATGGTAAGAACCTACTATATTATAACAGAGAAATATACCAAGCAAGGGGCTGCACAGAACGGGTCAGCTGTCAGCTTGCATTTGGTAGATGGTGGGTTCAAACCCTACTGTCGGGATCCCTGATGATTGCTCTCCATGGTTCCCATTTTCACACCAGGAAAATGTAGAGGCTGCACCTTAATCAAGGCCACGGTCGATTCCTTCCCTCCCCTAGCCCTTTCCTGTCCTTTCGTTACCATAATACCTACCTGTGCTGGTGCGATGTAAAAAGAAAATGCACAGAGAAATAAAGAAATTAGAAAGGAACAGAGTTAGGAATTGTTGTGGAAGTAAAGAGAGATTAAATAGAAAATATAATTTAGCAAAAAGTCAGCTAAGGATAACACGGTAGCAAACATAATTGGCAGTCACAACTTTTAGTGAAAAATTGAAGTGCAGAAACAAGTTCCAGGAAAGACATTCCAGGGATTATAAATGAACAAGGGGAGTGTATATGTGAAGACTTTCAGAAGACAGAAGTATCCAGTCAGTAGTATGTAAAGATATTTGAATATAAGGATAATGTCGATGAAGAGGAGGTTACTAACACTGCGGAAGTAATGAAATTTACCTATGATAATAAAGATATTTATAAAAAGATACTAATGTAGAGCTTAGAAAGGCAGCTGGGATAGATAAGATTTCTGGGGATATACTAAAGGTAATGGGTTGGGATATAGCACCATATATGAAGTATTTATTTGATTACTGTTTGCAAGAAGGCACTACACCAAATGAATGGAGTTGGTATAGTAGCCGCAGTGTACAAGGGAAAGGGTGATGAACATAAAGCGGATAATTACAGGCCAGTCAGCTTCACACGTGTTGTATGAGAACTCTGTGATAACATTGTATCCGATTATATTAAACATGCGTGCAAAATGGTAACCGGTTTGACAAAAGACTGTTTGGGTTTAGGAAAGGTTATTTCAGTGAGACTCACCTTGTAGGATTCCAGCAAGATATAGCAGTTATTTTACATTCAGGAGGTCAAATGGACTGTTTTGCTCCTGACCTATCCAAGGCTTGTGTTAGGGTAGATGATAGGAAATTGCTGACAAAATTGAGGGTTAATGGACTAAACAAAAGAATGCTTGAATGGGTGGCTAAATTACTAGAAAAGTGAACTCATTAAATAATTAGAGGTGGTGAAGGATGACGCAGGTGTCATAAACTGATATATCTTGAAAACAATATTCCTTAACCCATGGATAAATAATGCCAATATCGAGCTTGAATTATTATTATTATTATTATTATTATTATTATTATTATTATTATTATTATTATTACTTCTGAGGTACGGCTGTGAACTGTTTACATCCATTTAGTATTAGTATTAATTACTGTAGTCACGTTCTAGTTCGTGAACCATGGGCAGAGGCTGAGAGTCGGGATACCAGTTGCTATGGAATGGGAGTGGGCATCTCGGACATATTCTGAGTCATGGCCCTCCTAGTGCTCAGGCGGCTAGGAATATACAATCCACCGATGCTCCATAACCCGTTAGAGGAGAAGAGATCCTCACTTGGACTATCTGTAAGTACAGTAGCTTGGAACATTTTAAGCAAGCCTCGGACCTATGGGAGTACCAGAATCCCACTCCCATTTGACAGGCGAGGGACACACTGGAAACAACTTGGCGAACGAAATGGAATTTGATGCGGAGCTATCAATATTAACGGGGCTTACGGAAGAAAGAAAGTTTTTTATTTATTTTTTTTTTTTTGCTAGTTGCTTTACGTCGCACCGACACAAATAGGTTTTATGGCGACGATGGGACAGGAAAGGTCTAGGAGTGGGAAGGAAGCGGCCGTGGCCTTAATTAAGGTACAGCCCCAGCATTTGCCTGGTGTGAAAATGGGAAACCACGGAAAACCATTTTCAGGGCTGCCGACAGTGGGATTCGAACCTACTATCTCCCGAATACCGTATATAGGCCGCACTTAAGTGACTGCAGCTATCGAGCTCGGTGGAGAAGAAAGAAAGTAGAACTGGCTGAGTCAGCAAAGAGGATGCATCTGGATGTGCTAGGAGTAAGTGATATTCGGGTAAGGGGAACTAACGAGGAAGAGATAGGAGATTATAAAGTGTACTTGACGGGTGTTAGAAAGGGAAGGGCAGAGTATGGGGTAGGGCTGTTTATTAGGAATACCACTGCACACAAAAGTTCCTGTTAGGCACGTAAATGAGCGAACGATGTAGGTAGATTTGGAAGTTGGAGGAATTAGGACGAGAATTGTCTCAGTGTATTCACTATGTGAGGATGCAGATGAGGATGAAGTTGACAAGTTTTATGAAGCATTGAATGACATCGTGGTCAGGGTCAACAGCAAGGATAGAATAGTGCTAATGGGTGATTTCAATGCGAGAGTTGGAAATAGAATTGAAGGATATGAAAGGGTGATTGGTAAATGTGGGGAAGATATGGAAGCTAATGGGAATGGGAAGCGTCTGCTGGACTTCTGTGCTAGTATGGGTTTAGCGGTTACAAATACATTCTTCAAGCATAAGGCTATTCACTGCTACACATGGGAGGCTAGGGGCACCTGATCCATAATAGACTATATCTTAACCGACTTTGAAATCAGGAAATCGTTAGGAATGTACGAGTTTTCCGGGTATTTTTCGAATCTCCAGGACAAAGAAATTAGACAGAAGTACAAGGATATGATTAGTGAGAAGTTTTGAACAGTAGACAGTAAGCAGGTTCAGGACATAGAAAAAGAATGGGTATCATACAGGGATGCTGTAGTAGAAGCAGCAAGGGAATGCCTACGAACAACTGTGTGTAAAGATGGAAAAAGGCCAACATCTTGGTAAAATGATGAAGTGAGAGGAGCTTGTAACGCAAAAAGAAGGCTTATCAGAAATGGCTCCAAACAAGGGCCGAGGCAGACAGGAATTTGTACTTAGATGAAAGAAACAGAGCGAAACAAATAGTTGTTGAACCCAAAACGAAGTCGTGGGAAGATTTTGGTAATAACCTGGAAAGGCCAAGTCAAGCAGCAGGGAAACCTTTCTGGACAGTAAAAAAGAAAGGGAGGGTAAAAGGAAATGAACAGTGTTTTGAGTAATTCAGGTGAACTCATAATAGAACCCAGGGAATCACTGCAGAGGTGGAGGGAATATTTTGAACATCTTCTCAACGTAAAAGGAAATCTTCCTGTTGGTGTTGCGAATAACCAAGCTCATGGGGAGGAAAAAAATGATACTGGTGAAATTACGCCTGAGGAGGTGGAAAGAATGGTAAATAAACTCCATTGTCATAAAGCAGCACGATTAGATGAAATTAGACCTGAAATGGTGAAGTATAGTGGGAAGGCAAAGATGAAATGACTTCATAGAGTAGTAAAATTAGCATGGAGTGTTGGTAAGGTACCTTCAGATTGGACAAAAGCAGTAATTGCACCTATCTATAAACAAGGGAACAGGAAGGATTGCAACAACTATCGAGGTATCTCCACGATTAGTATACCAGGCAATGTATTCACTGGCATCTTGGAAGGGAGGGTGCGATCAGTAGTTGAGGGGAAGTTGGATGAAATCCAGTGTGGTTTCCGACCACAGAGGGGCTGTCAGGATCAGATTTTTAATATGCACCAGGTAATTGAAAAACGCTACAAGAGGAATAGGCAGTTGTGTTTATGTTTCGTAGATCTAGAGAAAACATATGACCGAGGGAAAAGATGTTTGCCATACTGGGGGACCATGAAATTAAAGGTAGATTATTAAAATCAATCAAAGGCATTTATGTTGACAAATGGGCTTCAGTGAGAATTGATGGTTGAATGAGTTCTTGGTTCAGGGTACTTACAGGGGTTAGACAAGGCTGTAATCTTTCACCTTTGCTGTTTGTACTTTACATGGATCATCTGCTGAAAGGTATAAAATGGCAGGGAGGGATTCAGTTAGGTGGAAATGTAGTAAGCAGTCTGGCCTATGCTGACGACTTGGTCTTAATGGCAGATTGTGCCGAAAGACTGCAGTCTAATATCTTGGAACTTGAAAATAGGTGCAATGAGTATGGTATGAAAACTAGCCTTTCAAAGACTAAATTGATGTCAGTAGGTAGGAAATTCAACAGAACTGAATGTCAGATTGGTGATACAAAGCTAGAACAGGTTGACTACAGTTGCGATCAACAGTATTCTGTAAGAAGGAAGTCAGCTCCCAGAAGAAACTATCTTTACATCGGTCTGTTTTCAGACCAACTTTGCTTTACGGGAGCGAAAGCTGGGGGATTCAGGATATCTTATTCATAAGTTAGAAGTTAGGGACATGAAAGTAGCAAGAATGTTTGCTTGTAAAAACAGGTGAGAACAATGGCAGGAGGGTACTCGGAATGAGGAGATAAAGGCTAATTTAGGAATGAACTCGATGGATGAAGCTGTACGCATAAACTGGCTTCGGTGGTGGGGTCATGTGAGACGAATGGAGGAGGATAGGTTACCTAAGAGAATAATGGACTCTGTTATGGAGGGTAAGACAAGTAGAGGGAGACCAAGACAACAATGGTTAGACTCAGTTTCTAATGATTTAAAGATAAGAGGTATAGAACTAAATGAGGCCACAACACTAGTTGCAAATAGGGGATTGTGGCGACGTTCAATAAATTCACAGAGGCTTGCTGACTGAACGCTGAAAGGCATAACAGTCTTTAATGATTATGTATGTATGTATGTATGTATGTATGTATGCATGTATGTATGTATGTATGTATGTATGTGTACGGATGATACGAACGCGTTGTGTGTGAGGTTATGTCATGAAACATATGCTGTATACATATGAATTTATTTAATGTAAGAACCTGTAATGAATAGTACATAATTTATTATTAACTGTATATATGATGTGTAAGCCACTACAGTATTATGCAACACACTGTAATATCCAGAATAACATTAGGTAAGACAAGAACTATATAGAACCTTCCTTCCAATTGTAACTATGTATTAAGCACTCACGTGCTGTATTTTAGGCCGACATGCTAATGTAAGTAGTCAGCAGTCAACTGTTTCAAGGTTGCAGCCTCCATGTGCTTCGTAATATACAGTTGTTACAGACGGTGGTTTGTTGATTTGTGTGGTTAATGTATAACCTGTAAATAAATGCAAATAAAATCTGTGTATGCGAGTGACAGTATTTTGTGTACATCTTGTAGCTACATCATTAGGGACCGTGGACAGGACGTAAGAATTTACGAGTGAATATGAGTGTAGTGCGAAATAGAACAAAATGCAAGTGATATTAGAGAAGATGTCCATTCAACAACAAAGATGAACTTGCCAAGAGAAATCTTACAATGAACGGCAAGAAGAAATCACTGCAGACGCGGTTACGGGAAGATCTCATCGAAAAAGGAGAAGATCCCGAAAAGTTCTTCATCGAGGTCAACGAAGATCTGCAGTCATCAGAGGAAGTGGTAAATACAACAAAAATGTGTTCTTACCTAATGACCACGATGCAGGCACTCAATGACTAAAATGACAATCTTTCAGACAAAATATCTGATGTCAATTCCGCCCTAACAGAAAATATTTCTGATTAAATTTCGAAAGTAAATGACAAACTTTCAGACAAAATTTTAGATGTCAATTCTGCCCTAACAGAAAAGATTTCAGATCAGATTTCGAAAGAAAATGAAAAATTTCGAAAGTAAACGATGAAATGTCTCAAGCTAACTCAGTTTTAACCGGACAAATATCACAAGTGTACACGCAGGTTTACAAAGTTGAACAGGGCCTAGAATCGAAAATTTCAACCGTAGATAACAAAATTTCATCGCAAATTAGCAACGTCGCCAATCGATTAAAGCAGCAGATATCGGACATCAGGTAAAAACTGGGACAGGTTGAACAGATCGATAGTAGGGTAAGACAGCTGGAAGGAGATATCTCGAACCTCAAGGTGGACGTGGAAATCCAGTTTTCCGGCATAAAGCAACAGGTTGAGGGGAGAATTTCTACTGTCGAAGGAAATTTTGAAAGCCGTATCTCTGCTGTCGAGAGAAATTTTGGGAGCCATATATCTGCTGTTGAAGGAAGGTTAGAAAACCGGTTTTCGACCATCAAGGGAGGTGTGCAGAATATAAGGGAAAGCATCCTTCACGCAGTAGAAGGCAGATTAACTCAAACAAGACATATCGCCACACCTCTAAGCCCCTCAAACCTAACCGGCAATACGGGACACCTAGACCCAAAGGTGGTTATAGAGGGCCTTCTGGAATACCACGGGCGACTGGAAGAGAATCCGAGTAGCTTCGTCGAGGGATCGGTCAGTCTATTAGGAAGGACTAATCTACCAGAGGACATCTTCATGAAACTCATCACACAGCGATTAAAGGTGGAAGCTGCTACTTGGTGGAATAACTTGAAGGGCTTAAATTTATCCTGGACGGACTTCAAGAGGGAATTCATCGTTAGGTTTAATTCCAAAGGGGTGAAGAGCTCGTGAAAAGGAAGCTACTAACTGAGGCACAACCCACTGACATGAGAGCTAGCGTATTTGTCCTACAGAAGTACCAGCTCTTCAAGCGCCTGTACCCGGAAGGAAGCGAGAAACGAGATCTTAAGACATCACAGAGCTGCTCCACGATAAGATTCGATGCCTAGTGAAAGTAATAAATAATAATGTTATTTGCTTTACGTCCCACTAACTACTTTTTAAGGTCTTCGGAGACGCCGAGGTGCCGGAATTTAGTCCCACAGGAGTTCTTTTACGTGCCAGTAAATCTACCGACATGGGGCTGTCGTATTTGAGCACCTTCAAATACCACCGGACTGAGCCAGGATCGAACCTGCCAAGTTGGGGTTAGAAGGCCAGCGCCTTAACCGTCTGAGCCACTCAGCCCGGCCCTAGTGAAAGTATCACAACCGAGATCCTCTGATGATCTACATAGAATCATCGCCCATTTGGAGGAGGAACACGAGAGCAAAGCTACGGTAGAGACCAGCGCAGTTAGAAAGTGCTACCAGTGTGGAAGAACAGGACACCTGAAGAATAAGTGCCCAGCCTTTCTTTAACCCATGGGTATATAAGGCCAATATCGAGCTCGAATGATTATTATTATTATTATTATTATTATTATTATTATTATTATTATTATTATTATTATTATTATTAATATTATTACTACTTGTATTAGTATCATTATTATTTACGTAGTTAAGCTATATGTACGGACGATACGATCGCATTGTTTGTGAGGTTATGTTAGGAAACGTGCTGTATATATATGAGTTTATTTAATGTAAGAACCTGTAATTAATAGTATATAATTTATTATTACCTGTATATATGATGTGTTAAATAATCACACACGATGTATAATCCACTACAGTATAATGCAACACATTGTAATATCCAGAATAACACTAGGCAAGATGAGAACTATATAGAACCTTCCTTCCAATTATAACTATGTATTAAGCACTCTAGAATTTACTAGAAGATATGTTGTGACATATCCTTCTAGAAGCCTGGCTAGGCAACATATATAAGGAAGCGGTCTTGATGGTGGAGTGGAGTTATTGGTTTTGTGAACACGTGTTGTGTTTTAGGCCGACATGCTAATGTAAGCAGTCAGCAGTCAACTGTTTCAAGGCTGCAGCCTCCATGTGTTTCGTGATAGACAGTTGTTAAAGATGGTGGTTTGTTGATTTGTGTGGTTAATGTGAAAATTAAAACCTGTAAATAATTGCAAATAAAATCTATGTACGCGAGTGACAGCATTTTGTGTGCATCTTTGTGGCCCCACCCTGTCACATGCTTTTTCCAAATCCAAAAACACTATTATCACGTCCTTTACTTTTGCCCAAAACTTTTCCATTAACTGCCTGAGTGAAAAAATTACGTCTGTGGTTCCTCTATGTCTTCTAAACTCATGCTGTTCCTGTTCAAATTGGCCTTCCATTATTTCTCTCAGTCTCTGTTCTATAATCTTCTCCATTATCTTAAAGCAATATGACAAAAGGGTGATGCCTCTATAAACGGCACATTTCCTTCTACTTCCTTTTTAAACAATGGTACTATAATACCTTTTTTCAAGTCATCTGGCAACTTGTTATCTTTCCATATAACTCCCAGTGTTCGATGTAGCCACTGTATTCCAAGGTTTCCAGCTGCCTTAATCATGTGTGCTGTTAGTTCATCTGCTCCTGCTGACTTTCCACTTTTCATTTTTTTCAGGGCATTTTCTTCCTGTTTCCAAGTAATTGGAGGTTGTTCCTTCTGTAATTCATTAATGACTTTGTTAGTCTGTTCTTTTTCACACTCCCCATTCAATAGTTTTTCAAAATAATTAATTTCTTCTCCGATTTCTACCATGTCTCTGTTAATGATACCGTCCTCTGTTTCAATAGCTTTAATTTCTTCCCTATGTGATTTTTTACTTTTCATTAACCCGTATAACATTTTCTGATTTCCTTTACTATCTTCCTCAAATATTTGGATGAAAAGCTCCCAGCTCTTCTCGTTTTCTTCTTTTACTAATCTTTTCCCCTGGAGTTTCTTATTCCTGTATTCCTTTTCCTATCTTCCTATTTTTCATTATCCTTTGATACAATTCCCTGAGCCTGATTATGTTTTTCAACATCTTTGTTTTTCTTTGCCCTTTCCTTAATTTGTATGTTGTACTCTTATCATTCCACCAATTTGTTTCTTTCTTCTTGACTTTACCTTTCGTTTTACCACATATCTCTATAGCACAATTAACTATTATTGTTCTAAATACATTCTACTCTTCATCAACACTATATGTCTCATTTCTTGGCAATATAGTTGCTATCAAATTTTGAAAATCCTTCTTGATTTCTTCATTTTTCAGTTTCCATTCTTTAATCTTTGGCAATCTCTTTACTGCAGGTGTAGCTTTAACTACGCAATTGAGATCAACTAATGTGGTCACTATCGAAGCTTTCACTTGGTATAACTTTCATATCCCTCACTTTTTCTCCAATTTATCAGTTATCACATAATCAATAACTGTCTTTGATTTTCCATCCCAGCCATATCTAGTAATCTTATAGCTTTCCTGTTTTTATTCATTAAAAAATTGTTTTTTTTAACACACAAATTTAGAATATGTTCCCCCTCTCCATTTCTTGTTCCATATTCAAAAGGGCCTATCACCAAATCGTACCCAGATCTATTGGCCCGAACTTGAGCATTCAGATCCCCAGTTATCATAACATTGTCTTCTTGTATTTGATCTTCCAAATCATCCATCTAATATATAGTCCTTGTCGTCTTAAACGACTTCCCTTAAAAGGTTACAAGTGTTAAAATTCTTTATGTTTGCACTAGAGACCCACTTGTCTTAAGGAATATTTCTTGATGTTTTGAATAATAGAAAGTCAGCTAAAGGGAAAGACAATCTCTAATAAATGTCTCGTGTAAAAGTTAGCTGCCAATAGGGAACTTCAGATGGCAACAAATATTGTAGTGTTAGGATTGCCTGTAAATGAAAGGGGGCAAATGAATTTTCTGGAAAAGAGAAGAAATTACAGAAGTGTTGACTAAGTGTTGTTAAATAATGAATAACGCACTGACCTCCCGTTGCCCAGTCAAATGGCCCTGCTCTTGTGTGTGGTCTACACTTGATGTATTGAACAGGAGGATAACTTAAACAATAACTTGTTATATTAGCAAACTTAGCTGTCAATAAAGAAGTCGTGAGATTCATATCTTGTGGTACCTAGGGATGATGAAACAGACAATCCTTATCACCTCAGGAAAGCATTTATACAATAAGAGTATTTTACAACTAATGCTATTATTGTACCCAGCTTACCAGCTGATACCAACATGCCAACAATATTACCAAGACTTCAGCCCTTCATCATCCATCTGGAATAAGGATGTATAGAGCTACTATGTAAACTTGCAGAAGGAAATGAATTTAAAAAATAGTTTACTAATTTTATGAAAATAATGCATTTTCAGTTGATGGTTATAACAGTTATAATTACAGTAATATATAACCATATCAAAATTTCACACCGTCAGTAACATCATTACATGACTAACAATATACAAAATAAAAATACTTACAATCACTCCGCATGCCCATCGCTAAGCACTTCTGAAGACGGCAGTATTGACACCTATTCCTATGATGCTTGGTTACTTCACAGTTCTTATTTCCACGACACTGATAACCCAACTGTTTACGAATAGAGCGCTTAAAAAAACCTTTGCAACCTTCACAGCTGATGGCTCCATAATGACGCCCTGGGAAAAAAAAAAAATCAAAAGGAAACCGATAAAGCACGATTTACATACAACCAAGAACAAGTAAAAACAATTGTTTTGAAACTTCAGACACTTCAAAACAGCACAATCTGTGGATTCTAGAAAAGTGAATGCTTTGCGAAGAGAGAAATGAATGGCGTATGACTTTTAGTGCAGGGAGTGTACAGACGTGCACATTAATGGTGTCCCGACATAATCAACACTGCCCCACTCCAGTACTGAAAAGAAGGGAAGAGAGTGAAGGGGTAGTGTCGAAGGCACAATGACTCACCTTCTCGCTTAACGCATTGCTGCATGGACTGCATGCAGACAGCCCGCTACAAGACTTCGTTGTGATCGAAATGGGCACAGTGGCGGATGTATCGAAGTACAGCATTAGGTTACCTACTCGTCCGGCCCCGCGGTGTACGGGGCAACGCGTCCGGCCGCCCCGGGTTCGATTCCCGGCCGGGTCAGGGGGTTTTAAGTGTAAATTATTATATCCCTGGCCTGGGGACTGCATGTTTGTGTCGTTCTTAACGTTTCTCACATTCAACACTTCCGCAATTCCAATTACATGCAGGTTCATATATTGTGCAAGTAGGGGCAAAAGAACTCTATAGGTCGACGCCCCGAACAAATAGCATTTTAACATACAAAAATTAAAAAAGTAACCTACTCTGATAATTACAGTATTAAGAGGTAAAGGAGGTTTTTAACCGAAAAGTATTTTATACTAGTTAGGAATATTTTGTAGCTGCGTTATATCGGGTCTACCAATCCTTCTTCACCTCGTTCTTGCCATATTTCTATCCATCTCCAAACTGTCTTAAGACTGCATGGCATTGCTTGTGCTATTGCTTGGGGGACCATGTGAGCCTCCCACATGCCAATAATACGTCCTCGATTCACCTGTGATAGGATAGGAGTCATCTTATTACAATGTTACAGTATAACGCCGGAATACACACACTGTGTATTCAGCACTACCTGTTCACTCCCTTCCCCTCCTTTTCAGTACTGGAGTGGCCATCAACACTATCCCTTTACTCTCTCCCCTCCTTTTCAGTACTGGAGTGGGGCAGTGTTGACTGTTTATGTCGGGACACCATTAATGTGCGTGCGTGTACAAGGACATGTTCGGCTCGCCAGATGCAGGTCTTTTGATTTGTCTCCCGTAGGCGACCTGCGCGTCATGATGAGGATGAAATGATGATGAAGACAACACATATACCCAGCCCCCATGCCAGTGAAATTAACCAATGATGGTTAAAATTCCAAACCCTGCTGGGAATCGAACCCGGGACCCCTGTGACCAAAAGCCATGGAGCCAGATGCGAAGAGAGAAAATTATGGTAGAAAAGTAATGTACAAATGTATAAATTCCGGGTATGAGTCACATGAAAGACTGGGAGATGAAAACAAAACTGTGACCAAGAAAATGCCAATAAATGTATGAATAAATCAAAAGGTCAACAAGAAAAAATAAAAATATGTACCATATATTTATAACAAGATTCAAGGCCAGATTAGAGACTGGTTAGTCATCTATTGGTGTAAGCCTAGTATTCACTTGCAACAAATATATAAACAAAAAAAAAAAACTTGCTGTGTTTAATCGTGACAAACATATTGGAGTTTGAAATAATGATGCTGATCCATTTGGGGGTATAGACAGTGTGATCATCTCCCCTTTCTTCTTCTTCTTCTTCTTCTTGTGCCATCTTCTAGCGAAGGTTGGCGGTCAACATGGTGATCTTGAATTTGGATGCAGCAACACGAAAGAGAGCCATCGTGTCCAACCCATACCAGTCTACGAGGGTCTTCATCCATAGAGTTCGTCGTCTACCAGGACTCTTACATCCTTCTATTCTTCCTTGTATTACAAGCTGCAGGATTCTATACTTATCATTCCACATTATACGGCTGAAGTATTCCAGCTTCCACCTTTTAATGGTCAGCATGGCTTCAGTCTTCTTTCCAAGTCGATCCAACACCTCGGAATTCAGACTGGTAAGTGTAGAAATTGTCTAAAAACCTGTATTACAGTAGTGATGGTTCCAGTGTATTACTGTGATGGAGGTAAGTATTCTGAGACTTGCCTTTACCTGCTTGAAATGTAGAAAAAGTTAAATTAGGAGATAGTAAACACAAGTTTTTAATATTGTAAACACCTTTCCTTATGAAAATCCACAGCCTGTTTCTAGTCATTTGACTGGGTCAGGAATGGAATGAATGAAGCCCCCATCTAGCGGCGAGGATAGCAATTGTGCCGGCTACCAAAACCTGTCACACTCCTTTGGGGCAATGATTAATGAATGGCAGATGAAACGAAATGATATTGGAGAGTGTTGCTGGAATGAATTATGACAGGGAAAACTGGAGTACCCGGAGAATAAAACTTGTCCCGCCTCCACTTTGTCCAGCACAATTCTCACATTAAGTGACATGGATTTGAGCCACGGAACCCAGCGGTGAGAGGCCGGCGTGCTGCCACATGAGCCATCGAGGCTTACCTTTCCTTATATTTGAGTGAATTATATAGAATCCAAACACATTTAGAATTTCTAGTGTTATAATTATATAGCCTTCCAGTAGCACTGGTCTGATTGTATACAATTTATTACATCAAGCTCAACTACACTGCCAGAGTGTTAAGAGTACTATAGTGCATTTTTTCTTCTTCAGCTAAACAACACATCATCTGTTCAACATTTTTCAGATCAACTGGTTCTTTCCAATCCAAAGAATCATACACTTGTGCAACTCACACCCTGTATATTGCAACCTTTCAATAGGGAGATTTTTAAATTACAGGACCAAACATGGCAGAGTATCCATCACTTGGCTGACCATGACATTTAATACAAAGGAGTAATAGCCTCATAAATAACATACAATCGAACATGAGCCATGCAGTTGGTATGTTCAGGTCTGACGTGAATAAACTGATGGTCAAAATTCACGGAATTATTCCCAGATTTTTATTATTAAGACTTATCTGTTGTAGAGTATAGTGAAATATTATATAGATTTGGAATGTGTTGGGCTTGTACAATCTTTCAGCAAAAGGATGGTCATCAAGGTTGTTACGAGTGAAACTGACCCATGTGTAACACACATATTTGAATGGATGGCAAAGATGATATCTAAACTGGTTTTCTTTTAAATGGAGACAAGATATTTTGCTAAATCAAAGGAGCAGCAACAATTAGCAATTATATTTAATGGAGTTTAAAAAGAATTATCTGAAACTATAATACAAAATATATTGACAATTATGCACAGACATTGCAAGATTTCTCAACTTCTTACAACAATGTTGTGAGAGTGCCAACAGGACACATATAATAGGATCGGAATCCAGCTTCTTTTGTCTCAGTGTGTCTCATTGTCTCATCTTGTCTGAGATACAGATTGTCTGATTGTCTCGCTGTTAGTGTCGGTACACTACTATATTTCTATTATTGCCCATGTGTTGGCGTGGCTTGATTGCATCATTATTTTATGCGGAAACATAGTGAATTGTCTTCAGAAATTAAGTTTAAACTAAACAGTGGAATCTTATGTGAAAGGTAGATATTGAAAGGTATACTTCTGAGGAAAACACGCGTGCAAAGTGAATATTTTTAACAAGGCGATTATGACGTTTGGCGACTGTTTTACTCAAGATGTGTGGTGTGCATGTAATCTCCATTTCTAAGTTTCATGGAAACTGGGTGGTGTTGGAACGCAAAATATAATCACTGCCAGTGGGTGAACCCCTGAGATGTCCAGCTAAGTAATGAGAAGAAATCTTGGGATGAACAGGATGGACTGGATACCATAATCCAGCAGAATGAGGCCACGAGGAACTGAGGTACCACCACCAGAAAGCTAAGTGAAAATGCTTATTTTTCTATTGCTTAATTTCTCTTTTTTAGTGTTTTGCTTAATACTCCTTTATTAGTAATATGTTATTTGATTAATTGTAGCTTGTGGGAAATCGCCGTAGGGTCATCTTAATTCATTCAACGGGATATACATTTGTGCAGATTCGTAAATTCAGAAACTTACAATGTTGAAAATCAATGGGATAATGAAAGGTTGAATTAGGTCTTTGGAGAATAATGAAATGTTAGTACATACTCGAGAATAACGGTGTATTGAGAGCTTAGGTCATCTGGTAACTTGCATATAATCTGAATTTATTGAAGTCCTAATTAATGTGTGTGGCTACATTTTACCATGTGTATGCATAAGTTTTTGCTGGTTTTTGTAGTAAAGAAAACACATGTTTTTCAAGGGAAATTCATTTTTTGTGTAATCAATATATTGGCCATCCCATTTTCCAAATTCCACAAAATTGCTGAAGTGCTGCTCTGCGAGCACGTGCCCCATTGATACCAAGAGGTGATAGATGGCGCCAGGTCAGGGTAGTACCGCGGGTGCGGATGGATGTCCCATCCACGCGATTTCAAGGTGTCTTTCACTGGTTTTGCTGTGAGAGACTGCGCATTGTTGTGTAATAAAATCACTTTGCCATGTCTTCTGGCCCATTCCGGTTGTCTTTCGATCAATGAGCGATTTAAATAAATCATTTGTTAGTGATAACGTTGTGCATTAATGGTTTCGCCGAGCTACAAGAGCCTTCGCACTTTTGTAGTCTACCAGAGCACACACTGTGTTTCACATTGAAATCAGCACGTTTAAAATGTCGAAACCATGTCTCACATTCTAATCGATGGGGCGTGTTCACCATATGTTTCTACCAGCAAACGATGACTTTCCACAGCCTTTTTCTTTTGATTAAATAAGAAAAGCAATATGTGGCACAAATGCTCTTTTTCACGCACAAAAGTCAACATGATCACTGAACGATACAACACAGACGCTAGTGTTTGGCGGACTCAACTTGTGTGTGTTCGTAGGTTAATGTCGGACAAACAAACTGATGTATCTGTCAAATTCATACGCTGCGTACTGTTCGCTGGTGCCATCTCTTAGTGAAACCGGAAAAGACTTATGCATACACCTGGTATATTTATTGAAATGAACAGGTTATGCACTGTAAGACAGGTAGATAGTACTCCGAGTCTGGTAGAATCATCATTTAAAAATAAAAGTATAATGAAGCTACAGCAAGCAAGACAAGTTAGGATGTAAACATATGAATTTCCAATGCCGATCCTCAATAATCTAGTATGGAAAGCTATGCTAATTTTATATGGAACATAAAGATGATAAAATATGTGGATGGTAGGAATACATATATGTTGAGAATAGGATTGAGTCTTTGAGATATAAACTATATGAGATGGAATATTGAGTAATGGATTAGCTATGACATGATACTCTGCGAATGTCTTAGGTTTCTTCTTCTTGCTAGTGATTTAACAACGCACTAACACACCGAAGGTTTTCGGCGACGCAAGAATGCGAAAGGGCTAGGACTGGCAAGGTAGTGGCCATAGCCTTAATTAAGGTTCAGCCCCAGCATTTGCCTGGTGTGAAAATGGGAAACCATGGAAAACAATATTCAGGGCTGTCAACGGCAGGATTTGAACCCACCATGTTATGAAAGTATGACGTTAACACATAACACATAGCTTGGAATGAACCAACTGGTAATGACGAACGTACAAATTTGGAAAACGCTGAAATGAAATAACAATATAGAAAGGACAGGGAAGAGAACTACCTACGTAAATTCTTAATGGCTGGTAACCACGTATTACTTAATTGTAGTCAGTGTCCCTGTTGATATTGTTAGGATTTTTACGTATTTCCACAGCTTCCTGTATAATCCTATGCCTGTAGCATTTAGTGTGGGGTGAGAGCTCAAACATCTTGGAACAAGACACCATGACCCGACGATAGGGCAGGCTCAGCTACGGCTGACTTGCCTGGCTGGTTGAGACAGATATTTCTTTGGTGTTCCGTGATGCAAGTCCCAATGGACCGGCATGTTTGGCCAATGTATACCTAGCCACAAGTACAGGGAATTTTGTACACCCCAGGGTGTAATCGGGGACAATTTGTCCTGGCTTTAACGTAAACTGTGAACAATTTTAGTGACTGTGCCGAACACGGTTTTTATATTTTGCTTGCCGAGGACCATGGCAGTTCGGTCTGTGGTATGGTGGATGTAAGGCAGGTAGGCAGTTCCCTTCACTTCTTTCTGTGAGCTTTGCTTAGTTGTCCCTCTGGGATGCAGAGCTCTACGAAACTGTACATCGTTGTAACCATTACCCTTGAACGAGACTTTGAGTGTGTCCATCTCCTCCCGGATATTTGATGGCTCACAAATTCATGTTGCTCTCATGGTGAGTGTTGTGAGAATGCCCTGTTTTTGTGCTGGTCGGTGGTGAAAATCTGCATGGAGGTAGTGACTTGTGTGAGTGGGCATATGATAGACCTAAGGAGCCATCCGGTTTCTTTCTCACTAGAACATCAAAGTTTCTATTTATTTCTTCTACCACATTCATCCCTGATTCATCTGATAACTTCTCTGATACTTCTCATGCACACACGGTGTGACAGAATGTCTTAATATGTTGTCGCCAGCTCCCGCTTGGAGTGCTGTGCCAGCATACAGAGAGTTGGTGACGAACGAGTGTATCAACGGTAAAGCATTCTTAAATTTAAACCCTCATTATTGTAGAAGACTTCCTCGTGAACAGTTAAAATTTTCTTCTGAAGATGCAGAGCAAAGTTCTCTGTGAAACGTAAAGAGTTTCACCTCGTTTTCTTAACACGGCATAAGACCAAAAGCCCATATCATGTCTACAATGATAATATGGTTTACGTTTGAGTCTTTGAAACCATAGTTATGATTATGATGGTAATATTTCCATGAGTATTGGTAACATGAGTTTCTTGTATTGGCGTAATAAATTATTTCACATAGGCAGAGGTACGGATCTTTGATTATGAGCCCTAACGATAATGAACTACCCAGCTTTGTTGTGATGACGTATGATATAGAATCTTCTGAGAAAAATCATATGGGATGAAAATATATAGGTCATCAGCCACTACCATCATTATACTACCGTGCGTAGGAAAACTGAGAGCTGATTTATGTAGTAGGACTTGTGAGATGGTATGCATGATCTTCTAGGAATTGATACGTTATTTCTATTTCAGTCTCATTCTTATAAGAACCTGAGTGTGTATTTAGCGAGGAAAGCTGATCATCTGGAAGCAGATCTTTAAGCAGACCTGTGTACTGACCCCGTTGCATGATTTTATAATTATCTGTTTGGTAAATTCATTGTTATTATCAGGTCAGATTGTATTTTAGATTGTGTATTTTTCTTGCGTGATCCAACTATAGACAAGATTATATCACTATTCAGCCTCTTCACCTAGAACCAGTGATTAGTCATGTCAGTTGTCCATTTCTGTCTGTTGTTCTCTTGTGGGTTCTACAGCATTGAACACATTTGTCTTGTTTATTGTCTTGCTCTCAAGTAACAAGTTAATTTTGTTTTAATGAGGTTTAAATGATATTTATGAAGTCTGCTACTTATTTTAAAAAGTAACTTTAAAGCATTTTAGTCTGTTGAACACCAATTATAACACCTATAACACAGCTGTAAAAAACACACTATTAAACAAAGAATGACATGTTCCATTCTTGAAAGAACATCAGATTCTATCAAATCATATTTTTTTTAAAAAATTAATGAAAAGTGTTTTGAAATGTAAAAACATTTTTCTTTAAATTCTGTTTATACCCTTTAAATACTTGAAAGTTAGAACTGATCTTAACGAAGTATTCCAGTAGTACATCCTCTGTCCTTGCTAGTCCAATAAAGAGTGCAAGGGGGTGTAATGCTCTGTCATTGACACGAGGCCAGCTGGCTCGTTTGACAGTTACTTTCCAATATGACATGCTCTGGTGATGTCAATGTCTACTTTAAATTGTACTTTTAACTCTAATTTAAATGTTGTTATCATCATCATCATCATCATCACTATTATTACTGTATTTTAATTGTTCCGGAAAATAGATGGGAGTTGTCTATTGAGAATTTAATGGGCCAGCTACTTTACCAGCAATTTTCCATTGTGCCATTTTCCAGTGCCGTCAACACATTTGCAGAATGAATTTGTAGTTTCATTATTATTATTATTATTATTATTATTATTATTATTATTATTATTATTTATTAACCCTGCCATCTTGGGCCCAATGTGTGGGAAGCCAGGCTCTGTCTGTCACAAGCCAGAACAAAGTGGGGAGTGATAAGAGGAGTAACACCTCTTTAAAAAACCTTGGTCCAGCTGGCCCGGCTGGTAGTACCTTGTGAGGGTCCCTACCAGGGTTACGGTGAAGATAGTCAACGGTTTAGACGGCGGAAGACGACAATCAAGTCCCAATGGCGGATAAAGCGGATGAACTATCCTCATTCAGCAGCGTCTGACTCCAGAGGAGCGGCCTATTGTTGAGCTCCAGGGCTTACAACCTTGGTTCTACTAACGGGAAGGAGTTTTCCGACCCATACTGGTTTGAACAACCAAGCATCATGGAATGTCGTCACAAAAAGGACACTACCCCAGGTAGTACCTCGTTGAGGGAATCTACCGCTCCTAAGAGCGCAATCAGGCCTGTGGATTCTGGAGAGCCTGAACCAAGATGCTTTGAGGACATTACTACACGTACAAAATTCAAGACGAAACAGAAATACTACTTTGGGACGCTGAATGTCAATTCACTACTGAAAGTGGAAAAAAACAAAGAATTGACGATGATGATGGACAAGCACAACATAACCATCTTAGCCATCCAAGAAACAAGATACCTAGATGAAGACATAATGGACATTGAGGGGTATAGGATTTATAAAGGCAAAAGGGCTATGAAAATAGGAAAGAACATGCCTTTACTTGGCACAGCTTTTGTTGTTCATAAGAAGGTTGTTAGTTCAATCGTGGACTTCTTCAGCCCCTCTGAGAGACTTTCCATTCTAACTCTCAGCTGCGGTAACAAAGGATACACACTGATCAATGTGCATGCACCGATCAATGAGGACAACAGACATAATCCTGAGAAAGTCAAACAGTTTTGGGACCTTCTTGAAGAACAGTTGGAGAAAATACCATCTAAGAACGTCAAGATCTTATTAGGCGACTTTAATGCTCAGCTGGGAATAGAACCACAATTCAGGTCAACAATTGGAAACTATCCTGCTCACAAAATGACTAATAGAAATGGTATAAGACTTGTCAATCTATGTCGTGCCTTCAATCTTCAGATAATGTCAACATTCTACAAACACAAGCCAAGCAAACAAAAAACTTGGCGATCACCAGGAAATGTGTGTGGAGAGAAACAGATTGATCATGTAGCAATATCCAGGAGAGCGATTAAGGAAATAATGAACGTTAAAGTGCAGAGAGGTGCCCAGTTTGATTCAGATCATTACCTCTCCAAGATCAAAATTAACTTAATTCCTCTCAATAAGGCCCTGAAACCAAGAAACAGAATTTATAAATACGACATTGGAAAGTTAAAAATCAATCAAAATGTCTTAGAACAATACCACCAGCAACTGACATTTGAATCTCATGAATGGAGGAACATCGCCTCCAAGATCCAACAAGCAGCTAATACTGCAATCCTGACAGCTAAGAAGAGAAAGCATAGGTGGTGGAATGAGGTGTGTGATGAAGTGCTGACCCAAAGAACAAATGCCTGGAAAAAGTGGAACTCGACCCGAAGATCTGAAGATTTCGATGTGTTCCGTGAAGCTCGAAAAGAAGCAGCCAGAACCTTCCGAAGGGTCAAGCGACTATATGAGAAACAGTAGTTAGAACAGATCGATCAGGATTTCCGGAAAAACAATTCCAGGGACTTCTATCAAACATTCAAAACTAATTTGAGAGGGTACCAAGCCCCCAGCCTTTGTTTTAGAGATGAAAATGGAAAGCTAGGCTTGACCAACAAAGAAAACTGTACGATCATATCTCGGTACTTTGAAAACCTTCTTAATTGTGATGAACCAAAAGAAAGATTCCCTGTGTGCGAACCGATCCACAAATTACCCAACTCAACCCCTCCTTGTAAAGAGGAGATCAAACAGATTATAAACAGCTTAAAGAATAATAAGGCAGCTGGTGAAGATTCGATAGTGGCAGAACTACTGAAGCTGGCAAATGATGAAACTCTAGATGTACTAGTCAAGCTTTTTGAAGATATCTGGAGAACTGGGGTGATACCAACTGAATGGCTGTCAGCACTAATCCACCCTTTGCACAAGAAAGGTGATAAAAAGAATGTCAACAACTATAGGGGCATCTCATTAGTATCTGTTCCCTATAAGATTTTCTCCAAAGCAGTTCAGAACCGAATTGAAGCTCACCTTGACCAACAGATTGGGGAATATCAGGCTGGCTTCAGAAAAAGCCGTTCGTGCCCAGAACAGATATTTAACCTGAAGAGCATCATAAGGTACAAGAAGACAGGAGGACACAGTTACGTGGTTGTGTTTGTTGACTTTCAGAAAGCATATGACTCCATTGACCGCGAGTCATTAATGAATATTTTGGAAGAGTTCGGAGTGGACGATACGTCAAGAAATTTGATCAAACAAACTCTAACCAACACAGTGTCGAAAGTAAAATTTATGGGTGAGATCTCAGAACCGTTTACAATCAGAACGGGTGTCAGACAGGGAGATGGACTATCCCCACTCCTCTTCAACTGTGTTTTGGAAAAAGTCATTCGAGAGTGGAGGAAGTTGTTAGACCAAGAAGAAACAAAGGAAGATCAGTTCAGACTTGGTCCTAAGCACAAAGGGGTGTACGTTGACTGCCTGGCCTTTGCAGATGATCTGGCCATTTTTGCTAACAACATAGATTCAGCAGTCAACAAGATCAATAGGCTTTCAGAAGTTGCTGAAAAGGTAGGACTCCAGATTTCTATTCCAAAGACAAAATATATGACAAACATCTGTGATGGACCAGAATGGATGATCACTAATCTTGGAAAAATCGGTCGAGTCAAGAATTTCAGATATCTTGGTGAAGTCATCCAGCAGAATGGATTAGAAGAGGAAGCAATCAATGTCAGGATGAGGAAGTTAGACCAGGCATACCAAATGACAAAGAATACCTATAATAAAAAGTCTATGAGTATAGGGGCCAAGTTCCGACACTATAACACAGTTGTAAAACCTGAGGGATTATATGCATCTGAAACTTTGACCTTAAGTTGTAAAGGTCAAGCTGATCGGCTGGAAAAAAGAGAGCGCAGGATACTAAGAAAAATCCTAGGTAATAGGTGGGTTGATGGACAGTGGCGAATGAGACCAAATGAGGATTTGTACAGCAAGACAGAACCTCTCACAGCGTCAATTAAGAAGAGACTGCTATTATTTTACGGTCATCTCTTGAGGATGACTGATGGTCGGCTAACAAAAAGAATATGGAATTTTACTCAATCTAAGGCAACAAGGCCGAGATGGTTCCAGGAATGCGAAAAAGATCTGATGCAGATTGGTATTTCAGACCAAGAAATTCATGACAGGAGCACATTCAGAAGATTGGTGAACAACTATCAAGGTTTCCAAATGGCATCAACTTCCAGAAGATGGTAAGGACCTTTGTCTGATGAGCATAAACAGGCACTCGTCGCTGGGCTCAGAAGATACTGGCAGGAAGTCAAAGCCGGAACAAGAACAAGACCTAGACACTGAAATGAAGTTGGTTGTTAGCACGCAGTCCATAGAGGCTCAACTCGATGTATTAAAAAAAAAAAATTATTATTTATTAGGGAGTAAATGTAAGTTACTGACTGTGATGAAATAAAAGTATGAAATTGAACTAAAGAGTATCTTGTAAGACATTATCCTTAGTGATAAATAATATCCTAACTCACATTCCAGATATTTAAGTTACCGGTAGTGTAATAACTTCCTGTTGGTTTCATTAAGCGCTAATACAAAAAGTGTGAAATGTTGTTCAGAAATTAATTTAGTGCAAAATCTAGGGTACAATTTTTTAAACTGTGTGTGGCGATAGAGGTTGGTTTGTTTAATGAGCATTTAATGGGTTGAACAGTTTACCAGCAATTTTTCATTATGTCATTTTTCCACTGACGTCAATGCCTTTCGTAGAAGTGTATTTGTAGTTTTTAAATTATTATTATTATTATTATTATTATTATTATTATTATTATGTATTAGGGAGTAAATGTATGGGAATGCATGCAACAGGGCTATGTCTTGTCGCCTTTTCTTTTCAACATCTACTCTGAGGATGTTTACCTAGGCATCAGGATCAATAGCAGTGTCATTAATAACATCTGCTTTGCTAATGATACTGTTGTGTTAGCCAGTAGCCTCGCCGATTTTCAAATGATTATAAACAACATTGTAATGATCAATGCAGCATTTGGTCTGTTCATGAATATTGGTAAAACCAAACTGATTGTATTTTTCAAACAGGCCTCTGTGCACATCAACAATACACATGTTCAGCAAGTCTCATCCTTGAAATACCTTTGGACTCCAGTGAATGAGCAATGCGATTCCAGCAATGAAATCCTATCCAGGATATGGCAAGCTAAAAATACGTTCAACAGTACGAGGGCCCTATTCACCAGCAGAGAATTCAACTGTCAGCTCCAAGTTCAGATGTTCAGATGTTATGTTTTCCCTATCCTTCTGTATGGTTTCGAAGGGTGGATGTTCAGCCCCTTGCTGGAGAGGCTGCACTTGTACAGAAGAATGCTCAGAATATCCTAGGCAGAAAGGATGACCATTGAGGAAGTCCTCCACATGTTAAATAAGAGCTTCAAACAACCATCAAGGAGTGAAAACTCAGGTACAGCAGGCACATTATGAGAGATGAACAATATGAACTTCTCCAAATCATCTTCAATTGGTAAAATTGAAAGACGAACATCTGTGGGGAGATGGAGAAATTCGTGGCTTAACGAATTGCTCTTACTTAGTTTACAAAATGAGTATATTCATTACCCCACCTATTCAATACAATTAGTAATTGTACAATTGTACAATGAACGCTGGTATGAACAAACTTGTACTGAAATATTTTGAGCCACTGTTTTGCGAGCAATCATAATCGATTGGACTGTCAATCTTTTTTTTTTTTTGCTAGGGGCTTTACGTCGCACCGACACAGATAGGTCTTATGGCGATGATGGGATAGGAAAGGCCTAGGAGTTGGAAGGAAGCGGCCGTAGCCTTAATTAAGGTATAGCCCCAGCATTTGCCTGGTGTGAAAATGGGAAACCACGGAAAACCATTTTCAGGGCTGCCGATAGTGGGATTCGAACCTACTATCTCCCGGACTGTCAATCTTCATAGGGAGACAGTGTCCTAAGAACTATTCTCAGATGCCATATCAATTTTCTAGGTACCTTCCTTGGGAGAGAATACAGACTGCCTTGTAGGCAATCACACAATGGTGAATTCATTTTGAATGCATTATTTATACCTTTTTCACCTGCTGATGAAGTAATGGAAGAACTATAGGGTGCAAAATGGAATGAGTCAGGCATCATCACAGAAATTTCAAGGAAGCAAGAGACTCAGAAATTGTGGATTCATTTCAAAATGTTAGATCATCAGCTCTTTGTAATAGCAGTGAACAGACTTACCAATAATTTGTACTTCAATGGGATCTGTGGAAGTGTGAATAAGAACTAGAGAGTGGTTAGTTCTTTTTTGATTGTTTATCTGCAGAAATATTATGCAAATTTACAACTGCTATCACGAGGCTGAACAACCTGACAAGACCATATCAAATTCTTGGTAAACTAGAAAATGAAATATGAAACCAGAGCTTCCTGACCAGAAGACAGGCAGCACACTGCTTTTTCATTACAGAAATGCGAATGCAACAGACTGAACAATGTCCTGGATATACCTGGAGCTGATCAATACATCAACACTGATGATGCTTAAGCGCATTAGTGCAACTGTTACTGTTACACAGAAGCCTTCAGAAGTGAATTGCCCTGCAACAAGTACATCCTATATGTCCAGATCTAAATTTCCATTGACTGAGAAGTTAGGGTCGCACAACCGTGAGTTTACATCCAGGAGATGGTGGGTTAGAATTCCATTGTAGGCAGTCCTGAAGATGGTTTCCGTTTTTCACACCACGCAAATACTGGGGCTGTAACTCGCTACTAATGAGATTGCTAGAATTTACAGAAAATTATTCACAGGAATAAAACACTTCCTAAAGTCAAGTTTGTTGTAATCAAAATTGAACATTGTTTACAGGAAATTCATTTTCATTTCCTCGCATCACTGAAAATCTTCAATGTGTTAGTGAAATGTTAAAACAATAGCAAAAGTTAATAAAATAAATTTGCATTCTTATTTACGGGGTTATAATTTCATATTTCATCACATATAATGGTGTGGTGACTATTGTTCTTAGCAGCTCCAGATTCATGTAAGGAAAGACAGATGAAATTCTAATTGTATAAACTATCAAGACATGCAAGAAATTACAGTAGAACTCTGTTTATCTGAAATAAAGGGGGCGGAGAGGCTTCGGTTGGCGCGTTTTTCGGATGACACATGGTAAATATTTTAGGAAGTTAAATGTCGAAACAAAAATGCATAAACTGTGTTAAGCAAAGGTGCCTACTGTATAATAACATGAAAATGTTTACATAATGCCACTCATTGTATAAAATCAATGATTTTCTTCTGAATTTTCGTAGTGCAGCGCTGTCGTGCCAGCGTTTAATCAACAATACATCACCTGGTGTAGATTCATTGCTTTGTTCAACTAAGCGCAAAGCAATCTGAAATAATTAAACAATTGTTTTGTTACTACTGAAGCGAATACTGTATACAGTAATCTTATTACAGTACTGTAATTTAAGCGTGTGGTACTGTACTTTAATAAAAATTCGAAATCAATCTTACCTCCCAATGCATTAAATCCATCATCTGTTGTAACTCGATCCTCAAAACTGCCATTGTCAAGGTCGGAGTCATCTGCATAATCTTCATGATGTATAATAGAGTAATAATAATAATGATAATAATAATAATAATAATAATAATAATAATAATAATAATAATAATAATAATACAGTAATAATAAAAATAATAATTCTTGCTTGTTCAAGAAAAAATGTATCATGGAACGAACTAGAGGGTAAGAAACTGTTTTGTTTTATGCTACACGTGCATTCTGGCATAAGTCATAATATAAAAAGTAGGGTTTGCCTAGTAGCTCTTAGCACACAGCAAGAAAATTACTAATATCGACATCTAAGAACGAGAGGGTAAAAACAAAATATTAAAATACAATTTTGCCAGAGCATTTCGGTTAAGCCGGGTTTCGGTTAAGCGGGGTTCTACTGTAATCTCCAAAATATCTAAAGCCAAGTTATTGACCTACATAAAACTTAAAATCTACTGGAACTCAAATTTGGATTAGAGTGTCTAATGATTCTCTCTAATAAACTCCTATTTAAAAAAATGGGCGAATTCACTTACCTGATGCCCGATCACCACATACAACACACAATTCTACAGCAAGGCATAATGAACGCACTTTATCTTGACCTACATGTACAACACTCAGTTCCAAACCTAAAGCTTGGTCCATTGCTCTCTCAGGTAGGATCACGTCTGAAAAGAAAAATATAATTTTTTAAAAAAAACAAACATACAATTTTGATTTGTTTACAGCAATTTTCAGGACTTATGTAATGAGTATACCAGATATATACAGAAAACAAAAACCAGAACTAAGTATTTGCAAGTTCTGACATTTTTAATGTTTTAACTGAAAAGTAAGGATAAGCCTACAGTCACAATGAGAAATTTAAAAAGTGAGCCAGTTGAAGTCTCTGAAAATGCACAACTTCAAGTCCACCAACTTTCATCATCATCATCATCATCATCATCATCCTCCTCCTCCTCCTTTCAAATGCTATAGATTTTAACAGATGCTGGGGTGATGGAATTTTGTCCTGCAGAAGTTCTCAAACATGTCCGAAGCCAGAGACAAATTTGTTACATACAAACACCCTCAAATGCTACTGACCTCTGCCCAGATCGAATAGACAAACTTGGGAACAGAAAGACAAAGACTAATTGTAGGCACTTGAATTCTTTTTTGACCGGATGATGATGATGAGGATGATTATTATTATTATTATTATTATTATTATTATTATTACTACTATTATTATTATTTATTTATTACTATTGTAACATAGCATGGCCACTCCCTAGTTGTAAGCAGTCCTCCTAATGCCTGAAAGTGGTGAAGTCTCAAGGAGACAAGCCAAACTCAACTATCTCCACTTAATTTACTGCTTTATACAAGATGTCACTATTATTGTGTTTACGTAGCGGAGAATTGTTTCTGTATTAGGTGGCCCATACTGGGCGAGTGTCTTTTGTTTCTATGCTGCCACTACCACTGCCTTCGTGATGTCCAGGCCGTACTGTAACGAGCGCGGGAAAGCAATCAGCTGATCGTTAGGGGGGAAGTTCAGCACATGAGTTAGTAGAGTTTAACATAGATTTTCGCAGTTTTATTTAAATTTTTAACGATAGCCGCGTGTTCACTCAGATATATGTGAGAATGAGTCGTCATTGACTGCATTATTAAGTGGAAAGTCGTTAATTAGTGAAGAAAACTTAGTGTGAGCGTGTATTTATGTGAAGTTATAGGTTAAGAAGATCGTTCTTCAGTGTTTTAATTTTGTAGTTTATTTGTGTAAAGTTATATTTATAGTGTAAAATTGAGTTTGTGCATTCTGTATTTTATTATTAACCATGATTTGTATATACTTGAATTAAGATGATCAGTGAGGGAAATCACCATGCCTAAGAGTTGCTGTGTGCCTGGCTGCAAAGCCAATTGTAAACAAGGAGAGTACACTCCGGTATTTGTGCTTCCTTCTGATGAAGAACGAGTTAAGTTATGGAAGAAGGCTATTCCCAGGGAGAATGTAATAGTTAATCACAACACAGCTGTGTGTATCAAGAGCACTTTCCTGAAAATCACATCCTGAGAGAAATAAGTGTGTCCCGTCCAGATGGAGAGTTAATTTTTTTTATTATGTCATAAACATAGGTAACATTAGGTAGGCCCTATATTTTTATGTAATCAGACCTACGGCTTATCTGAATTCGGTGTATTTGAAAATGCAAGTCTTATTTATGAGTATCACCGAGCTCGATAGCTGAAGCCACTTAACTGCGGCCAGTATCCAGTATTCGGGAGACAGTGGGTTCGAGCCCCACTGTCGGCAGCCCTGAAGATGGTTTTCCGTGGTTTCCCATATTAACGCCAGGCAAATGCTGGGGATCTACCTTAATTAAGGCCACGGCCGCTTTGTTCCCATTCCTAGACCTTTCCTGCCCCATCGTCGCCGTAAGACCTATCTGTGTCGGTGCGACGAAAAGCAAATAGAAACAAAAATAAAAAAATAAAAAATATGAGTATCAAACAGCAGTGTGATTTATGTAAATCTTATCTTCTGACAGATTCAGATCTTATTTATGAATTACCTCCAGAAGTAAGATATCTGAATTTCCTAAATCGAGGGGGCTTAAAGTATCCATCAGACATGTCAATAGAACTTGGAATTGAGGTGTACAAAGTATTTTGTGTGTTAGTATCAGATACATATAAGATGGTACTTCTGAATTCAGACAATCCTAAGTGTGTCACAAAATCCTTGGCTTTGAAGTCAATGCAGTTGGCAGATTCCCTAGTCATTTGTGACTGCGGGAAGAAGTTGGAAGACCTGGCCGGACAGTGTAGGCCTATATATATTTGGGTGAATATAATTTTTTTTTAAACTTTTCCAAAATTCACACCGATTTGTGTATTCAACAAAGCGCTTCAAAGAGAGCAGACCTACTCCATACTGGTGTAACTTCCTGTACGAGATCTAGGAAAGCTGCAGTGTTCATGGAGTGGAAACAGTGAGGTACAGAAATAATTTATATTTGTAATAAATAGTAATTGTAATTGGCTGCATGTTTTCTGTCAGTGTGTATGATGTGAATGTTCCAGTTGACCGAAAAATGGATAAAATCGCAAGAATATGTATCAAAGTGTTAGGCTGTACTCACGCAAACGAACGTATATACGCGAGAAATAGAACGTTACGGAGAAGGATATGCATTGTATGTCAGAATTAACAAATATTTGAGGATAGGTTTTGGTTTTATAAGGCGTTAACAGTTCTTTAAGTAATTTAAACGAGTGTATTATTCAAGCGGAGCGTATGCGTATCGCCTTCTAGTCCCCCCAAAGCGTGACGTCATCAGAGGTACAGTACGGCCTGGACATTACGAAGGCAGTGCCACTACTGTCTTATGACATCAACCAATCAGCTTACAGCCTGTTTACGTCATTTTCTATCAATCAGCACTAAGCCCGCCCCTTTATATACAGTGAGTCTGAACCTAATATGACTGTCACAATCTGATCTTGAAGAATGCAACAAAGTGAGGTCTCCTCCTGGGAGACGACAGACGAGGCTGAGGCAGCAGCAGTAAGGCACCCTTTCCTAATATGTGACTTTACCTATGTGTAGTGAAGATGGAGATGGACTCATGAGAGTGGGTGGAAGAGTGGAACATGCAGACTTGCCCTAATCAACTAATTTTGCCTCAAAAACATCATCCTACAAAACTCATTGTCATCGACTAACATTACAAACTTCTTCATGCTGGCTTACGAGTACAGTTACTAATTTCATCACTATGACAAAGTTACTGGATTCCAGCTGTTAGACGGTTAGCAAGATCAATTATTCTTCAGTGTATAAGGTGTTAGTGATTTAAGGTAAAGGCTTCAGAACAGTTAATGGGGTCTATTCCAGCTTCTAGGCTTCAACCAAGTTGTCCCTTCAGAACAACTGGTGTAGATTATGCTGGATCAATCACGGTGAGAGTTGGTGGGCTGTGCAGCAAGAGTACATCAAAGGGATACATTGTAGTCTTTGTTTTTCTTTTCAAGGCATTTCTTCTAGAAGTTGTAACAAGAGTCTCTATAGAAACTTTTCTTGCAGCACTGAAGAGATTTATTGCTAGTAGGGACAAACCATCTGAAATTCATTCTGACAATGGAACCAATTTCCAGGGTGCAGCTAACCAACTCCATGAATTGTACAAGTTCTTGCAATCAAAGGACTATAATGAGAGGATTCAAGATATGCTTTCACATGATGGCTGTAACTGGAGGTTTACACCACCACATGCTCCACATTTTGGTGGGTTATGAGAATCATCGGTCAAGTCAATGAAGCACCATCTTAGAAGAGTACTTGGTAATCAAGTTGTAAATTATGAAGAACTTTGTACCTTAGTCACTCAAACAGAAGCTTGTATGAACTCAAGACCCTTGTATGCTATTCCAAATGACCCTCACTTCCGTTACCTTTCGCCTGGCCATTTTTTAATTGGTGAACCTCTAACTCAGTTACCATCTGTTGACGTAACTAATACAAATATGAACCTTCTCAGCAGATGGAAGCAACAACAAGTAGACTTCACTTTTGCAGGCAATGGTCTTTAGACTATCTACAAGAATTCCAGCAGAGGCAACGCTGGGGTCACCATCCTAAGGGCTTCCAAGTGGGTAATATACCGGTAGTTCTTCTGCGATAAGACAATCTCTCTCTTCCGCAGTGGCCTATAGGGGTGATTCAGGAGATCCATCCACGTAGGGATGTTTGAGTGGTCACTGTTCGGACTTCTAGTGGTAGCTTTACAAGACCAATCACAAATGTAAGTCTACTTCCTATAGACTCTGAAAAATCAACAGTGAAGACTTCACTTATAACTCAGCCATGTTTAAGTGTAAATTGTGACAAATAAGAAACTGAAAACTCTGATGTAAAGTGAAATGTGTTCAGTGTCATTCGTCGTCTTGTATTTTTTAAATGGTCTTTTGTTATGTTTTTGTGTGTGTGCAATTTGGGTTCAAGTTCTATACTTTCCCTTGTTCAAACAGTGTTTCAAGGGGGGCAGAATGTTACATATCATACTAGTGATTACAGTTTGAGTTTTATGTTTTGTTGATCCTTGTGTATTTCAATGTAGTCAATGTTCTTTGGACTCTATTGTTTCCACCTCCCACCAGTATGGCATCTTGGACTGTTGTTAGATAAAAATGCTGTGTTCATCTTTGACATCACAAGTAAAACAAGCCTTAAATCTCTGTAATTAATATAATCGAAATACATGTGCTACTTATAAGTGCTCTGTAATGTGTTTCAACTATCAAGAGTAAAGTATTTTAGTTAATATATGCCATGCCACATGGTAATTATTTTTTATAGAGTCCACATTTAATGGAACATTGGTAGTAAACCTGTTTATTCCCCACCACTTGTACATTTTTGGGAATGGGCCCCTGTTCGCTTTCCATATGGATGTTTGGTCAAGAAGGAAAATTAATTTTAAAGGTAAGTACTCTGTGTAACGTTGCTCCATTGTGTTTGTGTTTCCTTCGGCCGTTCTTTCCTGTCGCACACCATTACCTAACGAACAATCGTTGGACAGTGTAGCTTGATGTTGGAAATGTTCGCCATTTGTATTGGTTCTTTCCTCCTGTGGTGTGGTTCCTGTGGCACTGCTCAATGCTTGCCAGCTTGGTTGACTTTGAGCCAGCAATACGAATGCTCGCTACGGGGTTGCTATCGATGTCATGGGAGAGGAGTATGAGGAGCTGGAAAGGGACATGTAACAGACATGTTATCTACTGTGGACAAAATATGTTTACTGTTTAATTTTTTTTTTACAATTGGCTTTACATCGCACCAATACAGATAGGTCTTATGGCGATGATGTTTAAATTTATTTTGTCATATAAAATGGTAACTTCCTGATATTTCATTAAGGTTTAAATTTGGATTAGTTCTCTAATCTAAATGAATTTGAATATCTTCCCAAATATTGCATTATGTGCCTTTCTGTAGAATGTTCAAAATATCCATCTCCTGGTCCATAGAAGTATATGTGTGATTATGGTCAGCCGTGTGTTTGCTCATAGCAGAAAATTTATTATACTGTTTTGCGCTAACATGTTCCTGATAACAAATGAGAGCTCTCCCATGTCTAGCATATGTACCTTGCATGACAATAAGTACATTTTAATTTGTATACACTTGAATTCAAAAATTTATTAGTATTAGTCCTGAGTGAAATGTTAAGTTTTTTTTTTTTCAGGTTCTTCAGCATAAATTTATATAGACAATTTGGAGAAAACTAAAATCATTAATAAACATAAAGGCATCTTCCACCGGTCCAGATATGCCGATGACTATTTGCTATCACAGATCAACAACAAACAGATGAAAAAAACATCTTAGAGTATCTCATTTCTATAGAACCTTACATTAAATTCACCATGGACTCTGATGCAAATAATTCTTTAAATTACCTAGATCTCAATATTACTAGAAAGAATGACTACCCACTCAGACAATTAATGTAATTGATCACGATACTCTCCACTCAGATTTACATAAGAAGGCTACCTTTTACAGTTTGGTCCACAGAGCATTAAATATCCAACTATTTAAAGAAAATTATGAAAAAGAAATATAATTTATAAAATAGCACTGAACAATGGTTATAATAGAAACTACATCAATAAGATACGCTAAACTGAAGAACAAACCAGTCACCACTTTAAAGAAACACACCAATGACAACAAAGAGAAATTTGTTACATTTACATATAAAGTATAGTAATACAATTTTTCAAATCACCCACATTTAAAAAAAAAATCACATTTCATTCAGGACTAATAATACCAACTCCAAATTATTTTATACGAGGGGGATCAAATATAAACAGGATTTTATTTTTTATTTAAATTTATTTATTGAAAAACACAAGGCAAGTACAATTTATTTTTCCACATAGTTTCCTGCTTCGGAAATGAATTTGTTCCAGCGTATGGGCAGCTTTTTGATGCCTTCATCGTAAAAAGAACAGGATCGTGTCACCAGCCAGTTGTGCAAGAAGTTTCCCACACTCTCGTCATCTTCAAATTGTTGCCCTTCTTGAGCTTCTTTAACCTTTTAAGTGCTCAGTTACCAGTTGACTGTTAGGCACCTCAGTGCTGAGTTTTTTCATTCGCATGTAAAAAAATTGTACAAGCCGCAATTTCTAACTTATCAGTGGGGGTGATTTGCTTAAAATGTTTATAAACATTGGTTCTTTATAAATCTAAATGCAAATGGAAAATCCTACACTTATGTTGAATAGTATTTTGAAACAAAACAAAATTACACTTTTTGTGCCCACGCGTACATCATCCTTATACAAAATAAGGAGCGCACAATAAAATTATTTCTTAAAATCTGTAGGCAACTCATGCATGTAACTCCTTACAAGTATATAAGCTGATATTTTAACTCTTATACGCTCAGCGAGCCGATCTATCGGCTCTGTGTTCGGATGGCTGTATTAGTACCTTAATGGACTCCCAGCTGTCAGGAAAAGGCAAGGAAAAGGATTTAGTTTACACTTTTCTCGAGAGATAAAGACACTAAGTTCATCTGTTCAAAACAAATGAAGATATCAAACGGCGTACGTTTACCGCATGGCGAGTTGAAGTGTTGTGCTTGCGAGTATAGTCTCCTTTAGGCTTCAAAATATGTATTTTCCTTAGTTATATTGTTTCCATTTTAATAGTAGTTTATTGTTTGTTATATTTCGTTTATATTCAACATTTATCGGTGTTCTCAAGTGAAGTTTCGTTTAACATTCCGTGCTATTAGATTTTCATGCCGCCAGTAGGCCTAATTTTTTAGATGGCTGGGCCAAGTTCTAGGCTAAATAATTCTGAAGTCTTGGATTATTTAGATGCATTAGACGATGCCAGTGACTTTATAGCCGATACTAATTCAGATTATAGCCCGACTCATTGGATGAATGGTCAGCGTTGAGGCCTTTGGTTCAGAGGGCCCCGAGTTCAATTCCCGGCCGGGTCGGGGATTATAATCGCTTTTGATTAATTCTTCTGGCCCATGTACTTGGTGTTTGTGTTTGACCCAACACACTAAACTACCAACCACTACAGAAACACGCGATAGTGATTACATCACTTCATATAGGGATGGTTTCAGGAAGGGCATCCGGCGATAAAACAGAGCCAAATCCACAAGTGCGACACAGTTCGCACCGCGACCCCACAGGTGTGGAAAAAGCGGTAGAAAAAGAAGAGTGATTCGATTTTACAGATAGTGATGATAGGAGAATGTTTTCCAAAACATAAATGTGAACTCCGGAAGTACGTGTACAGTTTTTTACAACAGGTGCTATAACTCATGGCTAAATAAGAATACAAAAAACAAAATTATATCATGTTATACAGAATTAAATGTTCTTGCCTTCAGAATAACTCATCAACAATATCACTAAAGAACATATTACTTTCTCAGTATTTGAAAACCGATTTTTATTTTTTGTAATATATTATCCAAATTTCAAATTCTTTTTTGTAGTGAAATATGCCATGAACAATTTTCGGATATTTTTTCCTAAAACTATATTGAATGGTGTACTATTGTGATTTTTTTCAATTTTGTATCTGGGGATTTCTTTATACGGCAATTTTTTACATTTTAACATGCATAATCATGAAAAATGGTCTGAGTGTTTTGGGCTTGACTGGTGAAAATAGCCTGAGAGCAAAAGGGTTAAAATACTTTCTAAATCTCTAATGTGGTGACAGCTCAATGTTTTTCACCAGTCGTTTGTGATACCGATTTGTTTCATCAAAAACCAGCTGCACCAACTCCACTGACAATAGTTTTTAAAGAAAATCAGTGATTTTGGGGTTGTCATCAAACACTACTTGAATGTCTGGGGGAGAAAAGTTATTCATCCACCACGGAAATAGCTTTTGAACTCACCGTGTTTTTCTTCCTTTCTTTAGATGGAGGCTCTGTTTCTTACAATATTTTCAGCAATCTCTGTATCACTCTCTATTTAAAAATCGCTTAACAATTCACTGAAATCATCACCTTTATCATCACTTTCTGCTGTGGTTAATAACTGAAAGATTCTCTGATCCGAAATAACATCGCTGTGACAGCAACTAGCCTGTTGTTCCGCTATGCTTGTTTACATCCCAGATGAGCTCCACAGATGTCTACAAAAAAACTCTGTAAGTTACTTCCCGAAGGTATAAGCCATGATCAATTGGTTCTACATAAAGCCCAACCGATGGCAGAACATGCCTGAGACTGAATCTGCAAAACAATTTTTGAAGGTATCCACCTTGACAATACAAATTATTTTTCTTTACAAATAAAATCTTTACATTAACATCGATTCAGTTGTTGGTAAGTATTCTATTTGTAAAGAAAAATAAACTGTATTGTAAAGGTGGACACCTTCACAGATTGTTTTGAATAAATATTATACGACAGCTCAATATGAACCAAGAAAATGAGATTTATAACATGTAACTCGAGAGTGTACACGCACGCACATTAATGGTGTCCCGACATAAACAATCAACACTGCCCCACTCCAGTACTGAAAAGGAGGGGAGAGAGAGTAAAGGGATAGTGTTGAAGGCCAATCAAGTACTGAAAAGGAGGGGAAGGGAGTGAACAGGTAGTGCTGAATACACAGTGTGTGTATTCCGGCGTTATACTGTAACATTGTAATAAGATGGCTCCTATCCTATCACAGGTGAATCGAGGCCGTATTATTGGCATGTGGGAGGCTCACATGGTCCCCCAAGCAATAGCACAAGCAATACCATGCAGTCTTAAGACAGTTTGGAGATGGATAGAAATATGGCAAGAACGAGGTGAAGAAAGATCGGTATACCCGATATAACGCAGCTACAATATATTCCTAACTAGTATAAAATACTTTTCGGTTAAAAACCTCCTTTTCCTCTTAATACTGTAATTATCAGAGTAGGTTACTTTTTAATTTTTTATGTTAAAATGCTATTTGTTCGGGGCGTCGACCTATAGAGTTCTTTTGCCCCTACTTGCACAATATATGAACCTGCATGTAATTGGAATTGCGGAAGTGTTGAGTGTTGAATGTGAGGAACGTTAAGGACGACACAAACACGCAGTCCCCAGGCCAGGGATATTAATCATTTACAATAAAAGCACCCTGACCCGGCCGGGAATCGAACCCGGGGCGGCCGGACGCGTTGCCCCGTACACCGCGGGGCCGGACGAGTAGGTAACCTAATGCTGTACTTCAATACATCCGCCACCGTGCCCATTTCGATCACAACGAAGTCTTGTAGCGGGCTGTCTGCATGCAGTTCATGCATGACGTGAGTCATTGTGCCTTCGATACTACCCCTTCACTCCCTTCCCCCATGTTTGTACTTGATTGGCCTTCAACACTACCCCTTCACTCTCACCCCTTCTTTTCAGTACTGGAGTGGGGCAGTGTTGATTGTTTATGTCGGGACACCATTAATGTGCACGTCTGTACCAGGTAACTCAAAATTTAAAAGTTCTCGTCTATAGACGGGCATAGCAGTATTGGACAGGTCGCGTCAGCCCGTCTATAGGCCGGCGTAGCACTCACCGGGTTGTTGTTGTTGTTTGAGTCATCAGTCCATAGACTGGTTTGATGCAGCCCTCCATGCCACCCTATCCTGTGCTAACCTTCTCATTTCTACGTAACTATTGCATCCTACATCTGCTCTAATCTGCTTGTCATATTCATACCTTGGTCTACCCCTACCGTTCTTACCACCTACACTTCCTTCAAAAACCAACTGAACAAGTCCTGGGTGTCTTAAGATGTGTCCTATCATTCTATCTCTTCTTCTCGTCAAATTTAGCCAAATCGATCTCCTCTCACCAATTCGATTCAGTATCTCTTCATTCGTGATTCGATCTATCCATCTCACCTTCAGCATTCTTCTGTAACACCACATTTCAAAAGCTTCTATTATCTTTCTTTCTGAGCTAGTTATCGTCCATGTTTCACTTCCATACAATGCCACGCTCCACACGAAAGTCTTCAAAAACATCTTTCTAATTCCGATATCAATGTTTGAAGTGAGCAAATTTCTTTTCTTAAGAAAGCTCTTCCTTGCTTGTGCTAGTCTGCATTTTATGTCCTCCTTACTTCTGCCATCGTTAGTTATTTTACTACCCAAGTAACAATATTCATCTACTTCCCTTAAGACTTCGTTTCCTAATCTAATATTTCCTACATCACCTGCCTTCGTTCGACTGCACTCCATTACTTTTGTTTTGGACTTATTTATTTTCATCTTGTACTCCTTACCCAAGACTTCATCCATACCATTCAGCAACTTCGAGATCTTCTGAAGTCTCAGATAAAATAACAATATCATCGGCAAATCTCAAGGTTTTGATTTCCTCTCCTTGGACTGTGATTCCCTTTCCAAATTTCTCTTTGATTTCCTTTACTGCCTGTTCTATGTAAACATTGAAAAGGAGAGGGGACAAACTGCAGCCTTGCCTCACTCCTTCCTGGATGGCTGCTTCTTTTTCAAAGCCCTCGATTCTTATCACTGCAGACTGATTTTTATACAGATTGTAGATAATTCTTCGTTCTCTGTATCTGATCCCTATCATCTTCAGAATCATAAATAGCTTGTTCCAATCAACATTATCGAATGCCTTTTCTAGATCTACGAATGCCATGTACGTAGGCTTGTCCTTCTTGATTCGATCCTCTAAGATCAGACGTAAAGTCAGGATTGCTTCACGTGTTCCTACATTTCTTCTGAAGCCAAATTGATCTTCTCCCAACTCAGCTTCAACTTGATTTTCCATTCTTCTGTAAATAATACGTGTTAAAATTTTGCAGGCATGAGATACTAAACTAATGGTGCGGTAGTTTTCACACCTGTCAGCACCGGCTTTCTTGGGAATAGGTATAACAACATTCTGCCGAAAATCAGATGGAACTTCTCCTGTCTCATACATCTTGCACACTAAATGAAATAACCTTGCCATGCTGGTTTCTCCTAAGGCAGTCAGTAATTCAGTGGGAATATCATCAATTCCAGGTGCCTTGTTCCTATTTAGGTCACTCACAGCTCTGTCAAACTCTGACCTCAAAATTGAGTCTCCCATTTCATCAGCATCAACAGCCTCTTCATGTTCCAGAACCAAATTATCTACATCTTTACCTTGATACAACTGTTGGATATGCTCCTGCCATCTTTCTGCTTTGTCTTCTTTCCCTAGAAGTGGCTTTCCATTTGGGCTCTTAATATTCATACACCTAGATTTCCTTTCTCCAAAGGTTTCCTTTATTTTCCTGTATGCAGCATCTACCTTTCCCAGGACCATACAGCCTTCAATCAATCAATCACTACTGATCTGCATTTAGGGCAGTCGCCCAGGTGGCAGATTCCCTATCTCTTGTTTTCCTAGCCTTTTCTTAAATGATTGCAAAGAAATTCGAAATTTATTGAACATCTCCCTTGGTAAGTTATTCCAATCCCTAACTCCCCTTCCTATAAACGAATATTTGCCCCAATTTGTCCTCTTGAATTCCAACTTTATCTTCATATTGTGATCTTTCCTACTTTTAAAGACACCACACAAACTTATTCATCTACTAATGTCATTACACGCCATCTCTCCACTGACAGCTCGGATCATACCACTTATGAGACAATTCCTTTAGTTTTGCCAATTGCCACCTTTTCAATACAATAAAAATATATTACAAACTTACATATTTATTATGATGTTTATATGGTACATGTTTCGCTCCTTTTTGTGAGCATCATCAGCCAAACTATCATTAATCTAAGATTGTATAAGATCATAAAACAATTCTTTTGGTTCAAGATTACTCCTATAAAACTAATTGATAATCTTATAACATTTTAAAAGTCACACAACAATAAAACTATGTCTTAAGCTAACACTTTTTGTCTAAAATCTTCTTCAGTCTAACATTTTATTGCCGAAACTCATCTGGTGAACATCTTCTAAAATTGTTTAAAAATAAGAATAAAATAAAAAACTTTTGAGATCTGGCTAGTTGTGTTGATTCCTGTTGCTTAATTTGTATAATTGTCATTAAAACTTCATAACAGTATTGAATATTTTCTGCAGTTGATAAATGTCATTATGGTCGATAGACTTGTTCTCGTTGCTGGAGTAACATTTATAAAATGTATTGGTATTAATTTATATTATCAATGGGGTAAAATTGTCGAGCAGCTCGTCCCCTTTCTCCCAAGACTTCCCAGCCCAAACTATGCAACATTTTTGTAACACTACTCTTTTGTCGGAAATCGCCCAGAACAAATTGAGCTGCTTTTCTTTGGATTCTTTCCAGTTTCTGAATCAAGTAACTAGTGTGTCCTCTTTTCTTGACACTGTAAATCAAGTAAGAAGTGATACCTTAAATCTGCAACAAGTGACATTTTCAGGAGGAAGAAGAAACTGTTTTAAAAGTACTGTATTATTCTGACTGATTGTTACCATACTTGGTAGTTGTTTCTGAAATACTAATGATTTTTTGAAAACAACATTTCATTCCTGGTGAATTCACAACATTCCATTTCCCATTTCCCATTTTATCAAAGAAAAAGTATCGCATATGAGATAACACAACAATAAATGCAGCTATGAGATGGACTTAACACCTTCTCTCCCGTAGAGGAGTAGAGTTGTTTTGCACTTGTTCAGTGTAGTGCACACGGATATGCTTGTATTTTCGGAGATCAGAAGAGCTCTACCTAGAATTTTTTTTTTCTTCCAATAGATAAAATAGATTTTAAAAAATTTAAAAATATGCATTAATGTAGAAGTTAACAGTCAAGTAGGTGACTTTTTAAAAGTGGCTGGGCCCCAGCAATGACAAGCTGCTCAGGCAGCTGGTAGTGAAAGTGTTAAAAGGACAGAAAATGGGTCACAGGTGGAATCTGAGTAGTGCATGTGGATCTGGCCCAGTTTTACAGCCGGATGACCTCCCTGATTCGGAGGGATATATTCACTATTGTATGTTTCTGTGGTGCTTGATAGTGTGATGCACTGTGTGTGAATGAAGAGAAGTGTATTAAAAGTAACACAATCTCCCAGACCCCGAGCCACATGAATTAATCAAATGAAGTTAAAATTTCTGACCCAGCCGGGGTGAAACCAGGACCCTCTGAACCGAAGGCCTCTACGCTGACCATTCAGCCAAGGACCCAGATATCTGTTTCTAATAAACTAGAAGGAGATATTGTTTGGAAAGTAATATGAGGGCTAAATATATATATATATATTGTAAAAGGAGATCAATTCTAACAACACTGGCTTAGTACTAAGTGTCAGTCTTACATTAAATATATCAGTCTTATGAAAGTAATATATCCCATTTTACCAGTCTTCCTGACTTGCTGCTCATTGAGCATATCGTAAGAAGTCTTAAAAATCATTACTTGGAAGCGAAAATTAGAAATATGATTTGCTACCCTGGAACCTATAGGACTTAAGTAATGGTAAAACTTCATAATCCTTAGAACTCTTAATCATCTATTCAACTTTCAAAGGGAAAATCTATTTTTCAGTCAGTTTTCCTACACTGATTTCTTCACTTTTTTATATACTACATTACCATGTTGCAGCAATGAACCTTTGGAATTTTTTTCTTATGACTAGTCTTTGGCATCCCTTGTCAATTTAGTTTGCAGTTATTTGCCACTTAGTGAATTAACAGTAGATTATCATAAAACATACAACAATCTTGTACTGTAACAGATTTAAGTTCTTCCGGAGCATCCATTTAAGATACAATTTTTTCAGGGGAGCTTTATGTACCTGGGCAAAGTCATTCAGTTTCAGTGTTACTTCCCGAGTTTAACTATTGATAGGTAAATCAATAGAAGGGTCATTAACATTGACCTTTACCTGAATAAATTCATCAGAAGTATATTTTATTAACTTCATGTCCTTTACAAACAGACTACCAGTTGAAGAGGGAAAATGTACTTGCACTACCTACTGAATGTGGAATGGAATCTACATGAATCAAATGAGGACTCTCTTGACAGTGATGGATTGTCTGCACGATGAGAATTAAATTGCTCTGTCAGAAGTAGAAGAAACACCAAAGAAGATTAGAAATGGGAAAGCCCAGGAGTGGAAGTGCTTAGGCACTTGCACGCTTGCTTCTCTTATTCGAAATAGACTTTCAGTTTATTAGGTCATACTGAGAACAGACATTCGTTTTCTTCGACATCCTTGCACTTCTCCTTCAGCCATTCTTCCTTAGCTACCTTGCACTTTCTATCCACTTGATTCTTTAATCGCCTGTATTCTTTTCTGCCCTCTTCATTTCTAGCATTCTTGTATTTTCGTCGTTTATCAATCAGGTCTAGTATCTCCTGAGTTATCCACTGATTCTTAGTTGATCTTTTCTTCCTTCCTAACATTTCTTCAGCAGCCCTACTGACTTCATTTTTCATGACTCTCCACTCTTCCTTTACAGTGTTTCCTTCAGTCTTTTCATTTAGACCTTGTGCAACATGTTCCGTGAAACAATCCCTCACACTCTTTTCTTTCAACTTGTCTAGATCGGGTTAAGCGGTCCAAATAAATGGAAATCGCAGGGCGATAAGTCCAGGCTGTAAGGAGGATGATCAAGGGTAGTCCAGTGCATTTCCTGTAGCATGGAGACAGAGCTGCAGTATGGGGCCGTGCACTGTCGAATCGGTTGGTCACGCCTTTTGCGGCGATATGCAACCCTCGCCTTGTTCAACAGCTTGCAGTAGTAAGCAGCACCGATTGTGCATCGCTCATGCAAAACAAATCAATCAGCAAAATGCCTCGCCGATCGAAAAAAAAAAACGGTTGCAAGAACCTTGTTAGCTCACAGTCGAGTCTTGGCTTTCACTGGTGCTGCCTCCCCTTTCCTCCGCCACTTCTTACACACGTGTCCTTGACAATGTTTGATCACCAAACTGTGCAGTCAATCTCTGGCAAATTTCCACTGCTGTAACTCCTTCACGAACGAGAAATTTTATAATTGTGCATTGCGCAGTGGAGGGCTGCACCTGTTGCTCCGACATCGTGAGCGTTACTGACGAAACGGCAGGAAACATCTAACAGCATGCTCTCCCCACTCCTAACGGTCCTACCTAAGCATAGCAGAAGCCGGGGCCAGTCCTACCAACTGTTCATGTTCAGGACCAGAAATCCTGTTTATATCTGATGACCTTCGTAATACTCATTTTAATAATACATTCTGAATTCAAGAGTATACAAATTAAAATGTATTTTATATGAATAAATAATAAACATTGAACATAATACACTGAGTGGCCAAAAGTCATGGGAAGGAGTGTCCCATTAGAAAATGTGCCGTGTATGACCCCTGAGCATTGCGGCTAGCTGGGGCGTAGCTGAGCAGTCTGTCACAGACACCAGTATTGATTATTTTAACCATATTGGTTCAATCTGTCCATATTGACTTAAATTCAATTTCTATGAAACACTTTTCCGCCTCGTCAATACTTTACAATTCTTTTTATAATTATCTATCATACACGTTTCGAGAGCTACTGCTCTTTTCTTCAGTGGTGCCAAAACATCAAATTAAATCTTTTTTTTTTTTTTTTTTGCTAGGGGCTTTATGTCGCACCAAAAATTAAATCCTTAGACACAAAAGAAATATTTTAACGATTTCAAGATTTATGTATAATTTGTTTTGTTGATGACTGTATTCAGGTGCCAACCTTTGAAGTGGGTTATCTGTAACCACCCTCCGCCTCTCAGAAAAGTTTTGAGTCAAGTCCAAAGCATGTCCTCCCTTCTCGATAATGATACCCCCTTTTCCCTTCCTGACAACAATTTATTCTAAAGTATATCATATACAACAACATTTGTACACAGCTTGTTAATTCAGTGATAAAACACTTGTTTTGCATCCAGCAGATGCTTTTCAGTGTAGGTATTCTTGAAACATCCTCCCCCCTGTGATGACGTTTGTCTTCTGAACCATACACGATTCCAGTGTGCATGTGCTTAATATGGCCCTCAATTCTGTAAATACAACATTACTTAAAGATTTGTACTGGAGCAGAGTAGCTCCTTCATTCACACAACGAATTTCACAACACTTATGGGTAGCAAAAGGAAGTGACGATCGAATAAGTTTCGTTGCCAACTCACAAGCATTGAAACAAGGAGAGTTGATCAGAAATACTGGAAAAGATTGAACATATTTCCTTCTTTCTTTTTTCCCATAGAAAATGTTTTTTTTTCACGATAATGTTGCTTTTCTGTAATTATTTTCCCTTTGACCGTAATGCCGTAATCGTGTAGTGAAATCCATAATAATTACAGACAACCCGTATTATTTGGCAGCTCTGCTGTATTGTACAAATGTATCAGGTCCAAGGTTTTAGTTTGATGTTTTCACACTGCTGAAGAAGAAAGCAGTAGCTCTCGAAACATGTATGGTAGATACTTATAATGAAATTGTAAAGTACTGACAAGGCGGAAAAGTGATTCATAGAAACTGACAGCGTCGTGAAGATGGCAACACGTCGTCAGTTACAAGCAAGTTGCTTTATGTCGCACCGACACAGATAGGTCTTATTGCGACGATGGGACAGGAAAGGGCTAGGAATGGGAAGGAAGCGGCCTTGGCCTTAAGGTACCATTTGCCTGGTGTGAAAATGGGAAACCACGGAAAGCCATCTTCAGGGCTGCTGACAGTGGGGTTCGAACCAACTATCTCCCGAATACTGAATACTGGCCGCACTTAAGCAACTGCAGCTATCCAGCTTGGTAACCGTCGAAAGTTAAAAAAACGGCGCAGGGGTCATAGCATTGCGAAGATTACACGCGAATTCGGGTTTCCGAGGTCAACAGTGTCGAGGGTGGATCTTCAATATCGCAGAGAGAATGTTACCACCTGCATAAACTGCCCCATGGGAAGACCACATTTGTTTAACAAACGGACATCACGTCGCCTAGGCAGAACCATGCTGGGCGTTCGACTGGCTACTGTGAGTGAGACCACCACCCAGTTGAATTTAGGGAGCTAGGATCCCATTTCTACCAGGACTGTAAGGAGGCAACTGCACCGCAAAGGCTTCACCAGCCAACGACTAACTCGTGTCCCTTTGCCGACACTTCGACACAGTGCTCAACAACGTGCATGGGCCCGTGAACATTGGAAATGGACCATGGAACAGTGGCAGCGTGTGGCATGGTCTCATGAATCCTGGTTCCAGTTGTATCGAGCTGATGGGCGCGTGCGAGAGTGGCGTATGCCCCATGAAATTATCCTGTGTGTCAACACGGTTGTGTTCAGGAGGGAGATGGCCCAGTTTTGGTCTGGGCGGCATTCTGAGGCTCTCAATTAGGCCACATTGTCCAGCTTCAAGGAGCGCTGACAGGTGTACGTTATGTGGACATTCATTTAGACCATCTGCATCCCTTTCTGGCCCTAGAGTACCCTGATGGAGATGTCGTTTCAACAGGACAATGCGCCATGTCACCGCTCTGTGGTGGCACGCAGGTAGTTGGAGGAGCACTCCGGTGAAGTTAAGACCATGGATTGGGCCTCCAGATCCCCTGATTTTAATCCAATCAAGCATTTATGAAATGCCATCGATGCTGGTGTATGCTTCAAGAACCCCGCACCAACTATTGCTGCCGTTTTGAGGGCTTGTGAAGGAGCAACTCGTTATTAACATCATATTCAATGTGTTTCCATGACTTCTGGCCACTCAGTATACTGTACTTTGTCCGCAGTATGTAAGATGTCTGTTACATGTCCCTTTCCAGCTACTCATACTCTACTCCCGCAGAAAGCAACCATATTGCTGGGTGAGTCAGCCCAGCTAGCAAGTAGTAGCTACTCCTACTACTACTACTACTACTACATCTTCACCCCTGTTTTTCAAATACTTATTCTCTTTTCTTTTTTAAGATATCTTTAAATCTACACAAAGTCCATATTCAACATCTGTTTATCAAGATTGTTTTCTACATTAGAGGATTTTACAAGTTGTTCACATTAAAGATGGTTCATAATACTCATTAGTCGATACACATGAAGCTTTAAATACAAGGAACATTTTAATCCATACATACAAGGATTAAAGATCTGGCTTTAGTGCAAAATATATAATCTGGTACTCAAGAAGTTTTAAATAAAACAGATCATTTTTAATACTGCAGTATATAAACTATTTATCATACAAGAATATGTTTTCTTGATAAAGATATTCTATTTGTTTTGGTAAAATGTGCAATCCATTTATTATAATGCATGATGTAGTTGAGGATGGCCTAACACGCCGAAACATGTCCTACTAAATAACTTCGTAATGGGTTTTGCAAATTAAATTGTAAATAAATATATTTGTATTGACTAGGTGGAATAGTAAATTACCCATTTATATACTAATAAACAATATACCAACATAATCATGAATATCTGGGTCATTAGTCCTCGTCATCATCATCATCATCGTTTTCATTTCCCCTTGTCCAGCTCCTGACAGGTTGGGGTGTTAATGGCACTTCTCCACCGTTGCCTCTCCTTCCACCACTCCTCTTCAGTAATTGTATTCCAGTCCAGTTTTCTTCATCTCCCTCTTTCCCTCTTTCCTTCTATCTTAGCCTCCAACACTTGTTTTGGTATCCTTCCCTCCTCCATCCTCATACCATGTCCAAACCATCTCAATTTAGTCTTCTCCATCCTATCACTCAGTTTTTCTACTCCTATCTCTTTCCTGACCTCAACATTTCTTACTCTTCCTCTTCTTCTCTTCTCTTCCCTACCATACCCTTCAGGAACTTCATCTAACTGGGCCTAATTTTACTCTCATTTCTTATTGTCGAAATCCCAAGTCTCTGACGCATACGTTAATATAGAGGTAAAGTACAGCTTGTACAATATCTCTCTACATTTCATAGGTACTTCTCTTTTCCACACCAGGTTCCTTATATTCTGGTAGAACATATTTCCTGTTTGTACCCTTCTGCTGATCTCCTTATCCAACCTTGCATCATTTCACTTCCCAAATACCACCTCAAGGTTTTGTCCCCTGATATTAACCTTCCAGTACTCGCGTGGAGTTTTGTCACGCCAGTGCTCGCGCGGGGTTAAATGTTACCCCATTTCTTCATGTATATTTACTGTAACTTAAAAATGAAATTATGCTCTTTTTATGACTCACTTGACAAAAGGCCCTATAAATGAATAAAACACAATTAATATAACTCCTATTATTCCCATTAATATATACACCATGCAGAAAATAGATATATTACATAATTTCAAAGCAGACAATCTCGTTCATAATAGCACTGGAGTTTATGTAGTCTTATAAACTAGAAATATGAAAATCAATCACACTTCATTACTATTTGAACACTGACGTCTTGTCTCTATAGTCACTATTGCTTTTCTTGTTGAGGCATTCTTCTTGAGGTACTGAAATGGTCTTGGCACACATACTTTTCACACAGCACACAAGAGTTTCCGCTTTTCCTGTCCCGAATTCTAGAACATACAGCACATCGTAGGTATGATCCTGGTATTTTTCTCTTCAAGGGTGGAGTCAGAGAGGTCTTCCAGGAAATTTCTTCCTTAACATTTGAACTCATTTTCAAGGCTTTAACTCTGATACTGTGAGGCAAACTTGTTTGGTCCACTCTAACGGCTATCCTAGGTTTCACCAGTTCCATTGCAACTGAGCTTTCATCAATAAAAAAAATAAAAATGTAACTAGATTCGTAACGTCACGTGTTTTCAGCCTAGACCCAGGCAAGTACGATGAAACTTTGTAGTGAGCACGAGTACGAGTGTTTTTAGGAGGCACTACGGTGCTCCATTTAGTCACACCATCATGTCCATATGTGTAGTTTTGGCAGGGCCTGTTTGAAGCGTCGTCATTTTCACTCCCTGATGCATTGACACAGTCCTCTTCAGGTAAGTCACTAACATCCTGTTCTGGGAGTAAATCAGGCTCTGATGTTTCTAGGTTGTCCTCTTCTCTGTCGTCTTCTGAATCCACTAATTCTTTGTCAGATAATTCAGAAAGAAGTTGACGAATTTGTTCCTGGTCCTTGTAAATGTTCCCGGCTATGTCACGACTCATATTTTCTGTCTATACTAAAGTAGCTAGTCGTTCTCCCACTAATTCTTTGTCAGATAATTCAGAAAGAAGTTGACGAATTTGTTCCTGGTCCTTGTAAATGTTCCCGGCTATGTCACGACTCATATTTTCTGTCTATACTAAAGTAGCTAGTCGTTCTCACAATAAACACAGACGCTAGAATGAAAATCAACAAAATATGAGTCTGCCAATTTACTTTCGCCAGTGCTAGCTTGGGGCAATATGTTACCCCATTCAACTTTGTGTCACTGCCGGAAACGTACTGACGCACAAAGATTTATGACAGACAACTCTGGAGGCGCCACACAGTGTCCTTGAAAGGTAGCCATTTTCAAAAGGTTGGGGCAATTTATTACCCTGCGCAAGTACTGGAGGGTTAACAATTCCTTTTCCTTCTCTTTCTCCTCTTGTCTCACCACTCTTTTGCTCTTTCCATATGGATTTCATACCATATTTCTCAATATTGCCATTTAAAGCCTGTACTTGGATTTGCACTTCTGTGTTGTTGACTCCCCAGATCACTATGTCATCTGCAAACAACAATCTTTTCATATCCCTTCCATACCTAGCCTTTGTTTCCTTTAGAATTTCATCCATAACCATTATAAACATAAGTGGAGACAATACACTTCCCTGCCTTAGTCCAGTTTAGTTTCTAAACCAATCTGTTCTCTCCACTGGAGTTTGAACACAACTGAAACAATTCTTGTAAACTGTTCTCACTAGTTCTCTTGATTGCCGTCCACATCCTTTTCTCTCCAGGGTTTCCCCACACCTTTTCTCTATTAGCAGTATCGTATGCCTTCTTGGATCAAGGAATTCCATCATCAGATCTTTCCCATATTCCCACCGTTTTTCTATCAGTAATCTCATGGTAAATATAGGGTCTACCATTGACCTGCCCTGTCGAAATCCATACTGCCCTTGTTCTAAATTACTTTCCACTCTTCCTCTCATCCTCCTTTCTATTATTCTCTCCAATATTTTGATTACTTGTGACAATAGTGTAATTCCTCGATTACTGTTACATACCTTCCTGTCACCTTACTTAAATGCTGGTTTTATTACACCTTTTAACCAAACATCAGGTACTTGCTTTTTCCTCCATATACACCTTATCCAATCAATCAATCAATCAATCAATCAATCAATCAATCAATCAATCAATCAATCAATCAATCAATATTGATCTGCATTTAGGACAGTCGCCCAGGTGGCAGATTACCTATGTGTTGTTTTCCTAGCCTTTTCTTATTTAATTGCAAGAAATTAGATATTTATTGAACATCTCCCTTGGTAAGTTTGTTCCAATCCCTAACTCCCCTTCCTATAAACGAACATTTGCCCCAATTTGTCCTCTTGAATTCCAACTTTATCTTCATATTGTGATCTTTCCTACTTTTAAAGACACCACTCAAACTTATTAGTCTATTAATGTCATTCCACGCTATCTCTCCACTGACAGCTCGGAACATACCACTTGTAATACCAATATAAATGGTCCATTATTGGACATTATACGACCAGCTTGTCTTCTTTCTCCCAAGTCTTCCCAGCCCAAACTTTGCAACATTTTTGTACCACTAATATTTTGTCGGAAATCACCCAGAACAAATCAAGCTGCTTTTCTTTGGATTTTTTCCAGTTCTTGAATCAAGTAATCCTGGTGAGGGTCCCATACACTGGAATCATACTCTAGTTGGGGTCTTACCAGAGACTTATAGGCTATGCCCTCTCCTTTACATCTTTACTACAACACACCCTTATAACCAAGTGCAAAGATCTGTACCCTTTATTTACAATCCCATATAAGCCTATATCTATATATATAAAATAACTTGTCCTGACTGACTGACTGATTCATCATCGCCAAGCAAAAACTACTGGACATAAAGAAATGAAATTTTGGGGATATATTCATATTAACATGTAGGTGCTAAGAAAGGGAGGATTTTTGGATATTCCGTCGCTAACGGGGTGAAAAGGGGGGTGAATTTTTAAAATGAGGATATTTATATCTCAAAAACTTAAAAGTTTACAGACGTAAAAATTGGTATTTGGAATTTCCTTTAAAAATAAAGAAACGCATATTTTTTTGTTTTCGGAAAATCCCATTAAGGGGGTGAAAAAAGGGGGAAGAGGGGTTGAACACCTTTTATGAAGAGACTAATATCTCAAAAACTGAAGAACAGACATGGAATCAGACATGAAAATTAAAATTTGGAATATCCTTTGAAAATAAAGAAACACGTATTTTTGTGTTTTTGGATAATCTGATGAATAAGGGATGAACAGGAGTGACAAACGGGGTGAATTTTTAAAAAGATTATACAGAATCTGCAAATTACATCAGACATGTAACATATTACAGATTTGAAAACTGGTATTTGGAATTTCTTGTAAAAGTAATGAAACAATTTTTTTTTCCTTCAGAATATCCACTTAAGGGTAACTGAAAAAGGGGGTGAATTTTTAAAATTGGCGAATCTACACGTATTCCTTGGTTTTTGAGAAACCCCTTAACAGGGGGGAGGGAGGTGAAAGAATTGAAAATTTAGTTGAATTATTTGTATGAGAATATATACCAAAAAATCTAAAGATGTTACAAATGTGAAAACTGGTAATTGCAATCTCCTTTAAAAATAAGGAAACACGCATTTGTTGGGGGAATCAACTTGGTAGTGGGGGGAATGAAAACGGAGATGAATTCCTTTCACGAGGATACATATATCTCAAAAACTGAAGTGTAACAGTCGTGACAATTTGTATTTGGAAGTTCTTTTAAAGAAACAGGTAGCATTTGTTTTTTGAAAATTCACTTGAGTGGGGAGTGTGAAAGGAAGTAAAAAAAAAAAAAAAAAAAAATAAATTTGAATTCTTTTTCTGGAGAAACTTATATGTCAAAACTGAAGGTTACAGATGTTGAAATTGGTGTTTGGAATCTCCTTTTAAAATAAAGAAATAAGCATTTTTTGGTTGGGGGAGGGGGACCAACTCAATGGGCAGGGATGGAGTGAAAGAGGTGTTGAATTATTTTCATGAGGATACTTATATCTCAAAAACTGAAGATGTTACAGACATGAAAATTTGTATTTGGAATTTTCTTTTGATGATGATGATGATGATGCTTGTTGTTTAAAGGGGCCTAACATCGAGGCCATCGGCCCCTAATGGTACGAAATGAGACTAAATGTTATGACAAATTAAAAGTCCAAAATCCTCCACTGACCAGAATTCAAAGCATAAGGACGAAGAATGAAAGGATGGATATGTATTTAAAACGATCAGTGGAACTGTGGAACTGACCCACAGTGCCTCATATGCCACAGAAGCTGGCAAAAAACAATAGTATTACTGACCAAGGGACTGCTTCTACAGCACGATGCTGAATCAATTATGCTTGTAGTCGAAACGGGTCCAAAATCCAGATCATTGGCCCCTCATAATGGTACTTATCGCTAGGAAAGTAGAACCATGCTATTTGTCATTTGGCGGTACTAATCAAAAGTAGCATAGACTCGTGGTATTTCACACAATGTGGTACTATTCACAGGTAGTGTAATGTGCACACGTAACACAGAAGTATGGTGTTTCGCACATTGCAGTGCTATTTACAGGCAATGCAAACCTATAGCGTTCCTCACATAAGTGGACTAACCACAGGGATCCGAACTATCCCATGGTATTCCTCACATAGTGGGAACTAAGCATAGGCAAGGCAGAACCATGGTGGCGGTCATCCCATGGTGTTGCTCATATAGGGGTACGAATCACAGGTACTGCAGGACCCTCATCCTGATTCACACACTGTCGCTACTAATCACAAACCTAGTGCGTACCTAACATAGTGGTACTACGTGCAGGTAAATGCGACCCATGGGGTTCCCTGCGTAATGGTACTAATTACAAGTAGTCTCATGGTTCTACTTTGATCATCCCTTGGTCACCCCTTTTAGTCGCCTCTTACGACAAGCAGGGGAAACCTCGGGGGGTATTCTACATGTGCGTCCGCCACCCTCAGGGGGTGAATTTTCTTTCAAAGTAAAGAAACACATAATCTTTTGTCTTTGGAAAATCCACGTAAGGGGATGAATTAATTGGATAAAAAAAAAAAAAGCAGTTTAATTCCTTTTCATGAGGATACATGTACCGCATGTACCAGTATCTCAAAACTGAAGATGTTACAGTCGTGATAGTTGGCATTTGAAAGCTTCTTTATAAATAAATAAAGGAAGAGGCATGAACATATGTTTTTGGAATCTTCTTTCAAAGTAAAGAAACACGTGTTCTTTTGTCTTCGGAAAATCCACTTAAGGAGGGTGAATGAATTGAAAAATTAGTTGAATTCTTTGTGTGAAGATATATCTCAAAAACTAAAAATGTTAAAAACGTAAAAATTGGTATTAGGAATCTCCTTTAAGAATAAAGAAACACGCACATTTGCGGAGGGGATATCAACTTAACGGGTTGGAATGGGGGGGGGGGGTGAAAAAGGCGTTGAATTACTTTCATGAGTATACTTGCACTGACTGACAGAGCAAATGCAACACCGAGAAGGAGTGGTTCGAAAGGGATGAAAGATGGGGAAAAAACAGAGATGGCACGGACGAATAATTGATGTTTATTTCAAACCGATATGCAGGTTACACAATGCGCACGGCATCGACTCAGTAGGATGTAGGACCACCGCGAGCGGCGATGCACGCAGAAACACGTCGAGGTACAGAGTCAATAAGAGTGCGGATGGTGTCCTGAGGGATGGTTCTCCATTCTCTGTCGACCATTTGCCACAGTTGGTCGTCCGTACGAGGCTGGGGCAGAGTTTGCAAACGGCGTCCAATGAGATCCCACACGTGTTCGATTGGTGAGAGATCCGGAGAGTACGCTGGCCACGGAAGCATCTGTACACCTCGTAGAGCCTGTTGGGAGATGCGAGCAGTGTGTGGGCGGGCATTATCCTGCTGAAACAGAGCATTGGGCAGCCCCTGAAGGTACGGGAGTGCCACCGGCCGCAGCACATGCTGCATGTAGCGGTGGGCATTTAACGTGCCTTGAATACGCACTAGAGGTGACGTGGAATCATATGCAATAGCGCCCCAAACCATGATGCCGCATTGTCTAGCGGTAGGGCGCTCCACAGTTACTGCCGGATTTGACCTTTCTCCACGCCGACGCCACACTCGTCTGCGGTGACTATCACTGACAGAACAGAAGCGTGACTCATTGGAGAACACGACGTTCCGCCATTCCCTCATCCAAGTCGCTCTAGCCCGGCACCATGCCAGGCGTGCACGTCTATGCTGTGGAGTCAATTGTAGTCTTCTGAGCGGACGCCGGGAGTGCAGGCCTCCTTCAACCAATCGACGGGAAATTGTTCTGGTCGATATTGGAACAGCCAGGGTGTCTTGCACATGCTGAAGAATGGCGGTTGACGTGGCGTGCGGGGCTGCCACCGCTTGGCGGCGGATGCGCCGATCCTCGCGTGCTGACGTCACTCGGGCTGTGCCTGGACCCCTCGCACGTGCCACATGTCTCTGCGCCAACCATCTTCGCCACAGGCGTTGCACCGTGGACACATCCCTATGAGTATCGGCTGCGATTTGACGAAGCGACCAACCTGCCCTTCTCAGCCCAATCACCATACCCCTCGTAAAGTCGTCTGTCTGCTGGAAATGCCTCCGTTGACGGCGGCCTGGCATTCTTAGCTATACACGTGTCCTGTGGCACACGACAACACGTTCTACAATGACTGTCGGCTGAGAAATCACGGTACGAAGTGGGCCATTCGCCAACGCCGTGTCCCATTTATCATTCGCTACGTGCGCAGCACAGCGGCGCATTTCACATCATGAGCATACCTCAGTGACGTCAGTCTACCCTGCAACTGGCATAAAGTTCTGACCACTCCTTCTTGGTGTTGCATTTGCTCTGTCAGTCAGTGTATATCTAAAAAAACGTATATGTTGCAGATGTGAAAATTAGTATTTGGAATCTCCTTTAAAAATGAAGAAACATGTATTTATTTTTTTGACTTGAGAGAAGATTGTTTCTTACATGTACAGTTCTATGTCACATGGTCGTCTAAGCCCCAAAAATACCACAAACATGGTTTACAAAGAATTTCTGGGGTAAATGAAACTCACTTTTTGGGTGAGTTTTTATACTTTAGGAATTTTCAGATAATGTCTTAGTACAATGCCGAGGAACGAATACTTTGATTAAATCACAAAATCCATGGGAGCGAAGCTGCGGGTAATTGCTAGTTAGCCTATATAAGCAATGTAGACCAACAGGTCCTGCTACCTTTATCATTTCCATACATATTTCATCCATACCTGCTGCTTTTCCAGTTTTCATTTGTTTAACAGCCATTTCCAACTCTGCCTTTGCAACACGAAATAGTCTTTCTACCTATTCTTTATCTCCTCTGGGTCTATTACATTTTAACTTTCTTCCTTCACTTGTTTTGTGTAGACTTTATCAATCCATACATCATCCATTTTCCACCATTTACATACTTTTCCAACTCTTGTGTGAATCCCTCCAAAAAAAATTTCGTTTCCTCATTTACCACTTTTTTCCACTTACTTTTAATATCCTGAATCTTAATCTTACTTTCTTCTTTCCTATCTCTATTCCATTCTTCCATACTTTCTTCTTTTAACAACATCCTTCACCTATTCATTCCACAAAGTGTCTTCTTTCCCTTCACTCTCGTTGAAGCTCTGCCACAAATCCTCTCTGCACAGCTTACGAATGTGTTTTTAAATTTGGCCCATTCTTCTTTTACACTTTCTATTCCTGATATAGGGATATGCAGTTTTAATTCCTCCTGAAATTTCCGCCGAGTTCTTTTATCTTTTAATTTCCATACTTTTATTTTCTTCTCCCTTATTTCTTTTACTCTCACAATTTTACCTGTTTACAATTTTGCCACCACTACTCTGTGGTCTTCAACAAACGCCTCACCTGGTATGGTAGTGCTGTTACATCCATTAACAGTTTACGATTTATTTTCTCAACCAAAAATAATCAATAAAAGTTTTTGTCCTTCTTTCACCCCAGCCATATCTAGTGATCTTTTTACCATTCTTCTTTCTAAACCAAGTGTTACCTACAATCATTCCATTTCTCTCAGAAAAATTAATCAACTTATCTCCTTCACTGTTTTTTCTGCATATCCAAATGGACCAATCACTTCTTTTTAACAATTCTTCCATTTCCAACCTGCACATTGAGGTCCCTCATGACCATCACTTCCATATCTGAGATTACTTCCTCAAGCGTGTCCAAGAATACCTCTAAATTTTCCTCACTGTTTTCAGTTTGGGGTGCATAAACGTGGATGAAGTCTTTCAATCCTTCTTCCGTCCTCAGTCGTACTCTGATTATTCTATCACTAACGTAGTTTATCCTGTCCATATTTCCATCCATGATTTTCTTAACAGTCGCTTACTCTATTCTTTGCCTCACCTCCTTTACTCCAGTATAGGATGTACCCTCTACGCATATTTTTCACTCCCTTCTCTCTCTCCACTTGAGCTTGCTTAGTCCCATCATTGCAACATTTTCTTTCTCCATAACCAACTCCTCTGATATTCCCGTCAGGGTCACAACATTTTTTTATTATTGTACCGGGAGGTACACCTCCACTCTGCTCATTCAAAATAAGCGCCTTAATAAATTATATCGATCAAAAGGTGAAACTGATACCACACGAACTTGGAACTTTAATCAGAAGATGTCACCACTGAAATATTAAGTAATTGCGTTATGGTGAAGTTTCATAAACTGATTGAATTTCTCCTTGTTTTGTTTGCTATACATCAAGAAGTTTGGACATTTTTCCACAGATGCCACTACCAAAAAATTCTGATCATGCACTACTCTGGTGCAAGGTGGTGGAACTTATAACTTAAAGAAGTTTCATATTCCTAGATTTTCCATAACTGAATCTGTCTGCCTGTAAGGTCAACAGCCCAGAGGCTGGTTGGATCCTCAAATAGCACCACCAAAGGTTATGCGGTTATAAGGAAACCCCAAAAACCAATGGCAGCACCAAAATGAGGCGTACTAGGCAAGATGAGGATAGTGAGGTAGTTTGCCATTGCTTTCCTCACTGGGTCAGAAAGTACTATTGCAGCACGACTGACCCTGTAAGCAGCACCTTTCATAACACTCAGATGCACTAGTTGTGCTCTGAATGTCATTACTCAGCACTACCCATACCCCAGCAGCTTCCATATTGTTACAGCCATGGATGTTGACTGCGACTTCGGTGGAAGCCACACTTTGCTCTGGCCTGTGCCAAGAGACGGATACAAAAGTACTGTATCCATCAAGAAATGACATCATTTATTTTTGGGTTGGCAAGACTTCTTTTTCTTTCCGCCAGTTTTGAATCTAGCCAATCACGAATTTGTGTAATTAATTTTCAACCAATCACGCATTTCTTGTTCACTTTGAATTTTCCAATAAAAATTAAGAGGGTGTGTCCTGATTTGTCCTGAATTCTCTCAAACCTTCCCTGAGGGTATATAAACTGCAGCTTTTTCTGGGTACCTTTGTCAATTGATCGCCGTCTTTATAAGTGTGTGTGTTAAGGCAGGAGGCAGGGCGCCTCTTTCTTTGGCCAGCAGAACATCTACAAGGTAATGGCCACATAAATTCTATCTTTCTTGCTGTATCTGCCAATTAATCCAAGGGGAAGGTCCGAATCGTTAATTATGTACCAAACCTTTCTAAAATGTAAATCTTCTTTCGGCTAATGTAAAAATTTCATTAAGTTTTAACTGTAAATCGGGGATAGAGTGTGAGTTACCCTCTCAAGCTCCTCTTCATCTTGGTTTGAGGTGACTATGTTTTCGCAACCTTTCGTTTCTGTAATGTATTAAAGTTATTTCCATTCGAGTCACGTCAGTAGTTTGGGAATAGCCCCAGTTTCATCGGCCGAGAGCCCTGTAGGTCTTTTTCATTATCTGGAGAGCAGTGTTCACCTCCATTCAGTTTGTGTTCGGGCTGTTTATTTAACCTGCTCTTTTTAGCAAAGGCCCTGTAGGTTGGGTACTAGATATCCCTGCATAAAACTATTTCTATTTGTAATTTATGCCTTGTGAAGGCTAGAGAGTGTAACATTTTGATGTAATATTGCCTTGAGCAGGCTGTAAGAAACTGAGAGCCTGTTAGCTCTTTTCAAGGTTTTGTAATGGCAAAGAGTGCCTCTGGAAGGCTTGATATTGTATTTAGGGAGCAAATGCTCTTGAATTAGGGGACTAAATTTGTTCTCATTTTGAACTGTAAATTTGAGCTGGGTGCTCAGGAATTGTAAAACTAGGGGCTTGAAGCCCAAAATTGTTGAAGTTCTGAATTTTGGATTTTTCCAAGTCTTGTTTCAAGATCATTAATTGTACCTGTCATGTTATTATTTGTTAATTTTTGAAATTCTAAAGAAATATAACCTTTGCTGAAGTTTTAATTCAATTTTGATGTGGTAATTAGATCCATTCAACACCCGCACCTTCTTTAACCTCTTTCTGCTCCACGGGTAACCCGTAACAATTATTATTTAATATTATTATTTATGATTGAAAAGCAATCTAGAGGTGTTGTTGGTAGTTTTAAGGGATATGTTAATATTGTGTTTTTTTAAAAATATTTTTAATTTGGTAAATCTCTCTGTTGAAAGTGAACAAGGCATATTTACTTTGTTTCTTATGCTCTCTGGTTAGAGTGGATGATGATTTATTCTTAACTTTATCAATGTTTTTCTACCAAATATCTGTTAAAACAGTTTTTCTGGGCTATATAGTGAATTATGATAAAGTTATTTTTAGAGATCCTTTTCTAACAGGGGAATGTTGAAAGCTCTGTGAATCATACTGAGTAGAATAACTTTTTATTGTGTTGATTTTTGCATAGGTTTTCTAAAAATGTTATAGGATAAATTATTATTGTTTCCAGTTATGCTAATATCTTAGAAATTTAATGAGTTATTGATTTCTCTTTCCATGGTGAACTTAATTGTAGTATCAATATAATTTAGTTGATTAGGTAGAGTCTTGCTGTTAGACATATCATGATCAATAATTGCAAAAACATGATCCACATATCGAGTCCAGAAGTAGATTCCTCTAATTTTCTGTTAATTTACAGCTTCTCTCGGTGGTCTAAGTACATCTCTGCTAGAATGCCTGAAGCAGGAGTACTCACAGGAAGGAAGACCTTCTTGTAAATATACAGCATTATTCAACTTGAAATAGTTATTAGTCAAAACAAACTTCAATACGTCTATAAATTCTTCTATTTCACATTTACTAAGTTTACTGTGTTTACTAAAATGGTTTTAAATTATATTAATGGTCTTAGTTACTGGAATGTTTGCATACATATTTTTAATGTCAAAAGAATAAAGTTTATGTTGAGGATGCAAAATTAAAGCTTTGGTAGGTGTGCAAAATTCAACTGAGGTTTTTACAGAATTATTAATTTCAAAGGTATAATGTTGCTTTAAAGAAATTGTGGATGAATTTAGACGTTTTCTAAGTGGGGCTTGACCTAAAGTTCATGATGGGTCTTATTGGGATACCTTCTTTACGTATTATAGGAAGTGCTCTAACTAAAGGAATACCGGGATTCATACTGATTAGTTTGCGACATCTTGATCTTTCAATATGAAGGAAATGTTCTTTAATGTCTTCTTTAAGGCTGGTCTCCACTGATTAATATTTAACACCAACATGTTAAAATGAACATGTTAGAATTTACATGTATGTTGTCATTGCATCTTCCAACTGACTTTGGATGTTAACTCAGAATGTTAAGGTTAACACTTTTAACATTTTGGCATGTTTTCCTCTCCAAGTGGAAAACTTGTCAAGTCAATTCATTGTTCATAGGATGTCAGCACAGCTTCAGCAACTTCCGTGCTGTTTCCATGCCAACAGATAGCTTAAATGACTGGCTTCTCGTGAAAAAAAAAGTAGGATTATAGTTACAAGCTACAAACACAGTACGTGCGTGTGTGTCATTCTCTCTGCACTATACTAAAACTTATAGTCAGAAATGGAGTGGAGCAATGAGATCACTCTGGATTTAATTACTGACATAATAGAAAGGCCTTCTTTGTGGAATGTCTCATTGTAGGAATACCGACATAAAGTGAGGAAAGCCGACAGTTTCCAGGAATTACATGTGATAAAATTCATTTTTGGGGCTGTATTGAACGTATTTGTATTAAATAACACTAGAATGTTTATACTGTTCTCCCACCTATTCAATACAATACAATCTTAAAAGTTAGGACTTTGTCCTTATCAAAATATTAACATAAAATTAATACATTGGATGGTACATGTTTTGCCTATCAATAGTAGGCATCATCAGCCATTTTTTACCTTAGGAATAGATCAGGTACCTGATTGGGAATGACTTATGAATACTGTTCAAAACTATGTCTTGTAAAATGGATTGGAGATCATTAAAACAACTAATACAAAATAAAATGTGGTATAACACTACTTAACAATTTTGTGTTAATATTAGAGTCTAAAAACATGACAATCATTTGAAGATTACAACACTGATATTAAAAGATATTACAATAAAGATAAAAATCAGAAAGCACATTCCATTTAATTGTCAAATGGCGTGTTAAAAACTTGAGGAAAGTTGAGCATTGGTAGTGGTTGTTGGTTCTTGAAGTTAATAAGTACTGATTTTTATTTATATGCTTACAAATTTTGAAGAATTTTCATATGGCCTGGTTCTTTTTAAGATGATAATATTAGTTGGAATGCTGGTGCCATAGGCTATATTGAAGTTTGTTTAGACGTCACTGGGCCATCTTCTTTGAAGTAGTATTTGTGGGAAGTGTTTGTGAGGTGTGGCTCTTTATTGTTGAACGTGTTGAGGTCTAGAAAGCCAAGAATAACGCCGAGAGGATTTGTTGTACTGACCGCACAACACCTCGTAATCTGCAGGACTTCGGGCTGAGCAGCGGTTGCTTGGTAGGCCAAGGCCCTTCAGGGCTGTAGTGCCATGGGGGAGGGGTGAGTGAAAAAGGTCCACTAATTCACCCACCTCATTCAGAGATTATAGTGCCCTCAGCAGCTATGAGTTTGCCTGAACCATCGTACTTGTTTTAGGCAGGTGGAAAATATACCTTTGCCTAGTATTGCTGAACGGAATATGTAATGGAGTCAACTCCAACAATGTTGAACAGTCCACTTTATTCCTCAGACACTTGCAAAAAGACGGCATTGGCACATCTTCGTGAGTACAATGTACTCATACTCAAAGTCTCACAGATAAACTCTTAACAGGATGAAGAGGGAGAAACACCAAAACCTTTGTAGCTGATCCATTTCATCAACCTTATTTGGACTCTTTCCAAATTTTGTATTAAATACTTTTGAGAAGGTAGTCGCACCTCGCAACAGTATTCTAATGATGGCCTAATTAGTGTGCAAAATCAAGTTATCAGAGTTGTGGGATAATAAATTTTATTATTTTTACGTCCCACCAACTACTTTGACAGTTTTTGGAGACACCGAGGTGCCGGAATTTTGTCCTGCAGGAGTTCTTTTATGCACCAGTAAATCTACCGACATGAGGCCGATGTATTTGAGCACCTTCAAATATCGCCAAACTGAGCCAAGATCGAACCTGCCAAGTAGGGATCAGCAGGCCCGTGCCTCAACCGTCTGAGCCACTCAGCCCAGCAGAGAGATATTTGGTTCTGGAGAACGAAATTCAGCACAGTTTCTGATGATGCTTGTTGTTTAACGGGGCCTAACATCGAAGGTCATCGGCCCCAGCACAGTTTCTTTTCAGAAAGCAGAGTAATTCAAACCCTTTCCTAAAAAATCTCGTCTAAATGTTTCTCAAAAGAAAGGCCATAGCAGTTTGAAAGTATCACACCAACATCATTTATTTCATTCACATACTTCACTTACATGAAAAAGTAATTTCATTGCATTTTGAAGTATTCAAATCAAGTAACCACTTCTGACACCAATTACTCAGGAGGTTAAAGTCAGATAGCAACTTACAGCCCAACTCAATATTTACCACCCTAAAGATCTTCAGATCATCAGCATAGAGAAGGTAATTGCTATGCTCTATAAGTGTTGTTATATTGTTTATAAGTATGACCCTCCCCCCCTCCCAATAAGAGGACCCAATAAAGAGCCTTGGGTGACACCAGAAGTAGGGTAGTATGGCTTTGATATAACACCACCAGATTTTACTACACAAATCTTGTTAGTGTGGTAGCTTCTAACCCACTCAAAATTTGATGAGCAGAGCATAATGTTGAACTGAATCAAAGGCTTTAGAGAAGTCCATGTAAACAGCATCCACTTGTTGCCTCCTATCCAGAGATTATACATCACCATATTGGACACAGAGCGTTTCTGTACGAAACAATGCTGAGTTACATTAATATACTGTGAAACTGAACTGTACAATCTGTTATACATGATCTTCACTACAATCCTTTGAAATCAGGCCTATAGTTATCAAACACCATTTTGCCTCCTTTCTTGACCACCTGGTATGACATAACCTTTCTTCCAGTCACACAGAAAATACCCTGACGAGAATGACATATTAATTATGATGCTACGTGGCCTACCTAGCTCAGCTGCACATTCTTTCAAAACATTTGCGGGTACATCATCTGGACGAAATGATTGGAGATATCCAAAAATTCAAGAACTGAAGATACCCCTGCAGGAGATGTCACAATTGAGATCAGGTCCATATCACACACGGACGAAGTGGACAGATTACACTCTGTGGCAGATGAATGATACTTGCCAATATATCTGCAGAACTGTCCAAGATGCTGCTTTTGTCCTGTAATTCTTTCCATCCTGAAGCATAGGTCTAATAGTTTGATCCATCTGGAGTAGAAACAGGGGTATTTGCATTTCCTTCCCATATTCACGATTGCTCTAGCATAAAACAGCTGTCTGTGAAACTGAACATAAAAGGGCATAGTATCCATCAAAAGTACCAGTGCACTGATACTTGGTCAAGAGGATTCAAAGCTCTTTATTCTATGTTCTGCAATTGTCTCTTCAAAATTTCAATTCAACAATTGAACATTACAGAATTATGTATGATTTTTGTCTATTCAGTAGGTGAGGAATTTGGGTTGAGTTCCAAGAATAGTGACATTTTCCCTACTTTTGCCTTGTACATCAGTACTAAAAGTTCTCAATTTCTTAGAACAATAAATTAACCTTCATACCTCTTATACTTTTTGAGTGCATTCTGCATTTCTTGGATCTTTCATATCAACATATTTGAATGACAGGGTGTTTTGTTAGAGGAACTGCATAATCCTGCAACAAAAAGAAATTTGTATAAGCTACTGCACAGCCTGGAATCAGTCAGTTAATAACTGTCACAAACTTACAACTAGAACAAGTTGTATTAAGAATAACAATGAAAAAACAAGAGCAAATTAAGTAAAAAATGGGAAAAGATGTTATGAACAGCCTACTTTCTCTAAGAATAGTTATGGAACTTCAGAGGAAGGATAATGCAGATAAAATGAAACTAAAGTAGTCAGTCCTGAATGGTGATCGCTCTGGACAAGGGTGGTATAGGGAATGGAAAAATACATTCACATACACACTCACTAAGTAAAACAGTATTGGATCAAAATAAATTCAATAAAACACACAACTAAACCTACATCCCAGTGAGACCCACTTGGGCCCAGATTTCTTGTCTTGGGAATGCATTAAGTATTTTCCTCTACAAAACACATTTGCATTCCTCTTCAAGACCAAATCGCTACATAGCAGCAGACATACAGTGCCTTTTCTGGAAGTTGTTCTCATGATTATTTAAATTAGGGCCAGCTTAGCATACTTCATAATCAATCAATCAATCAATCAATCAATCAATCAATCAATCAATCAATCAATCAATAAATAATCACTGACCTGCATTTAGGGCTGTCATCCAGGTGGCATAATCTCTATCAGTGATTTACTTCTTTCATTAAATGATTTCAAAGAAGTTGGAAACTTATCAAACATCTCCCGTGGTAAATTATTTCAATCCCCAATTCCTATTACTGTAAACAAACATTTGCCCCCATTTACACTCTTGAATTCTAATTTCATTATTATTTTCGTTTATTTTCCACAAATTGAAGATAAAATTCAGGGATGGTGAATGGAGAAAGGGCATAGCACCCCATACACGAAGGTGCCTCCACCCCCACTTAAAATTACAATATTAAATTATTACAATTATTGAGGCTACAGGATGTGCTTATACAATTACCTTATTTACAGACATATTATTTACATAATATTCACAGGATCTGTTCAACATTCAAGTAATTCAACTTCCCCACATACTTCAGCTAAGCTGGTTCATTCATACGCACGTACAGTACCCACATGGATTCACAAACCTTCATCCGTCCTCCCAGACATACTGAACATTCACACAGTAGAAAATTATGTTATGTACAGAAGGTTTATATATATATATATACACACATTCTTTTTACCTCTTTACAAAAATTTTCAGTAGGTAGTTCACTTGTTTGCATTGAGAATTCATTCCATAGCCAAGCAGAACGAATAAAAAAGCCACTTTGATAAGATGCTGTTCTTGCAAGTGGAGAGAAACGGAACATACCTCGACCTCTTTGAGTGGTCCTAGGTAATAAATTTCATATTATTCTGTATTGAAGAGCAATATAATGTAAAACAAAAGCTAAAGGTTTCCATCTATTCAATACTACATATATTTGATGCAACTAGTTTCAGTCTTGCTAGAGACCATCATCAGTCAAAATCAATAAAAATTAAGGCAAGACATGAATTACAGATAAAATTTATGAAGCAAGCGTGTGTTGTTGAAATTCAGTACAAGATAAGTAAAGATTTGGATGTTAAACACCCATCACAATCACATGTCTTGTGTAAGTTCTAAGTTTTGTTCCAATTTGAATAATGCTCTTCACAGAGACGAGGTGAAACACTTAGAATACTAGCACTTGAAGAATCTTCTAGAATTCAGTTCAGATGAAACAAGTTTGAACAGAATGATGTTGATGGGAATGTGTTGAGCTGTTCATTTGTTTCCAATATGGATCATTGAAAAAGTTGAAAGAACAAAAGCAAAGAAATAATTGCTAATTGCTTTACGTCGCACCGACACAGATAGGTCTTATGGCGACGATGGGACAGGGAAGGGCTAGGAGTTGGAAGGAAGCGGCCGTGGCCTTAATTAAGGTACAGCCCCAGCATTTGCCTGGTGTGAAAATGGGAAACCATGGAAAACCATTTTCAGGGCTGCCGACAGTGGGGTTCGAACCTACTATCTCCCGAATACTGGACACTGGCCGCACTTAAGCGACTGCAGCTATCGAGCTCGGTGCAAAGAAATAAAATAGAGTTGAGTTGTAGATGGTAGGTGTAGTGTAGCCTAAGATGGGGTTGAGGGATGTGGAATGGTGAGTGATTGCTGGAGGGAATTAGGAGAAAAATAAAGCAGGGGGTCTAGAATAATTAATTTCTTTATATTTAGAATAGGGATTAATAGAACAAATAAAGGGTTTGGTTTTTCTGATATCTCATTAAGGTTGAAAGTGGGATTAAAGAATTGATCCAGGTGGATGAAACACTTTTTTGAAAATTTAGATCTTGATGAATATTCGTGAATGTATGGTTCGAGTCCATCAGATGTTTTCCCATAGCTGAAAATCTATTATATTTACATGAATTTACATGTCCTAAGTACCTTGTGTCAAAGTTTTACCTGTATGACCGATACTGGTGGAAGGACAGCTACTACATTTAAGCATATAAACACCTGATCTGTAATTTTTATTATTATTATTATTATTATTATTATTATTATTATTATTAACAGAGTTTGTGTTGCATAAAATTGATGCATTATTATTGTCTGTTTGAAAAGATATCTTTATATCATGTTTTTAGAAAATGTTAGAAATCTGGTGTATCTGTGGGTTATTACAAGGGAAAGTGGAAAGTAAGGTTCTGTTAGTTTTTTCTTCTTTAGTGAGGGTAGTGGAAAGTCTATGTCTGACTTTATTTATTATTCCTTCAATGAAATGTTTATTATATCCATTGGTCGTAGCTATGTTTCCCATGGTGTTTAATTCATGTATAAGGTCTTTTTTTAACACTGGGATACTGAATGCACGATGAACCATGCTGTAGTATGCAGTACGTTTGTGGACTTGTGGATGTAAAGAGTCTTGATGAGTGGTGTTTATGGTTTGTGTAGGTTTTCTATAAATTTTGTAGCCAAGGGAATTGCGGTGTCTTGAGATTGTTAAGTCTACTAAAAAATTGATGATGATCTCTAGCAAGACTGAAACTAGTTTCATCAACTATATGTAACTTCTTTAAGGTTACAATAAATAATATTGAATAGGAGGAAACCTTTTTTTTTTTTTTGCTAAGGGCTTTACGTCGCGCCGACACAGATAGGTCTTATGGCGACGATGGGATAGGAAAGGCCTAGGAATTGGAAGGAAGCGGCCGTGGCCTTAATTAAGGTACAGCCCCAGCATTTGCCTGGTGTGAAAATGGGAAACCACGGAAAACCATTTTCAGGGCTGCCGATAGTGGGATTCGAACCTACTATCTCCCGGATGCAAGCTCACAGCCGCACGCCTCTACGCGCACGGCCAACTCGCCCGGTGAGGAAACCTTTAGCTTTTGTTTTAAATTATATTTTACTCTTTGAGTGGGACAGTAGTTCAGCTGTAAGTGGTTGAAAGGGTTTATGTGAATGTTACCTGTGAGGGATTTTCTCTGAAAAGCAATATCTATTTGTTTACAGAGAGCTGTTATGAGAGGCAATGACCTGGCTGTATTTAAATGACCGTGTTGAGCAATTAACTGTTCTGCTTAGCGTTGAACTTAATCTAGTTTCATCATGTTCACTACTGTAGAAGGGTGCCAGGAAGGAAATCCATACAACAGTATTGGCCGTACTAATGTCAAATAGGCTGTCTGAACTGATTTTTTTCTAGCTCCCAGTAGAGATCTGCACATAAATCCCAAGAATCTGTATGCTTTGCACCTACTTTCCTTAACAGGCTTGTTCCACTTTAAATTGCTGCAAATACGAATGCCAAGCAATTTTATTGAGGTGCAAGGCATCAGGTTTTTACCACACAATGAAATTTTATGTTACGTTAGTCTTGCTCTAGTTAAGCGGATATATTTACAGTTCTGTAGATTTATTGACATTCCATTTATTTTGCACGACAGAGCCACATTATCAAGATCTGAGTACAAGCTATTTACATCGTTCTTATTGCAAATGGCTCTATAAACGATGGTGTCATCAGCGTACTGTGCCATAGTTGACGAAACACAACCTGGTAGATTCAGTGTAAAAATTGTGCACAGAAGCAGTCCTATCACACTACCCTGAATCATAACCGAGGTGACTAATGTTTGATCTGACCTGACCCCACTGAACATAGCGCACTGCGTTCGACCTACCAGGAATGATCGAAGCCATGCCGGCAGTTTTCGTCTCCATCTCATCTTTCATACTTTTAAAAACTCCACTCAAGCTTATTTGTCTACTAATGTCTTCCACGTTATCTCTCCGCTGACATCTCAGATTATACTACTTAGGCGAGCAGCTCATTTCCATACTCCCATGTCTTCCCAGCCCAAGGATTGCAATATTTTCATAACACTACTCTTTTGTCAGAAATCAGCCAGAAAAAACTGTGCCGATTTCCTTTGGATCTCTTCCATTTCTGAAATAAAGTAATTCTGGTGAGGGTCCCTTACACTGGAACCATACGGTACTCGAAATGGGATCTTAACGATGACTTGAACACCTTCTGCTTTACATACTTCCTACAAACACCGATTACCCTCCATAACGATATGAAAATATCATTAACCTTTATTTACAATCCTGTTTATGTGATTTTTTAAAATGATATTTGTTCGTGGCATCGACCTCTGTAGATCTTTTGCCACTACATGTATCATATGATATGAAGCTGCATGTAATTGTAATTGCGGAAGTGTAGAGTGTTGAATGTGAGGAAAGGAACGTTAAAGACGACAAAAACACCCAGTCCCCAGGCCAGGGTTATTAAATCATTTACAATTAAAAAACCCTGACCTGGCCGGGAATCAAACCCGGGGCCGCCCGGTGACAGGCGGATGCGTTGCCCCTACACCGCGGGGGCGGACTGTTTATGTGATTACACCAATGAAGATCTTTCCTTATACCAACACCCAAGTACAAGTATTTACAGTGATCGTACTTCCACTCCATAACACTGTAAATAAGACTGAGAGGACTTTGCCTTTTGGTGAAACTTACAACTTAAAATTTTCACCCTGTTTACCATCCTACCACTGTCTGCTGTTCATTTCACAACTTCGCCAAAGTCTTCTTGCAATAATAATGTTATAATGTTATTGTTTTTACGTTTCACTAACGACTTTTGAAGTTTTTTTTTTTGAGACGAGGTGCAGCAATTTTGTCCCGCAGGAGTTCTTTTAAGTGGCAGTAAATCAACCGACATGAGGCTGCCGTATTTGAGCACCTTCAAATACCACCGGACTAAGTTGGATCAAATCTGCGAAGTTGGGGCCAGAAGGCCAGCACCTAAACCATCTGAGCTACTCAGCCCAGCGGTCTTCTTGTAGTTACTCATAATCTTGTATCTTATTCACTACTCTATAAAGTAGAACATTATCTGTAAAAAGTCTTATATGTGATTCCAGTTCTTTACTCATATCATTTACATATATAAGAAAACGTGAAAGTCTAATAATACTGCCTTGCAGAACCCCCCCCTCTTGAAAGGATTGGATAATGCTTCACCTACTCCAATTCTCTAAGATCTGTTTTCTAGAAATTTAACCACACATTCCACCACACTTTTGTCTAGTCCAACAGGCCTCATTTTCATTAGTAAGTTCCCATGATCTACCCTATCAAAGGTCTTGGATAGGTCCATAGTGATGCAGTCCATTTGACCTCCTGAATCTATCTATATCTTGCTGGAATCCCACAAGCTGAGCCTCACTGGAATGGCATTTCCTAAACCTGAACTGCCTTTCATCAAACCAGTTATACGAGAGGCGATCAAATAGAAAGAGGATTTTATTTTTATTTAAATTCATTTATTGAAAAACACAAGGCAATTACAATTTATCTTTTCACAGTTTCCTGCTTTGGAAATGCATTTGTCCCAGCATATGGGCAGGTTTTTGATGCCCTAATTGTAAAAAGAACAGGATCGTGTCACCAGCCAGTTGCGCAGAAAGTCTTCCACACTCTCGCCATCTTCAAATCTTTGACCTACTAGAGCTTCAAGCGGTCTGAACAAATGGAACTCGCAGGGCGATAAGTCCGGGCTGTAAGGAGGATGATCAAGTGTAGTCCAGTGCTTTTCCTGTAGCTTGGAGACAGAGCTGCAGTATGGGGTCACGCATTGTCGTGGAGGAGGATGATCTATTGAATCAGTTGGTCTCTTCTTTTGCGGCGATATGCAACTCTCGCCTTGTTCAACAGCTTGCAGTAGTAAGCAGCACTGATTTGTGCGTCTCCCACGCAAAAAATCAATAAGCAAAATTCCTCGCCGATCAAAAAAAAAAAAAAAAAAAAAAAAAAAAAAAAAAAAAAAAAAAAAAAAACCCAGTTGCAAGAACCTTGCCAGCTTGGATTCGGGAGTGTAATGGTGAACCCATGTTTCATCGCAGGTGACAATCCGACTCAAAAATGCATCACCTTCTTCCGCAAACCTTGCTGTAAGTCTCTGACAGACCTCCAAACGTCTCATCTTCAGATTTTCGGTCAAAAGGTGAGGGACCCACCTGGAACACATTTTACGGAACTGTAGGTCATTTGTGATGATTGCTTGACAGCTCCCATAACTGATTCCAACTTGTTCTGCATTGTCTGATACTCTCGCCCATCGAGTATCGTCGATCTCTTTAGCCGCACAAATGTTTTCATCTGTAATGCTGCTCTGAGGACGGCGATTGTGTTACTGATTTTCCACAACTTCTCACCCTTCCTCAAACTTTTTATGCCAGGCAAACACACGCGCCCTCGACAATGTTTGATCGCCGAACTGTGCAGCCAATCTCTGGCAAATTTCCGCCACTGTAACTCCTTCATGAACAAGACATTTTATAACTATGCGTTGCACAGTGGAGAGGTGCACCTGTTGCTCCGATATCATGAGCGTTACTGATGAAACGGTGGGAAATATCTAACAGCACGCTCTCCCCACTCCTAACGGTCCTGCCTAAGCATAGCAGAAGCACAGGGCCAGTCCTACCAACTGTTAATGTTCAGGAACAAAAATCTGTTAGTATTTGATCGACCTTCATACACAGTGGCTATTACAGCAATTATCTGTTCATTTGTTATATCTGCTTCATGCAAACAATAATCAAATAAGTACTACAGATATGGTACTGTACCTCAACCCATTGCTTTTTATTATATCCCCAGAAATCTTATCAGTTCTAGCTGCTTTTCTAGTTCCCAACTTTTACAACTTTTTGTAAATATATTTATTATTATAGGTAAATTTCTGCACTTTGCTAGTATTAGCCGCTTCTTCTACCTGAACATTATCCAGATATCAAACTATCTTTAAATATTGCTGACTAAATAATTCTGCCTTCTCAACAACGTATATTTCCTCTACATCGCTATCACAATAATTTAGACTAGGATCCTGATAGTACCTCCTTCAACCACTTAAAGATAAAAGAAAGCAGAAAAGCACAACAGTTAGCTGTTTAACATGGATTTTAGATACAGGCTTCAACAGGAAGAAATGAAAAAGTAGCTTACATGAATAAACAATTGCCCCATTATGCTCAGATAAAATGGCTGTTCAATTAAGTAACGGTTTCATCAAACTCCGTTAAGGATTTAACATCATGTTAAACTTCTTTAACAGGATAGTTAACAGAATGGCTATTTCATCAACCTTCATCAATGTTAACGAGCCGTTAATCTAACGTAGCACTCTCGTCCCGTTAAGCTGCTTAACGTTGTGTTAAAATAAAAATGGCTCGAAGAGATTTAGTGTTTGATGCTCAAGTGCTCTATAGATTACCTTCAAAATCTTGAGAGACAGGAAGTTTCACGGAGAAGAAATGACATATTTGAACAAACAGAAATGCAGTTTTTGGAGCGATATAGGTTACCTAAACCTGTCATGAGGAAAGTACACGAAGAGAGAGAGGAGAGGTTAGAATACCGTAGGCCTACAGGACAAAATTCACCCCGTTTCCAATGCAGCAATTACTGATTACACTGAGGCATTATGCAACGGGGTCATTCAGACCACTATGGGAGATATCAGTATTGTAAATTGTAGAAGAGAGATAGGTAGGCTTACATAAACTAGTATTCCATTATGTTACTCATATGTAAGAAACATTGAGTTGAAATATAAATTCAAAGGAAGGGAGAGCATAAGCAAATACAGCCTACACAATGTATAACCTGGTAGGCCTAATTTCTAATATGATTGTGCTAATGTAGTTATTAACGGTGTGTTCAGTTAATAACATTCAGCACAGAAACCTCTGAATGGTAATACAAAAGAGATATCTCACACAATAACAAGAATGCTTTAAAACCAAAATATTATTTAATAAGAAGAGAGAGAGGTATTATAATGATATTCCATTAACTTAGCCTACAGTGTGTATTAACCTGGTAGGCCTAATTTCTAATATGATTGTGCTACTGTAGTTATTAAGGATGTGTCCAGTTAATAAAATTCAGCTTAAAAACCCCTGAATGGTAATACAAAATACATATCTCAAACAACAACAAGAATGCTTTAAAATTAAAGTGTCGTATTGAAATATACAATTTTCTTTTTTGCTATTTGTTTAACGTCGCACCGACACAGATAGGTCTTATGGCGACGATGGGACAGCAAAGGCATAGGAATGGGAAGAAAGCGGCCATGGCCCTAATTAAGGTACAGCCCCAGCATTTGCCTGGTGTGAAAATGGGAAACCACAGAAAACCATCTTCAGGCCTGCCGACTGTGGGGTTCGAACCCACTATCTCCTGGATGCGAGCTCACAGCTGCGCGCTCCTAACCGCATGGCCAACTTGCCCGGTGAAATATACATTTAAAGGAAGGGGTATCATAATCAAATGTAGCTACATGATAGACTGATAGATTTATTTACCATCAACAGATTATTTTCCCAATTAAATATGATTCAATAAAACATAATATGCAACAAATACACCTTAAATAATACTAATTTGCTAAAATAATAACCAAGTTCAAACTAAATCATATTTACAACACCTTAAATAAGTAAATAAAAAATTAATCTAAGTCTCCTTAAATAATTGATGTTATTAAACTACATCTAGTAACATTTACATATTTTACAGATAGGGTCTTACATTCATGAGGTCATTAGGGCACATCTGATTTTAGACGGGGTTGAGTGAAAAAGGTCCACCTCATTCAGTGATGTTAGTGCCCTCACAAGCCACGAGTTAGCCCGACCCACAATTCTCACTTTAGGCAGATGAAAAATATACCTTTGCCTGGCATTGCGATGAGGAACATGTAATGAAATCAGCTCCAATAATGTTGAGCAATCCACTCTATTCGTCAGACGCTTATAAAGAAAGAGAGCATTCGCACATCTGCGGCGTGAGTGCAATGTCCTCATGCTCATAGTCTCACAAAAGGACTTGTAATCGGACAAAGAGAGAGAAATACCCAAACCCTTGTAGCTGATCCATTTCATGAACCTTATCTGGACTCTTTCCGTATTAAATACTGCTGAGAAGGTAGCCACACCTCGCAACAGTATTCTAACGATGGCCTGATTAGAGTGCAAAACAAAGTTATTAGAGTTCTAGGTGAAACAAATTTGGCACAGTTTCTTTTCAGAAAGCCAAGTAATTTAAACCCTTTCCTAGAAATCTGGTCTAAATGTTTCTCGAAGGAAAGACCGTAACAGTTTGAAAGTGTCACACCAAGATCATTTATTTCATTCACCCAAGCTATTTGGAAATTGCATAAATGGTAGAGGTAATTTACTGGTTCCAACTTACATGAAAATGTAATTGCATTGCATTTTGAAGTATTCAAACCAAGCAGCCACTTTTTACACCAGTTACTTAGGAGGTTTAGTTCAGAGCATAACAACTTACAGTCCAACTCACTATTGATCACCTTAAAGATCTTAAGATCAACAGCGTAGAGAAGGCAATTACTGTGCTGTATAAATGATGTTACATCGTTTATGAGTATGACAAAGAAAAGATGGCCCAGTAAAGAGCCTTGGGGGACACCTGCAGTAGGGTGGTACAGCTTTGACATAATACCATCAGCTTTTATTACGCATACCCTATTAGTGAGATAGCTTCTAATCCACTCCAAAGCACTTCCTCCTATACCGTATGCTGACAATTGATGAGTAGAGTATTGAACTGAATCAAAGACTTTGGAAAAGTCCGTGTAAACAACATCCACTTGTTGCCTCCTATCCGGAGATTCTGAAATGAAATTGATATATACCGCCATATTGGACACGGTAGAGCGTTTCTGTACAAAACCGTGCTGCGCTATATTAATATCCTGTGAAACTGAACAGTACAACCTCTTATAAATGATCTTCTCTGCCACCTTTGAAATCAGGGACAATAACACAACACGCCTATAGTTATCAAACACCATTTTGTCTCCTTTCTTGAACATTGGTATGACGTAACCTTTCTTCCACTCACACGGAAAATACCCTGACGAGAATGACATTTATTATGATGCTAAGTGGCCTACCTAGCTCAGATGCACTTTCTTTCAAAACTATTGCGGGTACGTCATCTGGACCACATGATTTGGAGGTATCTAAAGATGCAAGAATTGAAGATACCTCTGCTGGAGAGGTCACTATTGAAGTTAGGCCTATATCGCACATGGACGAAGTGGATAGATTACACTTTACGGCAGGTGAGTGATACTTTTCAAAGGTATCTGCAAAACTGTCCAATATGCTCCTCTTGTCCTGTAATTCTTTCCCGTCCTGAAGCATAGTAGATGGCAGGCGAGATGACCTCTGTTTGTTGTTTACAAAATTCCAGAAACACTTCGGGTTGACAGCTAATTTCGATTCCATCAAAGTTATATAGTTACAGTACTTTTTGAGCTGAAGACGCTTAAATTCACCGCGTATGGTCAAAAATTGCACATAATCACAATTTAGGCCCATTTTTAAAACTTACTTCTTGCCCTCTCCTTTTCCTTTAATTTATCTATTACCTCAGAGTCGTACCAGCATGGGTACTTCCGTGTGCTAACTATCTGGGATGGTACAGCGTCTTTTATTACAGCGCGAAGGAGGTTGTAGAAAATGGTTAGCACCTCGTCGACGGAGGGGGAGTCTTTGATTAAATTCCAGGGACATAACGAAAGGAGATCTCTCATTTTAGGAAAATCGGCCTTAGTCCATTCGAACATAAACTTCCTCTGCGGTATGGGGCGCATAACTCACAGTAAAGATAGAGTGAATTCTACAGCTCGATGGTCAGATGTAATTACCTTTTCTGTCTCAAAGCAGTCCAAGTGTCCACAGTATTGTTCCGAGATTAGAACAAGGTCCAGAAACTTCTCGTTTCTTGTTGGGAAATGACACATTTGCTTGAGTCTGAATTCACTGACGATTTCAAGAAGTTAAAAGAATTCTGCACATCTTTGTTTTATAAAGGGATCAGGATTCCAAGCCAAATGCCTGATGTAAATGTCTCCGCAAACTACAAGAATATACTGGGGGTTTTAAACAGCTGTGACATGGCCAGTGTTGCTTGAAGATTAGTCACCCTAGCAGTCACTTCGTCTGGTGGTAGGTAGCAGCACACTACAAACACAGACCTTCCTGATGTATAATTTGTTAGGCCTAATTTCAAATATGATTTTGCTACTGTAGTTCTTAATGATGTGTCCAGTTAATAAAATTCAGATTAAAAACCTCCGAATGGTAATACAAAAGAGATATCTCGCACAATAACAAGAATGCTTTAAAACCAAAAAGAGATAGGTATTATATGAATATCAATTTCACGTCTTAATAGATGGCGGTGTGAAGACGTATGTGGGTAGTGCTCCAATTAATGTGTACAATTTAGATGTAATATGCGCTGTTCATTAGCTGTAAATGGTGTCTTCTGCTGCTGTAAGTAGTACATAACAAATTAATATCATTAGCTCATGTGGTTAACTTCGATATAAAAGCTATGAGATCAAAATTCGCTTTGTGTAGCGACAAGCTAATATTTGGAGGTTATATGATCTCGATAATGGAAGACTGTCGACAGTGATTATTCTGCCAACTTACTTAATGCTACCACCTTTGAAACGTCATTTTTCTCTCGCAAGGTAGAGTTTTGGTCCGCTAGATGTCGGTGTATACTCCGTGTTACTAAATTTACTCTACATTGCATGTGACGTATTTCTTGCTGTTACAGCCTTGTTTTTCAACAAACATTTCAGTTAAATTATAAGAACGCACGTTAGGAATTACTTAGGAGTATCCCATAAAACTAAATTACAATGAGCGATTGCTATGTTTGTAATTTGAAACTCCCAAACAAATCAGATAAATCTGATAAATTGCAGTGTTTTGAATGCAAAAGAACATCGCATGCTAAATGTGTAAGCTTGAAGAAAGGGGAAATTGAGCAACTTAGAGCAGTCGGTGGCCAGTGGAAGTGTTCAGAATGTTTTTCTACTAGAGATGAGAAAGCCAAAAATGAAGACACAGTGACGTTGAAGGAAGTGTTAACAATTCTGAAGGATGATAGAAAGGAAATGGTGGATTTAAGGAAAGAAATTCAACAAATTAAAGACACGTAGAAAATTCAAGAAAGGGAAATGGGCAGATCTTTAGAACTATGTCATGAAAAGCTAGACAGTAACTCTGCTATGATTGCTGAGCATGGGAGAAAATTTGACTCGTTTCTACTCATGATCGAGTCCCTGAAAAATGAAAATAATGAGTTAAAAAAAAGGATTGAAAACTTAAGTGAGAGGATTACTGACTGTGAACAATATTCCAGGGTGAACACCTTAGAAATCCATGGAGTTCCGCATCAACAGAACGAAAATGTGAGTGAAAAAGTGGTAGCTGTTGGTAGAGCACTCAATGTCAGTATTGAAGAAACTGACATTGATGCTTGCCATAGGCTCCCTAACAGCAACAGTCCGAACTCCCCCACCGTAACTGTTCGATTCTGCCGTAGGTATTTCAAGGAAGAACTTCTCCGACAGAGGAGAATAAAAAGGAACTTTTCTACACTGGATATTGGCCACACATTCAGTAATCCTATCTATATAAACGAGAGTCTTTGTCCTACACTTAGGAAACTGTTTTCGAAAGCTAGGGAAGTTAAGATTTCCAAAAATGTGAAATACCTCTGGATCAGAAACGGAAAAATTTTTATGAGGAAAGAAGATGGCTCACAAATAATTAGAATTCAATGCGAAAGTGATTTAAATAAGTTTAAATGTTAACTTCACTCTATGATATTTATTATCAGAATGTCAGAGGTCTCAGATCAAAGACAAACGTATTTTATAACAATGTACTGTGTAGTTCTTATGATCTTATTGTATTAACTGAAACATGGCTCCATAATTCTATTTATGATTCTGAAGTGTTTGACGATAGGTATCATGTATATCGCCAGGACAGAAATATACAACTCACTAGTAAGAGCAGAGGTGGAGGGGTGTTGATTGGTGTAAAGAATAGTATCATCACTGAAAGAATAAATCTAGTTGAAGGAAATACTGATTCACTATGCATTTCATTCCTTAGTAACAATGCAAGGTACATTATTTGCGTAGCCTATTTTCCACCAAATTCAGATCTGACAGACTATAGTTTCTTCTTTGAAAGTCTAATTCAAATCAAAGGTATATTTACATCAAATATTATTATAATGGGTGACTTTAATTTACCTGAAATAACAGGCAGCAATTATGATATGAGTCAAGGTAGCAACAAGGTTAAAGAAGTCCTAAAGTATTTATACTTGTTTAATTTAAAATCAATTAATTATGTACGGAATAAAAATGGAAGAACCCTTGACCTTGTGCTTTCAAATATAGATACAGTTGATCTGAGCGAAGAATCGGAGATACTTATTCCCATTGATCAACACCATCCTCCTATGTTAGCCTCTATCAAATATACAGAAAATAAAACAAGTAAAATCCACGGATATGAAAATAGATTTAACTTTAAACGAGCAGATTTTTTACACCTTTATGTTCTGCTTAGGGAAGAAAATTGGAATGATATTCTGAATTGTGATGATGTAAATCTAGCTGTAGATGTGTTTTATGATAAGTTGTATTCAATTTTTAGTAAATGCGTTCCAAAAACTAAGTCTTATAAACGGAGATATCCGGTCTGGTTCACTAAGGATTTGATACGTAAACTGAAGCTTAAAGAAAAAATTAGGAAAATAAAAGGAAAAAATAATTTTAATTTGGTTATGTATAAAGAATTAAGAGCAAATATTAAGAAGGAAATGAATATTGCGTTCAAACAATACATCGAAAGTATTGAGTTAGAAATACCAACGAACATACATTCATTCTGGAATTTTATAAAAAACAAAAGAAAAAACTGGAATAAAAGTACAGTGATGAAATTAGATGGTAAAGTATTCAATAGTAATGAAAGTATTGGGAATTGTTATGCAGAATATTTTTCTTAAATGTACTCAGAAAATACTGCATCATACAATCCGCTCTGTTCAAATGGTAACTCGAACGTACAATTGGATTTGCTTCTCTTGGGTAGAATAACTATCTGTGAGATCGAGAAAGCATTAACGAAACTCAAGCCAACGAAATCGTCAGGACCAGATGGTATTCCTCCGTTTATTTTCAAGGGATGCAAAGATCAATTACTGTATCCATTGGCAATACTGTTCAATATGATTGTTAGATCTTCGATTTTTCCTGATGCTTGGAAATATTCAAAAATTACTCCTATTCCCAAAACTGGTGACCTTAGCTTAATCAGTAATTATATTGTCAACTCCTGCAAAGCTATTTGAAAGTATTATTTTTGAACGTATAATGAATCATGTAAAACCCATTATTTCTATTCGTCAGCATGGTTTCATGCCAATGCGTTCTACCACCTCAAATTTAATCCAATTTTCAGAGTATATTTCAGAGCATTTGGATGAGAGCGGCCAAGTTGATGTTGTATTTACTGACTTTCAGAAAGCGTTTGACAAAGTAGATCATGATATACTTTTAAAGAAAATTGACTCCTTGAATTTCTCTCAGGGCTTTTACTCCTTGATAAGGTCTTACCTAGTTAACAGAAAACAATATGTGTGTTATAAAGGATATTCATCTCACAACTTTATAGCCAATTCAGGTGTTCCACAGGGCTCAAATCTAGGACCTTTACTGTTTCTAATTTATGTTAATGATGTTGTAGATGTCGTGTCTAAGTTTGAAATATTACTCTTTGCCGATGATCTGAAGGTATTTTCTGCAATTAAATCCACTGATGACTGTAAGAATTTACAAAACGATCTAAATGCTATATCATTGTGAAGTAAAGAAAATAAATTACCATTCACTGTAAATAAATGTGTTAAAATGTCTTTCACAAGATGTCGCCAGCATATCGGGTATACTTACATCATCAGAGGTTCCGTCTTGAAGGAAGTCGAACAAAAGATGGATTTAGGTATTCAGTTCAATATAGATTTGAAATTTGGAAGTCATATTGAATATATAGTTAATAAAGCCTATAGAAATTTGGGTTTCATATTTCGAAATTCCTTAAATTTTCAATGTATAACGTTATTTATTTTATACAACTCTTTAATAAGACCGAAACTAGAATATGGTTCTATTATCTGGAGTCCTTCAGACACTAAGTACATCAAATTAATTGATAAAGTACAAAAGCAATTCTTAAAGTATGTGTACTGGAAACAGTCACACGAGTACCCGACATTTCTGTCCTACTCCACAATGTTATCACACTTTGGTGTTAAAACTTTGGAACAAAGACGTAAAAAGTCCATGATGTTATTTTTGTATAAAATATTGAATAGTAAAATTGATGATGAAGAGTTACCTGGAAGGATACCATTTTACGTTCCTCGGAAGTCTGGCAGGTTCAAGAATTTGTTTTACATTAAGAAATGCTGCACAGAAGCCCATAAGAATTCTCCTCTTAATAAAATTCTGAAACTTTATAATACATTAAATACATATAATTTGGATATCTTTTTCATGAATCGAATCAACTTTGAATTGGCGTGTGATACTTTCCTATAATGCACATACTGTTGAATATTATCTCTGTTTTCTGTATATGTTTTTTATTTCATTCTTCTAGTTGTTCTTTTATTTCTCTTCTATTTGAATTCACAGTTTTCAAATGACCTATAAATTAAACACTTTATTTCTCTTTTAGAATATTATTTTGGATAATGTGTCATGTGTCATGTTTAATACTAAGACTGTATAACAATGTGTTACTTTGTGTTAGGCACCACTGTAAAATAATAATTATTAATGTAGTAACTGTATATTTTTATTGTATTACCAACTTTGTATTGTTTGGGTAGTTCATTGTATTCTTTGTATTGTCTTTTTTCATTTAATGTTTAGTAGTATAACTATTAATTTTACTGTATATTGTGAACATTGTAATTGGGCAAAAAGCCTGTTATGTTCATCAATCAATCAATCAATCAATCAATCAATCAATCAATCAATCAATCAATCAATCAATCAATCAATCAATCAATCAATCAATCAATCAATAAATAAATGAATAAATAAATAAATAAATAAATAAATAAATAAATATTCCATTAACTTATTAACATAATGTAACAAACATTACATTTTGTAATGAAATATAAATTCAAAGAAAGGGGGATCATAATCATATGCAGCCTACACCATGTATAGCCTGGTAGGCCTGATTTTTAATATGATTGTGCTACTGTAGTTATTAATATGTCCAGTTACTAAAATTCTGATATTTTGATATTCTGCTTCACGAGTCACCATTACGAAGAGGCTCAACTTCGTCACTGATTAATACAATAATCTTCAAAGTCATCTACTTAAATGCTGAAATAAATATACCACCTCCGGTCTTGGACCGTTCCAACTCGTTCTTTGAATACTCTTCTTTTATTTTTCACCCTTCTTTCTTAGGTTGATGTACAGGTGTATTAAATGGAACCTCTTATTCTGCGCAAAAAGAGAACAGGAGAAAGGTGACAAATTAATAACATTACGCCTGGCACGGTTCAGAAGACTGTTAATGCTACACATGGCTGACTTGATCGTTAACGTTAATGCCATGTCAGTTAACGCCACATTAAAATCTTAACAAGGTGTTAACTAACGCTCTGTTATCAGATTTTTAACAGTGGTTGATGAAACTGACCCTAAGACTGGTACTATTACTCTCAACACTTGATTTTGAAACAGTACATATTCAAACTTTTGTTCCCTTCAAAATACTCCCAACCCAATGCTATACACTTGTCCCACTGCCTTTGTCATTCTTGGCAGACGTGCAAGAAACCATTACTCGACAACAGCTTCAGAACCACCTCGAAAGCTTTCACTGCATGGGTTTCACTGTCGAACACACATCATCCTTTAATGTCCTTCTTGGCCATCGGGTAGAGTGCAGCAGTGTATAGCAATAGAATAAATCCTGATAGAATAATATAGGTTTGGCATTATGTACATACAAATGGAAGAATCATGAATTGGAGACATACTTTAAATAAACTACTGTACACTGCCAAAATGTAGGAGTAGATTAAATCTGGCAAATAAATGGTGTATTATAATGCCAGGATTGGGTTAACCCTTAATTTGTTGTGCACAGAGATTTCTTCCGGGCCTGTTACACTTTGCACGACAGAATTTGTTACCTTCAACTGGCAAAGCTATCCCACACCTATACCTTCCTTCCTCCCCATTAATTTGGAATTGCCTTGCGTGAAATTCATCGTGGTAGCTTATCTGCTGTGGCAAGGAAGGGGCATTTCTGAGACCGTTGTCTGAGCCCAGACATTTCCTCTGTATGCAACTAATAAGTGTGGTTCTATATGTTCTGCTTATGTGGTTTTATTTTCATCATTACGTGTTCACAATTGTGATTTACTGCCAGAGGCTGTTGGTACGTAATATTTTGTACGTAGTAGGATCAATTTTAAGAAAACATACTTATCAGTCATTGCAGTTTTTTTAGGACCACACGATCACACTAAGCAGCTAATAAGGATTTGTTTTTTCTTTACTGAAAATTTATTTGAATCCTATACATGACTGACTGGAGCATATATTAGTGTTGGTCAAAGTCTTTCCCTAGAAAGTTACACCATAACAGTATTTTTGATATATTTTTTGTAGCAAGGTGGATTCATGAGAGGAGGAATGGATAAGAAAATTACTCAAAGAAATTCCAGATGAATCAGATGTTTCAGGTTTAACAGACGAGGAGGAAGATTATGTTTTAGAACTGAGTGACCACCCTTCGGAAAGCGAACAATCCTGTAATGAACATGTCATTGTTCTGATATTTTTTATTTAAAAACAGGGGTAAAAGGGGATTTATCACTCTTCTTTGCATTCACAAGTATTAGAGCAATAAATGTCTATGTAATTTTTCCTGGCAAACGGGAAATGTCTCGTGAACTTTGCTTGTATTATTGGAAGACGCAACACTCTTTACCCTCCATTCTACGACAGCTGAAGACGAAAGAAAAGCAACTTGCTGGAATTCAAGATGAACCCCATGTCCCGGAAACACAAACCAAGAAATTAGGCACTGTGCATTTTGTACCTGCAAACCAAACGGATCTTCAAGAATGTCGTAATTTTGTGTCGAAGGTTTTTGTTCGCAAAACATCGCGTGGCGTATTGTGCCAATTATGCAAACAATGGGGATTCTCTTTCTTTTTCTTTTGCTAGTCGCTTTACGTCGCACCGACACAGATATGTCTTATGGCAATGATGGGAAGGAGTGGGAAGGAAGCGGCCGAGACCTTAATTAAGGTACAGCCTGGTGTGAAAATGGGAAACCATGGAAAACCATCTTCAGTGCTGCCGACAGTGGGGTTTGAACGTACCATATCCCGAATACTGGCTACTGGCCGCACTTAAGCGACTGCAGCTATCGAGCTCGGTATGGGGATTCTCAAGAAGACGAGAATTTCAATGAATGATGAAATACTTTCATACATGGCATGAAATTAGGTTCCATACTGAGGAAAGAACGTAATTATAAACATGACTGAATCAATAATAATGTTACAGGCTTTACATCACACTTACAGTTTTTGGAGACTACGAGGAGCTGGAATTTAGTCCTGCACGAGTTCTTTTACGTGCCAGTAAATCTACCGGCACGAGGCCGACGTATTTGAGCACCTTCAAATACCACCGGACTGCAAGTTGGGGTCAGCAGGTCAGTGCCTCAACCGCCTGAGTCACTCAACCCGGCATAGTGACTAAATTGTGGACATTCTTGAGTTTTCTTTAGTACGGATATTGTAGTGTTCAATTTTGGACCCAAAGTTGGGCAAATGTACATCATCTTCAGAATTTAGAACAAACTTCCAGAATGTTTTCTCACTATTTTCAATTATACAGAGTGCTTTATAGATTAAGTTTTGTTGCCATTTTTGTGCAGATGACCTATTACTTTTCTATTCTAAACATATGTTCACTTTCAACATTCTTATTTTAACTGGTGCATTTCTTTGGTATGAGATAAACCCCATGGTCATAATTAGGGCTCGAAAGCTGACGAAAAGTCCTTTTTTCCTAGTGGCCCAGCATAATATATGTTCATTCTGGGTCACTAAAGGCCAAATGGTAGGTTTTATTTGTATTTTTTTCTTTGGCACTGCCGGCATTTCTTGGCTTATAGATCCTTTTTTAGCCTTTTTTGGGCCCAACAGCATTTTTTTTAAACTTCACCTTCTTTCGACTATTTAACGTCAAAAACTTCATTGGCCATCGGGTAGAGAGCAGCAGTGTATAATAATAGCATAAATCCTGATAGAATAATATACGTTTGGCATTTCTCTGGTATGAGATAAACCCCATGGTTATAATTAGGGCTACATAAATCTGTACTTGCCCGTTCTCAGTTTGAAACAGTAGTTTATCCATCTTTTCTGTAGTAATAGAGAAAATAAAATGAAAAAATTAAACTAATGCTTGGGGGAAAAAAAAAAAAAACTCCAGGGGTATCAAATTATGTGCAAGATAAGTGAAATATTGAAAGGAGAAAATTTTGATGAGAGTGTTTTTGAAGAAGTATGAACCCAATAACATCCGTTGATACGGAGAGAAGTTCCTGGATGTTTCGCGATGTCCTGTCTGAAAACCAACCATCCTTTAAACCTAAGAACCTGGAGATGACTATTGTGATATACTGCAAAGCCAACTGAGATAAGGTTTCTGAATTTCAATTTCTGTAACCCTAGTGTGGTTAAGCCAAATAGGATTCCAGTTACACTAATTTCAATATCTTTCTCCAGAATGTCTGTTGAAGGTATGCAGAATTCATTATAGGTGGAAAAAAACATATCGAATTCTGCAAGTACATTTTTAACCCTAGACCGGGCGCGCCAATTTCTGTCACACTACCGGGCGCGTGGTTGACTTTGTCAACCGGTTACGTTTTCAGTCGCTTACAGGCTTCCAATCGCATGAACATTTCATTTAATGGCGTTTTATCTTTTGTTTCAATGTTATTCTCCAAATAAAATAAAAAACTTGTATCAGTGATCAATATGAATGTACTTAAAATGGATAATCACGAACACGTGAACTAATTTTGATAGGGACATGAATACTGCGCCTATTTACAATGAGTTAAGCAGTAGATACATAATTGAATTAAAATAATGGTCATATTTTAATATTTGCACAATTATACAATGAAATGATCAGATATAATAGCAAACAATTACTGGATGAAAAGTAAACTTTGTTGTAATGTCCAAGAAATCTTTCTCACCTTATCCCCCGAGCAATACCATAATTTCACTTCGGTTTGCAAATTTAGCATCGCACTCACGGCTGTAATTCATTTCCTCCCGCTTCCTAGAAATGTACAAATTAGTCCAACCATCTCAGCGTTTATCAACTGCATGACACAGTCAATTTCTGGTGATACCTTCCTCGCCTCTCCTTCCGGTCCTGGCAGTATTTTTACAATATTCCTCGCTTTTGCCCTTGAAGTAAGTTTTGAAAAGTCCGTCTTGGACTACATTGTTCCTCCATCTCTCCCAAAAATAAATTCCCTTTCGTTATCGTCTTCATAGATCTCACTGTCCGAATCGGCCTCCTGCTCTGTATCATTGTTATGATCCTGATCCGATATGTTTATAATTTCTTCCTCCCCATCCGAAAAATCCGAGGCAGAGTCCTTTATTTCATCGGACAACTGGCTCAAAATGTCAGGTATGTCTTCATCTTTGACAAAACGAGACCTAGAATAGAAATATACTACATGTAATTATGCCTGACTTTGCCTAATTACCCGAAAAGTACAGAGGAAAGGAAATTTGAAGGAAAGAAATTTTACTTACATGACCAGGCGCACGGTTGACTTTGTCAACCAGCTTCGGGTTCCAAGAGTTCGCTCGAAATAATTACACACGTATCACTTCCACTGTTGTTGAAACTTGACTGAACTGAAGGTCAAGAGTGAGAGCAAAGGTATTAGTTGCAAGGTGGTGAAAGGCTGACAGTTCTAGGAATTACGGCGTAAAATAGCGCGCTGGTTGACAAAAACAACCAGCGCGCCCGGTCTAGGGTTAACAAACATAGAATTCCTTTTTTAAATTATGTTAACCTAAAATATATATAATGTCTAAAAGAAGTATTTCACTCATATTTTTGCACTGTATATTGCATACCACCAGAATTTTGCACTTAAATATATTATTCCATCATTAAATATGTAATTAAAACTAAAATCATGAATGAACGCGGATCACATGTTTACGTCCTATTTTCCAGATTTTAGGTCCTATTTCTCCAGGGGATATTTTTTAGGTCTTTTACAAGTCTTTTTCACGCACTTTACAGGTCTTCAACTTCCGAGCCCTAGTTATAACATTCTAACGATTGGTTCTTGTTCCTTATTCATTTGAATAAATCATGTAGGAATATTGTGCATTTGCTTTAAAATTGGCCATCAAACATGAAAAGGAACACTAATGTTTTCCAGTAAATAAGGTTAGCTACAGGATGAAAACACGACTCTTTCTTGAAACCGGAGATTTCCTCTGTGCACGACTAAAAGTGCTATAATTCTCGCACGACTTTTTAAGTGATAAAATTCTTTCAGAGAGATATGATTAATGTGGGATTAGGGCAAGATACCCTCAAAACCGGATGAAAGCAGTAATTAGACCAAACTACAGGCAACAGGACAGGAGGGGCAGAAACAACAATAGAGATATTAATTTTGATTAGTATTACACGTAAAGTGCTTATACGTAGAGCTGTTGATCAATTCAAAATTTTGATTGGTTTATCGCATGCCTTTAATCGATTAATCGGGTTCACACAGTATAAAATCAAGAAAAACACCTGGCATAATATATATTTATGGGGGTAAAAGGTGGGAGGGTAAATTTTTTAAAATGAGTGTGTATACATCTTAAAACTTTAAAATTTACAGATGTAAAAATTGGTAGTTAGAATCTCCTCTAAAAATACAGGAAAACGTATTTTTTGTTTCCTGTAAATCCCAATAGGAGGGGTGTAAAAGGGTGAAAAATGGGTTGAATGCCTTTAATGAGGATACACATATCTTAGAAACGAAAGATATTACAGAACTGAAAATTTGTATATGGGATCTCCTTTAAAAATAAAGAAACACGTACTTTTAGTTTTGGAAAATCCAATTAATGGCGGTTAAACAGGAGTGACAAATTGGGTGAATTTTTGAAAGACTATATCTACAGAATATCTTGGAAACGTAAAATGTTACAGACGTAAAAAGTGGGTGTTTGTAATCTCCTGTAAATCTAAAGAAACATAGGTGATTTGTGTTTGGAAACTCCACTTAAGGGGAACTCAAAAGGGGTGAAATTTTAAAATGAGAATTTTTACAGTTTATCTCAAAAAACTTAACATGTTACAGAAGTGAAAAATGGTATTTTTTATCTCTATTAAACATAAAGAAACGTGTATTTTTAGCTTTCGGAAATACCACTTGGGTGGAGGGGGGGGGGGGTAAAAGTGACTGAAAATGGTGTTGAATTCTTTTAATTAGGCTACTGATATCTCAAAAATGAAGATGTTACAGACGTGAAATTTGATATTTGCAATCTGCTTTAAAAATAAAGAAACACGTATTCTCGGAAAATCCAATGAAGTGGGGGGGGGGGTGAAAGAATTGAAAAATTAATTGATTTAATTGAATGAGAATACATACATCTAATAAAAACTAAAGTTGTTACAGACGTGAAAATTCGTATTTGGATCTCCTTTAAAAACAAAGAAAAACGCGTTTTGGGGGGAAACCATCTTGGAGGGCGGGAGTGTAAAGGAGTTGAATTCCTTTCATGAGGACACATAAATCAAAAACTGAAGAAGTTAGAGTCGTGATAATTGGTATTTAGAAGATCCTTTACTATTAAAGAAACAAGTACTTTTTGCGGGAAAATTCACTTGGGGCGGGGGGGTGTAGTGTGAAATGAAGTGAAAAAAGTAAATTATTTTTATGGGGATACTTATATCTCAAAACTGAAGGTAATAGACGTGAACATTGGTGTTTGAAATCTTCTTTAAACATAAGAAACAAGCCTTCTTTTAATTTTTTTTTTGGGTGGGGGGTGTGCCGGTAAATAAACTTAACGGCGGTGGGGTGTAGAAGGAGGTGAGACCAATTGATTTTACTGTTCTTAATGTACTTATAAGGATCCTCGGCAGCGCGCCGGCCTCTCACAGCTGGGTTCCGTGGTTCAAATCCCATTCACTCCATGTGACATTCGTGCTGGACAAAACGGAGGCGGGACAGGTTTTTCTCTGGATACTCCGGTTTTCCTGTCATCATCCATTCCAGCAACACATAATAATAATAATAATAATAATAATAATAATAATAATAATGTTCCGGACCGTCGTCAAATGTGCGGACCGCGCTGGAAACAGCTCCTGGACGGGTAATGACTAAGAATGCAGTCCGGCCGCGGGTTCACTGCCTTCTAGCTTCTAGGCACCCAATATGACACCACGCCGGATCTCCTGAAGGATTTTATCCATATTAAAAATGATTATAGGAAAAGATGGCAAAGATTTACGGACCCAACTGACCGGGAGGAATACCTGAGCCTAGCCCGGGAAGTACGAAATCGATTGCTGGAAAAGAAGATTGAAAAATAGGAGGAAACATGCCGTAATCTAATAGAAAACGAGTCAGATCGGGAATTTTGGTGGGTTCTCGCAGAAAACGAGTCAGACCGCGAATTTCGGCGGATTATATATCTAAAACAATAATAATTCAATTATAAATTTCAGTTAATACCGTAGCGAAGCACGGGTATCTTGCTAGTATATTTATAATTCTATATGCTACAAAGAAGAAGACATATTTCTTTATATTTTAAATTTTAATTGTAGTGGTGACATGCAAGTAATAAGGAAAGAAAAAACAGTTTAGTTAATATTTTAAATATATTTCAGTATTGATTACTTTATGATCTAAGAGCCGCCCTTCTCTCAGTAACAATATTCCAGCATCAATGAACACACTCTCACAGGAAACTGGAGAAGCTGAAACACAAAGCAACTTTTTCACTGTGTATGCAAGATGTGGAAGCTGGACAGAATGTATTTTCCATCACATCAGAGGGTCTGAGAAGTCATCACCTAGTTCCATCGATGACTTGTAGACTTGAAATCAAAATAGCAAGACCAGAATCCTGTTCGTCTTCATCAATTTCAAAATTCAGTTTGCTCTTCTTGCTATATGGTTTTATTGGAACTTGTATTCCACCCACATCTCCCTCCAAAATTATTTTCCGTATGGTTTCAGTATGGTTCATGGTGTGGGTTACTGTAGTCACGTCCTAGTTCATGAACTATGGGCAACGGCTGAGTGGCATAGTAAGTGGTCCTGAGAGTCGGCATACCAGTTGCAATGGAATGCATCTCGGACATATTCTGAGTAATGGCCCTCCTTGTGCTCACAAGGCTAGGACTATACAATCCACTGGTGGTCCATAACCCGTTAGAGGAGAGATCCTCACTTGGACTATGTGTAATTAGGGTAGCACCCTGCTTCATGAATTACCAAGCTCAGAACATTTTAAGCAAGCCTCGGACATATGGGAGTAACGGAGACCCACTCCCATTTGCCAGGCGGGGACTCCTTGGAAACAACTTTGGGAACGAAATGGAATTCGATGGGGAGCTATCAGTATTAATGGGGCTTATGGAAGAAGGAAAGAAGAACTGGCTGAGTCAGCAAAGAGAATGCATTTGGATGTGCCAGGAGTAAGTGATATTCGGGTAAGGGGTGATAACGAGGAAGAGATAGGAGATTATAAAGTGTACTTGACGGGTGTTAGAAAGGGAAGGGCAGAGTATGGGGTAGGGCTGTTTATCAGGAATACCATTGCACGCAACATAATTTCTGTTAGGCACGTAAATGAGTGAATGATGTGGGTAGATTTGGCAGTTGGAGGAATTAGGACAAGAATTGTCTCAGAGTATTCTCCATGTGAGGGTGCAGATGAGGATGAAGTTGACAAGTTTTATGAAGCATTGAGTGACATCGTGGTCAAGGTCAACAGCAAGGATAGAATAGTGCTAATGGGCAATTTCGATGCAAGATTTGGAAATAGAACTGAAGGATACGAAAGGGTGATTGGTATGTGGGGAAGATATGGAAGCTAATGGGAATGGGAAGCCTTTGCTGGACTTCTGTTCTAGTATGGGTTTAGCAGTTACGCTACATTCTTCAAGCATAAGGCTATTCACCGCTACACATGGGAGGCTAGGGGTACCAGATCCATAATAGACTATATCTTAACCAACTTTGAATTCAGGAAATCTGTTAGGAATGTACAAGTTTTCTGGGTATTTTTCGATGATACAGACCACTATCTGATCTGTAGTGAACTAAGTATCTCTAGGCCTAGGGTAGAGAAATTGAAATCTGTCTGCAAACTAATAAGAGTAGAAAATCTCCAGGATGAGGAAATTAGACAGAAGTACATGGATATGATTAGTGAGAAGTTTCGAACAGTAGACAATAAGCAGATTCAGGATATAGTAAGAGAATGGGTGGCATACAGGGATGCTGTAGTAAAAACAGCAAGGGAATGCCTAGGAATAACTGTGTGTAAAGATGGGAAGTGAGAGCAGCTTGTAAATATGAAAAGAAGGCTTATCAGAAATGGCTCCAAACAAGGGCCGAGGCAGACAGGGATTTGTACATAGATGAAAGAAACAGAGTGAAACAAATAGTTGTAGAATCCAAAAAGAAGTCATAGGAAGATTTTGGTAATAACCTGGAAAGGCTAGGTAAGCAGCAGGGAAACCTTTCTGGACAGTAATAAAGAATCTCAGGATGGGAGGGAAAAAGGAAATGAGCAGTGTTTTGAGTAATTCAGGTGAACTCATAATAGATCCCAGGGAATCACTGGAGAGGTGGAGGAAATAGTTTGAACATCTTCTCAACGTAAAAGGATATCTTCCTGGTGGTGTTGCGAATAACCAAGCTCCTGGGGAGGAGGAAAATAATGTTGGTGAAATTACGCTTGAGGAAGTGGAAAGGATGGTAAATAAACTCCATTGTCATAAAGCAGCAGGAATAGATGAAATTAGACCTGAAGTGGTGAAGTATAGTGGGAAGGCAGGGATGAAATGGCTTCATAGAGTAGTAAGATTAGCGTGGAGTGTTGGTAATGTACCTTCAGATTGGACAAAAGCAATAATTGCACCTATCTATAAGCAAGGGAACAGGAAGGATTGCAACAACTATCGAGGTATCTCCTTGATTAGTATACCAGGCAAAGTATGCACTGGCATCTTGGAAGGGAGGGTGCGATCAGTCGTTGAGAGGAAGTTGGATGAAAACCAATGTGGTTACAGACCACAGAGGGATTGTCACTATCAGATTTTCAGTATGCGCCAGGTAATTGAAAAACGTGATGAGAGGAATAGGCAGTTTTGTTTATGTTTTGTAGAATTAGAAAAAGCATATGACAGGGTACTGAGGGAAAAGTTGTTCGCCATACTGGGGACTATGGAATTAAAGGTAGATTATTAAAATCAATCAAAGGCATTTATCTTGACAACTGGGCTTCAGTGAGAATTGATGGTAGAATGAGTTCTTGTTTCAGGGAACTTATAGGGGTTAGACAAGGCTGTAATCTTTCACCTTTGTTGTTCATAGTTTACATGGATCATCTGCTGAAAGGTATAAAATGGCAGGGAGGGATTCAGTTAGGTGGAAATGTAGTAAGCAGTCTGGCCTATGCTGACGACTTGGTCTTAATGGCAGATTGTGCCGAAATTTAGCAGTCTAGGAACTTGAAAATAGGTGCAATGAGTATGGTATGAAAATTAGCCTCTCGAAGATTAAATTGCTGTCAGTAGGTAAGAAATTCAACAGAATTGCAAGTCAGACTGGTGATATAAGGCTAGAGCAGGTCGACAATTTCAAGTATTTGGGTTGTGTGTTCTCCCAGGATGGTAATATAATAAGTGAGATTGAATCAAAGTGTCGTAAAGCTAATGCAGTGAATTCGCAGTTGCGATAAACAGTACTCTGTAAGAAGGAAGTCAGCTCCCAGACGAAACTATCTTTACATCGGTCTGTTTTCAGACCAACTTTGCTTTATGGAAGCGAAAGCTGGGTGGACTCAGGATATCTTATTCATAAGTTAGACGTAACAGACATGAAAATAGCGAGAATGATTGCTGGTACAAACAGGTGGGAACAATAGCAGGAGGGTACTCAGAATGAGGCGATAAAGGCTAATTTAGGAATTAACTCTATGGATGAAGCTGTACGCATAAACCAGTTTCGGAGGTGGGGTCATGTGAGGCGAATGGTGGAGGATAGGTTACCTAGGAGAATAATGGACTCTGTTATGGTGGGTAAGAAAAGTAGAGACGACCAAGACGACGATGGTTAGATTCAGTTTTTAACGATTTAAAGAGACGAGGTATGAAACTAAATGAGGCCACAGCACTAGTTGCAAATAGAGGATTGTGGCGACATTTAATAAATTCACAGAGGCTTGCAGACTGAAAACTGAAAGGCATACCACTCCATAATGATAATGTATGTAATGTATGTATGGATTCCCGTTCCATTTTTTCAAACAGTCTAATATACGGAAATCTAGGATTGAGAGTTGTGGCTACTGGGCATGCCTTCAAATTACACCAATCTTTTATCCTAGCCATTAAATCTTCTATAAGAGTCCTTTTAAATCTAGCTATGTACCCAGGATCGACATCGGAGCAAAGTAAAGATAATTTCAAGTCTGTTACTGCAGGCAATACAACACTACCTGTCACATATTTGTTACCACCAAGGTGGTCTGACGTTTCTAAACATGGCTTAAGGGACACAATCATTTTTTCTATCATCTCCCATTCAATTATTGTTAGAGGCCTGATATTCGACGAGCGAGTCGACAGGATGTCTATTATACCCCTTTTAGCTTTCATAAGGGTACTGAATATTAAATGTGTACTATTCTATCAAGTAACTATGTTCTGTTTTAAATTACATGCATCAAGGCCTTGTTTTTTTTTTGTTTTTCTTTTAAAAATCAAGCTGATTCTCTATATATGGGCTGTGTTTAAAATGCCCCACTATTTTCCTAAGCTCTGGAAAGTAATATTTCAATAGCAGCATCCTTGATAGCTTTAATTGCAGAGTGTAGGCTGCACATCAAAAATTGTCATACTTCACTCTTTCAACTCCTAGAAAGATATCTCTTGTATTATCAATGCAAACAGCTACAACTTTATCTTCCAACCCTCAATCATGAACTATATCTTCGAACTCTTCTGTGCAGTTAGGGACATTGTGGTTTTCTGTATGATGTTTAACTTGTAATGTTAAATTATATATTCCCAATTTGAATCAATCCAGTGAGCTGTAATCCCCAAGTAACTAACAGTTCAATACTGAAGACCAAGAATCCCCTGTGAGACTAACAAATTCTGCTTGTTTCAGTTCATCTAATAATTTTGATCCTTCTACATTACACAACTTGTCAATTTTTTTTGTTACCGTGTCTCTACAGGGAAGACGGTAAGTGTGAGAATGGACAGTTTTCCGTAAAACCTCTTCAAGACCATGATCCAAGACAATGTTGACCGGCCTACTATCCTGCACAATCCACTTCACTAGTTTATTCATAACTTTGGTTTCCTTATTCGAGGACATGGGTTTCACTATTAGGTGCTCCATCATTTACTGAGAAGATGTACTAGTAGCAACATTGGGGCATGCAGGTACACTTTGGAAAGGATGAATATATTTACGATGATAATGAAGACTACTTCTGTATGTTCAACCCTTGTTCCGTTCCTCTACGGGGTCAGATATGAAGCAAGCTTCGAATATAAATGAACGACTTTCCACATTTCATACAAAACACTGTATTTCTGTCTGTCATCTTACTACAATTGTTTGAATTCAAAATTTTCACCTAGTTTTCCTAGCATCAGTTCAGTAAGGCATATTTGTAATCTAAGCTCACACACACTGAATGTGAATATATATCGTCTTCTGAACAATAACCACATACAAACTGAGGTTTATGTTGTTGCCTTTTCTGCTGTGTCTTTCTAGCAACTGACATCTGTCTATATGCACATTACCTGGAAACTCCCAGAAATTCCTTAATGACAGTCCCTACCTTCCGTACCCCTATCCATTTTACTGTAAACTGTGTTTTGTAAATGTCCCCAATTATACTACAATAGCTTGTCCGGTATTTCCTTTTCGATATTTGAAAAAACAATGGTCTTAATCATCGTTTTAGAAGAACGCACTTACGGAGGTATTATTGCTTTTACTTTTCTGAAAGAAATATACGAACTTCAGCTTACTTTAATGACCTGTCACTCATACAATAGCCGAGGCTAGCATGCCAAATGGCAAATAATAATACAATACAAAGGTTTAGTGTCCTACAAAACAGTGATTTTTTCCTTCACCGTACTAAAATTTTAATTGGTATGATTAATCGTGTCCACCTTGGTGGTGTAGTGGTTAGTGTGATTAGTTGCCACCCCTGGAGGCCCAGGTTCGATTCCCGGCTCTGCCACGAAATTTGAAAAGTGGTACGAGGGCCGGAACGGGGTCCACTCAGCCTCGGGAGGTCAACTGAGTACAGGTGGGTTCGATTCCCACCTAAGCCATCCTGGAAGTGGTTTTCCGTGGTTTCCCACTTCTCCTCCAGGCAAACTCCGGGATGGTACCTAACTTAAGGCCACGGCCACTTTGTTCCCTCTTCCTTGTCTATCCCTTCCAATCTTCCCATCGCCCCACAAGGCCCCTGTTCAGCATAGCAGGTGAGGCCACCTGGGCAAGGTACTGGTCATTCTCCCCAGTTTTATCCCCCGACCCGATGTCTGACGCTCCAGGACACTGCCCTTGAAGTGGCAGAGGTGGGATCCCTCGCTAAGTCCGAGGGAAAAACCAACCCAGGAGGGTAAACGGATTAAGAAAGGAAGATGATTAATCATTTAAAGCACATTGACTGGTTAATAAGATTGTTGGATTAATCCGTTAACTGGTTTGGTTAATCTGTTAAATCAATAACTCTACTTATAAGCATCATGGAAAAGAGAGTATGATTACTGGTCAAAAATACAGGAAACGAAAACTAATGCATTTATAGCCCTGGCGGGGCTGCCACAAACATCTTTCTCAGTACACAACAATTAACTGAGAAATGCAACTAGAAGAATACAGATGATGTTGAGAAAGCAGAAGGATTAAAGGTAACCAGAACCGTTATTCCTCTAATGATGATGATCATCATCATCAATGTCTCACTTCAGTCACCCAGGTGTGGTTAACAAGCCTCCTCCACTCCTTCCTGTCCTTCCACTTTTTCTGCTCCATTACTTCTGCCACATCCAAATCAGCTTCTTAAATTTTCAAATTTCTTTTCTCAAAATGTACTTAACCAATACAGTCTTCAGAATGAGCCTTTCTGATTACTTCAATCTAAAAAAGATATATTTTCCTTGACTATTTAAAATGAACTTTTACCATATTTTAATATTTCATTCTTTAAAAATGTTGGGAACAAAAACACAGTCGCCTCATCCCCCAGCTTACCTGACCTTCTTACTCACCTCCAAAAGAAACCATGTCCCTTAGCACATGTCGAGGATGCAACGTTTACAAAGTTGCCGCCTTTTCTCAACAGGATGTATATGTGTTTAACACATTTGATGTTTTAAAGTGAATAATACTGCAATTACTATATTTCAGAATTACACAGCCACACAACACACAGTATTGCCAACTTCACATTTAATCACCAACTAAATGGTAAAGTCTAAAATTGATATTTACAACCATGCACCATGAGGGCTGTACAGCAACTGGTCTTTGTTCATAGACATTGTCTGTCAAGATGGTTTGGGAGGGAGGGTGGACATAGAGCTCCTTTACAACATCTTGGAACAGTCATATCTTAACAAAAGGTCCACATTAAAATAAGAAATAAACATTGGAAAATGAACCCTTAAAGTTTCAGTTTCCTACATTGGACAATTCCAGACAAAATGGATTTAAAAATATTAAGGAATAGAGTTCATGGAACTGAGCTAGTTGGCTGTGTGGTTAAGGTCGCAAAGCTGTGAGCTTCAATTTGGGAGATAGTGGGTTCGTACCCCATTGTCGGCAGTCTTAAAGAAGGTTTTCTGTAGCTTCCCATTTTCACTCCAGGCAAATGCTGGGGTTGTACCTTAATTAACACCATGGCTGCTTCCTTCCCACTCCCAGCCATTTCCTATTCCATTGTCGCCATAAAGACCTATATTTGTCGTTGCGACGTAAAGCGAGAAAGTTCATGGAGAACTGCAATCAAAGATTTGTTCATGTTTTTGGTGCAAGTCAGTGCTATAAGAGAAATCATCTTCCTTTATAAAAATGTTTCTCTCCCCATTGTCCTGGTTTCGATCTCCATCGCATCCTCCTCTCTATAATCTAGTTTAAAAGACTTGAACTTCTTTTCGGAAGAACTGACACTTGGCCTCCTTCCAGCTGAAGGTTCTTCTGAGAACCACAGATGATATCATGAATTCCCCAACATTCCCCCCAAAGCTTTATTTAAAACTTCATACTAATACTAATAGTACTTGCTAGTACAGCATAGTACCTACATACATACATTATCATTATAGACTGTTATGTCTTTCAGCATTCAGTCTGCAAGCCTCTGTGAATTTACTAAACGTCGCCACAATCCTCGATTTGCAACTAGTGTTGTGGCCTCATTTAGTTCTATGCCTCTCATCTTTAAATCGTTAGAAACCGAGTCTAACCATCGTCGTCTTGTTCTCCCTCTACTTCTCTTACCATTCATGGCAGAGTCCATTATTCTCCTAGGTAACCTATCCTCCTCCATTCGCCTCACATGACCTCACCACCAAAGCCGGTTTATGCATACAGCTTCATCCATCGAGTTCATTCCTAAATTAGCCTTTATCTCCTCATTCCGAGTACCCTCCTGCCATTGTTCCCACCTGTTTGTACCAGCAATCATTCTTGCTACTTTCCTGTCTGTTACTTCTAACTTATGAATAAGATATCCTGAGTCCACCCAGCTTTCACTCCCGTAAAGCAAAGTTGGTCTGAAAACAGACCGATGTAAAGATAGTTTTGTCTGGGAGCTGACTTCCTTCTTACAGAATACTACTGATCGCAACTGCGAGCTCACTGCATTAGCTTTACTACACCTTGATTCAATCTCACTTACTATATTACCATCCTGGGAGAACCTGCTACAGGTAAAAAAAAGATGTTTGCATATCAACAAAATTATGAAAGAACAATGTACATCAGATCAAAACAAGCAAAGATAAAATCATTGCAGGATCAACTCTCATTTACTGCATCAAAAACACTCAAATAATTTCCTTCAATATTTAGTCTGAAAGCCTCTGTAAATGAACTGAGCACATCCGTAAAGTGGCATACAGGGCCATTGTTCTACTGACTCCTGTTTGCCTCAGAGACTTGGTGTCCATATTAATGTCACATCAAAATGTTAAGACCAATGAAATGCCTTCAGTTGATTCTTCACATCGAGTGGAGTGACTGTGAGAAATACTGATGTACTGCAGCAGGCACGGTCCACAGGTATAGAAGCTATTCTCTTGAAGAATCAACTGATATGGGCACGACATGAGCTCCAAATGGCAAAAGATCATCTGCTAAAGAGATCCTCTACAGTGAACTGCACGATGGGAAAAGAAAGACTGGGAGACAAAAGCACCGTTACCTACAAAAGATGTCCTGAACAGAACATAAAGCGCGCAAGCGGGAGTGTGCTCAGCTTGAGCAGTTAGCATGCAAGCGGTCAAGTTTTTATACACCTACAATGCAGAGGACATCCTTAATATGTAGTTTGTTGGCATCTCTTCAAAACAAATATTTAGTTCATCAGTCACTCCCAAGCACATCAAAGGGAAAGGGACAGTAATACAGCGCACTAATAACTGTGGCTGGATATGGTCAAGAATTTGTATTGTATTTGTGTAACTTACTGCCAACGGAACATCAGACATTTGTACAAATATGAGATCATGAATTTATTCGCTGCATAAAATGGTACACAGCAAACCACTGACCTATCCAAGACTTTTGATAGGGTAGATCAGGAGATATTACTGACAAAAATGAAGGCTATTGGACTAGATAAAAGAGCGATTGAATGGGTGGCTAAATTTCTAGAATACAGAACTCGGAGAATTAGAGTAGGTGAAGTATTATCTGACCCTGTATGATTAAGAAGGGGGTTCTGTAAGGCAGCACTGTTGAACCTTTATGGGTTCTTTTATTATTTATGTAAAAGATATAAATAAAGAACTGGAATCACAGGTATAGCTGAGGACAAAACATGACGACCTCAGTTCCTAGAAGCGAGCTGGAAGCCAGCTGTAAATCCCACCCTGCACCCTGCTGAGTTAATGAGCTCTAAGTGATCCTTGTTTGTTTTGGAGAGGCTGCCAAACCACTTTCTTCCTCACTCTCTGTAGCATTTACCCTTTCTTCGTGTAGAGTGCAGTAGCCGATTTGGCATCTATGGCTGCAGCAGAGGTAGTAAATCCTATTAGTCACTAATAGACACCGAGCTGCCACTGGAAAGTAGTGGTGTGAGGCGAGGTCGTTATGATTTGTCCCCAACTATAAGGCTTTTTGCAATGTCTCTTGTTGCGCCAGTGATGTCACTGATCACTTCATCATCTAGCACTGACACAGCATCGGACCACAGTTTCCTCCATACACCATTAATACATTTCGGAGTAATGTCAGGCAAGTTTGGCCCCGAGGTGTAGGGGGCAACACGTCCACCTGTCACCTAGCGGCCCCGGGTACTATTCCCAGCCAGGTCAGGGGTTTTTAATTGTAAATGATTTATATCCCTGGCCTGGGAACTGGGTGTTTGTGTCGTCCTTAATGTTCCTTTCCTCGCATTCAACACTTCCGCAATTACAATTACACGCAGGTACATATCATATGGTGCAAGTAGGAGAAAAAGATCTCAATAGGTCGACGCCCCGAACAAATAATATTTTAAAAAAGAAAAAAAGTCAGGCCAGGTGTCTCTAATAATATCAATCGCCATCTTAATATTAAACTGTCGCAAAAAAAATCTTGATGTTAAGTTCATCATTCGAATCACATTCTTCTCTGAGATTGGAAAAAGTTTAATGCAGATAGTATGCCTTGAATGTAGAAATAACTGTTAAAATCTGAATGAAGGTGCCACCTATTCAACACTAATATATGAGTCGTCCAGTTGCAAAACCTGTTATGTCCATTTTTTTCTCAAAATGACTTACTGTATGTACTTTACAATGGCGAAAAATGAAAGTATCCTCCAAATCAATACATCATATATTCCGTCATTAGACGGAGTAAACAAGATCAGACATGTTTCGGCTCGTTTGAGCCATCTTCAGTGAAAAAAATTAGGGGGGTTGGAATAATTTACATAATATGATTTGAAAAAATGCTAAAAAACATAATGAAAGCGCAAATGAAAAAACAAACAAAAGAGAGCCTATACGGAAACAAAATTAGCACAAATATACAATATTTACATCAATATGCAGAGCAAAAAACAACTTATTGTGACAAAATTCAGTGAAACAGGTGTTAATTTGAAATAATAATAGATACTAAAAACTGCGTTAACCTAAGAAACAAGGGAATGAGAAAACAAATGATGTAGATGGAAATGAATAATAGTAGCACATGGTGAGGTTGTGGACCTCATAGTTTACAAACTATTGGTTTATAAAAATCACAAAACAGTTTGAAATCGCTGTCAAAATCATCTTAGTGGAAACCCATCACCTCAAATTGGTCAGGAGGAGAGCGGGAGCAAACATTTTGAGAGAAACCAAGCCTGAATTAACCTGCAGGCGAAAAGCCTGTGATAAGGAGAAAAAAACACCATGAAATTTAAGGCTTTAGAAATAGCAGCATTCTCAATATTTTCTCAATCTAGCGGTCCCTTTCTTCATTATTGTTTCATAATGTTGGCTGGTGTTTTGCCATATTATAGAGGGGTCGGAAGAGCCGCATATAAAAATATGAGAAGCTGTGTTAGGTGGAAGACAGATGCATAGTAAATTGTAGTAATCTAGTGGAAACCGTCAATGAAGTTCTAATCTGTAATGGAAAAAATGAGGTTGTATGAGAAACATGGGTTGATAAGTAAAAAGTGTGGAATGGTTGTGAAGAATGCTTAAACTTACGGTGTGCAGTAGGTGGTGTCCTCTCTAGTGGCCTGGCTTTCTCAAAGTAACGGTCTCGTTCGCGTGATCGAGTCTATTGTTGGTTGGCTGTATTTGCTAGGTTGGAAGGAGCGGAGGGGGAGGGTTGGTGTGAGGAGGGGGGGGGGGGGAGTGGTGGTGAGTCGGGGAGATGGAGGTGGGGTTTGTTTGTGTTATGGAAATTCTGACAAATGTATGGGATGAATGTTTCAAGTAGAATGTTCTTTTTCTCGCTGACTTCATTTAAATTATGAGTGGGGTTCATAAACTGATCTAAATCGATGTGGATGCTCTCGAGAATGTTGAGTAAGGCGCCTTTTTGCTCCTAATGCAAGATCTTCAGGTCTTTATCTATCGAAGTGTATTTGTGGCTGGATGCTTTATGGTGTTCGCTCATAGCTGAAAAACGATTATATTTGAGAGCGTTGCGATGTTCGGCGTATCTTATGACAAAATTGCGGCCTGTTTGACCTATGTAGCTGGAATTACAGGATTGGCACTTTAATTTGTAAACTCCGGAGTTCAAATATTTGTTGTTGATGTTGCTATTGTTCTTGTATGTAGCTCATCAAAATACACAATCCAGTAATGTAATACATGAGCAAAGGCCATTAAATCCATACGTTTAAAGGTGACAAATAACGGAACTGTTGCAAACAGTCGTTATGTCCAGCGTGTGTTATGCAGCAAAGCTCGTTATGTCGCAGAATCCTGTAAGAGGATCATACGTACACGAACAAAATCAGGCAACTGTGTGATAAGAAGTGAAGTAAACTATAACAGCGATTGTGGTGGAAGCAGAAAGCATATTGAACCATGGGAAACCCTTTTCTGCTATTGTGCCAGTACCAGTGGAGGAAGGGGTTCCTCTTAAGAAAGAAAAGCTCAACGACCTGCATACATTGTTGACAAAACAGTACGGGAAAGAGTGCATAAGGAACGATGACCGCATGTTCTACAAGGCACCGTTTGACCAGCGGCGAAATTACACAGTGAAATGCCAGACTATGACATTGATTTGGGAGATTTTGCTGAAGACAATAACGGATTGTCAATATAACTGTACAAAATGTTAAAGAACTTATAAAACGTTTTGAAGGAGTGATGATTTCTTGATGTAATCATTAAATAAAATGGGGATTAGATATCAAAACATTATATCCCAACCTAAATTATTTCCATTCATGCTATTTTCACCTTCAAACGTAGCTACTAAAACACTTTCACCATAAATCTGCACACTATTCCATATACTGCTGCACATATCTTTTATCTCCACAAAATTGCTGCAAAACTCGTTATGTCCAAATGTTTTAAACTAGGGTTCTATAAGTTAAAATTTGTGGATATTTTGCGGTATAACGAAGATGAATGCTTACTGTTTAATTACAAAATTTCAACCTCCTATCTTTGTTGCATAACAAATGACGGTTTTTTGCGCTTCCTGTAAAATTTGTCTGTCTGCACATAACGGGTTTTGCAACTAGAAGACTGATATGTCATACAAGATATTAGTTTACGACATGTTATTTACTTATTTATTTATTTATTTATTTATTTATTTATTTATTTATTTATTTATACTACCGGTTTCGACACGCAAGAGTGTCATCTTCAGCCGAAAATTGCAAACTGAGTGAGTAACAAATTATATTACTATAAACAATATACATACAATATGATATGGAGTACATATAATGACAATTTCACATTTAAAAATGAAAAGTAGGCAAAATAGATGGTGGTATGTTGCAATGCATTATAGGCGTTATAGTCTATTGTGGTTGTAAAACTGCTGATGATGTTACACATTCAATACTGGGTTGATATGAAATGAAATGGCATATGGCTTTTAGTGCCGGGAGTGTCCGAAGACAAGTTCGGCACATCAGATGCAGGTCTTTTGATTTGACGCCCGTAGACGACCTGCGCGTCGTATTGGGTTGATGATATGTGAGTTTGAAATCTTGATGTACACGTTAAAATGTCAAAGTAAAACTGAAGTCCACTTCTCTGTTGATATCGGTGGAGATATAGGTCGAAGTCTCGTAGTCTATATGATTAACAAGGTCTTCTGATAATTATTTGTTTATAGCTGGCACATGATAAGTGGTGGGTTGAATATGGTTTTAGTTAGACTAAAAATGAGTTCAATGTGGATAGTAAAGCCTAAACAGATAAAGGAAAACTAATTAGATGAATAGATTACTTAAAATGGGGCAAGACAACTCCGTAGCCGTGTGTGACGAAATATGGGACTCACCTTGTTCAGCGTGCTTGATGTTTGTTGTGTGAAGAGGAGATGTGGACCGAGCGTGTGTAGGCATTGGTAAGTCAGGTGTATGGAAAAGGGGAGGGGAGAAGTGGAAGGATGAGGGGTGGGAGGGCAGTGTTTAAGGCGGGTCGGGGGACGGAGTGGTGGTAGTGTGCGGTGCGAGAGAGTATTGTGCAAAGCGTAAAAGATCGATCGCTTATTCACGAATTTAATGCCTTTAAAGACTTTGAGTAAAACGACGAACAAGATGTTGAGTTTTTCTAAAATTTCATTGAGGTTTAGATTGGGGTTGAAAAATTGGTCCAGATGAATAAAACAGTTTCCTGTACCGTTGAGTAAGGGGCCTTTGTTTATGTTCTTAAGAAGGCTTGATCTATAGTACTGAAACTATGTTTTGTGTCACGAATGTGTTGGCCTATTGCCAAGAACCTATTGTACTTGATGGCATTAATGTGCTCCAAATATCTAATTTTAAAACTTCTTCCGGTTTGCCCGATATATGAAGAAAGACAGTTGTTGGATTTAAAGTGACAGACGCCTGATTTCGCAAAGATGTCGGTTTTGTTTATTGACTTGGAATTATGCACAATTTCCATGTTTCTATTGTTAGTTCTGTATGAAATTTTGGTATTGTGTTTCTTGAAGACATTGGCTATACTGTATATGTTTTCATTAAAGGTGATGGTGGAATATATGGCGGGGTTTGATCTTTCTTTTGTTAATGTTGTCTTTGGTCTATGTTTACATTTGTTGACGATTCGTTCCATGAATGAGGAGATGTATCCGTTATATAATGAAACGAATAGTATTCAATTCTTTCTCTAGGTTTTCTTTTGATGACGGTATTTTTAACGCTCTGTCTGCCATAGTGTTATACGTGGCACACTTATGTGTATACGGATGTGTAGAGTCTTTTCTGATGGTTGTCACTGTTTGTGTTGGTTTTCTGTAAATTTTGTATTCTAAGAGGACGGTAATCTATTTATTGTAAGGTCTAAAAAGTTTATTGATTTATTAGATTCAGACTCCAAAGTGAATTTTATATGGGGATCTATATTGTTTAAGTTATTAGGGGTGGTAGTTGTGTTTACTGTTCTGTCGTCTAGAATAACGAAAGTATCATCAACATACCTGGACCAAAATAGTATATTCGAGGTGGTGGTGTTATTGTTAATCACTGTATGTTCTAGGGAGTCTATATATATCTCTGCTAAAATCCCTGAGGCCGGTGACCCCATAGCCAATCCATCTTGTTGATATGTGCATTTATCAAATGTGAAGTAGTTATTATTGACCACTATTTTTAAGACCTCCATGAAATCTTGGATCTCGAGCTTGCTTAGGCCACTATGTGTGTTTAGGTTATTATGGATAATGGGGAAAAGTTTTAGTATTGATACTGGGGTACATGTTGTTATCAAATGAATGAATGGTATGAAAGGGTTGTATTTTAAATTTATCCAACGATGGGACAGGAAAGGGCTAGGAATGGGAAGGAGGCGACCAGGGCCTTAATTAAGTTACAGCCCCAGCATGTGCCTAGTGCACAAATGAGAAACCATGGAAAGCAATCTTCAGGGCTGCTGACAGTGGAGTTTGAACCCACTATCCCCCAAACGCAAGCTCACAGCTACATGACGGGTGAGGTATATTTACAATATACTTGCATTACATCCTCCAAGAATCTCAGTTATGTTCCATTCACACTACCATGAACCATATAAGATAATGCTTTTAGTTCAGCACAGAGCTAAAGTTAAGTTTTGCTAAATTTGTAAGATTTGCTCTTTTAAAATCTTTTTGTAACTGAAAAATAAGTGTTACTACTAAACAACTAATAGTGAAAGGTTGATCATATAAGTTGTTAAGAGTTCTTAATACCATATTTCCATTCCAAAGTATGGCTTATTTACACTTCAAGGAGGATTTGTTTGAAAGCCAAATAAAAGTTTGTGTCGACTATTGCAGAGATCAGAGATGCAAGGTTATAATAACTTCTAATAGCTTATATTCACCAAGAATTTTAGAACATTATAAAATAAGCCAAAGTAGTTTCAAGTCCTTGTTGCATAGAATGATTAAATCTTGTTCAGGGAATATCATATTTTGCATTTATTTTTCTCTTTCACTGTTCATAGAGTTAGTCAACTTAAAGAATATTCAGCCAAATGCTTTCACAAAATTGACTGTATCCTTACTATTATAAATACTCTTATCTATCCTCCAGTCAAATTAAGTATATCTGAAGGATTAATAAAAATTCTGTTTACACACTTTCCTTCTTTCCAGTACCATTTCAAATCGAAGTAAGCAATCAGCAAAAGCTCTGAATGAAAATCTATACATTCATGTAATTAAACTTATTATAATAAAGATTCATATTAAAATGAAGTATTCCCCATACTGCATTGTAACCTCATCTGTCTTACATGCAGCTTTCTCACATTTCATAAGAATACAATAATGTCTGGCACAAATATTGGGATCCATAATCTTTGTGAGGAATATAGTCCTAAAATAGGTCAACTTAATGCCTTCTATTATGAATCTCTAAACTGCAGCAAACTCTGTTTTTGTAATTGTCATATTAAACTACGAGCATATATTAAACTCTATAAAATGTAATTAACAAGTTGAAGACAAAAGGGAATATAATTTACAGCAATGGCCAAATATTTATATTCATTGAATAAATTATTGATTCTGTACCATACTTATCAAGTATACAGGAAACAGACAAGATCATGCACAAATCAAGGTCATGAGGCACAAACCGTGTTACTCGCAAGTGCTTCGTGCTATTTCCTCTCATGACCACTTTGTACATCAGTTCTTTATTCTGTGACACAAAAATCCCTTCATTCATTCAAGACTGCTTTAGGGCAATGGCAGATCCAAGGAGCATCAAAAGTCTCCAATTTCTGGGCAGGAAAATTGGAAGCCTATTCCATCACTGCTGCAACTACTACTACTACTACTACTACTACTACTACTACTACTACTACTATGTATATGAGACCATGATAACCTTTAAATAAAAATTTTAAAAAACATAATTACCTTGAATCAATTTCATTACTTTTAAGTAGTGAATCGATTGCTCCTTCTCAACAGCAATCATGGTTCAAGAACAGGAATCAAAATGGCTGATGTGAAATGTTCTTTGGGGAGAGCAATTGTAAAATTGATCTTTAATAAAGTGAAAAATGGTCTTCATCATTATTAAAAATACACTGATAAGCAACCAAATTAGAGATAGCTGCGAGTTTGGTGAAATGGTGCTGTATTCGGCCCAGTGAATATAATAGTACAATGTGACACACGACTGTGATGTTATCAGACCTCATACAGGCCACGCAAACAGCAATTAAACAGACGATGGGTAAGACATGAGGTCTCAGTGCATTTGATGGTGGCGAGATTGTTGGCTCCAAATGTATGGGTCATTTCATCTCTGAAGTTGTGCCGACACTAGGTTTTCCACTGGCCACTGTGTCAAGAGGACACCATGAGTACATGGATCCAGGAAAAACCACTGCCACCAGGGTTAGCTCCCATGGTGTACAAGGCGTTGATTTCAGGGGTTGCCCTTGGCTAGCTTGGATGGTAAGAGCGAATAGACAAGTCAGAGTGCAAGAGATCCCCCACAAATTCAATGCTAGATAACGACAAAGTGTGAGCAGTTGTATAATCCAGAACCATTTCCTCCAATGGGGTACAGAAGCCAGTCTCCCACTAGGGGACTTCTCCTCATCGCACACCATAAGGCACTACAACTGACATAGGCAAAGGAACATCGCCACTGAATCTCAAAGCATGGTAGAAGATCACCTGGACAGATGAATCGAGGTGGCAGTTGGTACACACCGATGGCAGGGTACACGTGCGTTGCCAAGCACGAGGTAACAGATCCCTCTTGCCAACAGGGTGCAGTTCTCGCTAGTAATGGTGGTATCCTCATGTGGGGACTGTTCACGTGAGACGAATTGTGGGCCCTGGTACATTTGCCAACTTCCCTCACCGGCGACCGATATAGGAATCTGCTGTCAGATTATATCCACCCATTTATTCACATCTGACACCTTGCAGCAGGAGATCTACACTTAAAGCAATACACTGCCTCAATCACGTATCTGAATTGTGGCCAACTGCTTCGATTAACACTCCATGGGCGTGAGTATGCTTGCCTAGCTCCCCCTCCCCCCAATTCATCTGACCTCAATTCTAATGAAAATATCTGTGATGCTGCAAAAGGGATGTGCACCCCTGGACATTGTTCCAACAAATCTGTGTGGATTATGGGAGGCAGTGAAGCAGTCAATAAGGATGGCTTCCGAACACTTCCAGTGTCTTATCCAGCCCATGCCACCCCACATCGTCACTATCATTAGGGCAAAAGGTGGATCTACACACTATCAGCCAGGTATCTTTAATCCAACAGCTCTTCAGCGTATTATAACAATATACCGTAATCAACATATCGCAACTGATGAGCGTGGGGTGGCAGGTATATTCCCAACCGACCCTGTACTTGCTTCCATCTACTTGTACTAGGCTTACTGCATTATCCTTCTCATCCAACATCACTTGGTTAACTCATTATCTTCCTGCACCAATGGTGTTAGGTTTGGGAGGTCAAAGGAATTTCTTAATTCCATAACCTTAATGGGCTTTTAATTTCTCTGAGTAATACCTTCAATCATCAAAAGGTTAGAACTCTTTGCCCTATGATTAGTGTGAAGAGTGGTCGATAGTCTTGTTTTTTGTCCCTAGAATGGTAATAAATACTTATACGATATTGATATGGGGTACTGGATATATTTTTTCTTATTTAGATAACAAGGATCACATTACTTTAGATGTGCCATCTTTTTTCATGGTAACTATATGATAACCCCACCTAATATTGGGAGGAGCACTGTAAACTAAATGGCTGTGGTGGTAGGGTCATGTGATGTGAATGGAAGAGCCAGTTTACCAAGAGATTAATGGAATCAGCAGGAAGAAAAATACAAAAAAATCTGTTCCATACATCCTCTAATATGTGTCTCTCTTTCCCAGGCAATTTTAATTTCTATTATCAATTACTTTATTTCTTACACCTTCTGGTATCTTTCATTAATTTTATGCCAGTTATTAGGCAGTCACCTTAATTTTTTCTTTATTGTTTAATCTGATCATACAGTCAAATTACCTTTGAACTTAAACATATGTTGGCCGACTGAAAAGCCAGAGTTTTAAACATAATGGGAAAGACTAGTTCATTCCCACAAGGTGAGTTGGCCGTGCGGTTAGGGTCACACAGCTGTGAACTTGCATCTGGGAGATAGTAGGTTCAAACTCCACTGTCGGCAGCCCTGAAGATGGTTTTCGGTGTTTTCCCATTTTCACACCAGGCAAATGCTGGGGCTGTAACTTAATTAAGAGTACAGCGACTTCTTTCCCACTCCTAGGTCTTTGCTACCCCATCGTCGCCATAAGACCCATCAGTGTCGGTGCGACGTAAAGCAAATTGTAGTTCATTCCCAGAGGCTTGAAGACCGAATAACGAAAGACAAATAGATTACAGTGAAAATGTACACTCATGTTCATAAAAACCAGAGCACCTTGAAAGACTAGAGATAGGAAGTTCATATTCACAGAACATGCGCATTAGTTTGTTCTGAAGAAATGATTCGCATTTGAACCATGTTGGCCCTCAGGTTCAAGGACCACATCAATATCTCGGCGTACCACCACCGAATGGTAAAATGTGCCTGTGGCTCTTGTTGTCGCTATAAACCCAAGGTAATGGATCAGTGTGACTTGAGCAGATGTGCAGGATGCCTTGCAGATGTATGCAAGAACCTTCCCGTCAAATGAATGAGTTCGAAAGAGGACGCATTATTGGCATGAGAGAATGTGATGCATCCATCTGGGAAACTGCTGCTCGTGCGGGACAAGGTGTGTCGGCAGTGCAACGGGTGTGTACAGAATGGTTCACAGAAGGCCGTAGAACACGACGAGATGGGTCCGGTCGCACCACCCAGACCAACCCCCGAGAAGATTAACACCTCATCTGAATGGTATTGCAGGACAGATCTGAATCCTTCTCGGCTCTGGTGTAACAGTTGGAACAGTGTAACACATCGTACACTACCAGGAGTGACAGTCCGTCGTCACTTATTACGGTCTGGGTTACCAGCATGTCATCCACTGCTCTGCCTACCTTTGACTAATGTGCATAAACATGCTAGACTGCAATGATGTATGGAACGACGTCACTGGGGAAAGGAATGGCAGCAGATAGTGTTTCAGAATCCAGGTTCTGTTTGTTTGAAAATGATGGCCGCATTCTGGTTCGCTGCAGACAGGGGGGGAGGCATCACATTGACTGCATTCGCACAAGGCCACAAATCACAGTTGGTGCATGTCCAGGGCACTTTGACCAGTCTGACCTACGTGAATGACATCCTGTAACCTGTAGCCATACCCTATCTGTACGATACCCCAGGCGTCATATTTCAGCAGGACAATGCGCGACCAGGTGTTGCTGTACGAACAACACCTCCTTGTTGTCGCGGTATGTCAAACTGTTGCCCTGGCCCACCCGATCACCGGACTTGTCGCCAATCGAAAATGTGTGGGATATGGTGATACAATGAGTGCGGCGATGTGACTCAATACCAATCACCAAAGATGAACTGTGGAACAAGGTGAATCTAGCATGGATGGCTATACCCCAGGACGCCATTCACGCCTTATACGTGTCGATTCCATCACACATGGAACAAGTTATCAGTGCCCATGGGGACCCAGTGCCTACTAAGCAACAGGACACATGCTGAATCTAGGTGACTGAAATACTAATCGTTTCTGTAGAACATATTTATTAACAAGTCCTGTGAATAAGAACTGCCCATCACTAGTCTTTCAACGTGTTCTGTTTTTTTAAGAACACGAGTGTATTTATCTAATAATCCGTTTCCAACATGGAAAAAGCTGAGTCTGTGGACCGGGTTCAGAGGCGGTAAAATATTTCGAAGCAAATGGTGATCTGTGATATCAGGATGATCAAATACTTTGGGTATATGACTTTGCTCATTTTATTGCTGTTGTGTATTGAGAGCACTATTAAAGCCCTGTGGTCCAACATTAAAAAACAATTTTTTAAAAATTCTTTTCCTCCTTAATTCCTCTAGCTTTTAAGAGATGTTGGGGTGACAAAAAATGTTGTCCTGCAGGAGTCTAACACGCTAAAAGTCAGTAACATGCAGTTTTCCTATATAACACCTGCAAATGCCATAGGACTCAATACTGCTATCTTAGGATCAGAGGGGCAATGAATAGTCTACTGCAACACTAAAGTCTGTTCTAACATTCGAACATCAATTGCCTTGTATAAAAGAGAGAGAGAGATAATAATGAGTGAATGGTATTGTGTTCCTCACTTAATATTTTACCAGACTTAATTTGAATTATTATCAAAATATAATTCACCTCCCATGTAGATACAATATCATGGGCTCATTCTTTTTTTTTTTAGTGCAGGCCTACTGTAGCCGTTTTGCTATTTGCCTTACGTCGCACTGACACAGATAGGTCTTATGGCGACGATGGGATAGGAAAGGCTTAGGAGTTGGAAGGAAGCGGCCATGGCCTTAATTATGGTACAGCCCCGGCATTTGGACCTACAGATATAACGTCTGTTGTATGTATCTACAGGGTTTGACATTTCCTGTTTTGGACCACTTAATATTGCAAAGCCACTGTAATGTATAGCTAAGAGCACTCTCCCGATGGTAAAATATGGTGCCTCAGTACAGCTGTGAGTATGCTTTCAGAGACAAGACATTGTCCTTGTCTTTGTTCTGCAGAGGCATGAGTTCAAATGGCTACCTGATCCTTATTGGGTTACTCAATATCTTGTCTTCGCCAAAGGTATTCTCTCAGCAACTGTTATTCCTCATTTATCTGTTATAGTGGAAGCAGTTTCAACTCAGTTAATTTATAACTGTTAGGTTCTCCAGTCTGTCAAAACTAATTTATGAATAAATTTTAAAAAATACCTGAAGAAGAAAACATAACAACAGATTATATCTGAAATAGAAATAACTTAATAATACAATGACATGTTTTGTTCTTGAAAGAACATTGGATACTATCAAATCACACACTATTTTTATATACTTATGAATTGATTAATATTACTGAGAAGTGTAAAATCATTTAAGTTAAAAGATGTATCCACTCTTCGAATAAATGTTTGAATGTTCTAACTTACATTAATGAAGTACTCCTCAACGTGGTTCTTCCCTCCTCACTGGACAATCTAGGAGTGCACGAGGAGTTATAAATAACTTTCAAACAATTATTTTCATTAAGCTTCTTTTTCCAGGTATAATCTGTTGTTTTCTTTTTCAAGTATTTTCTAAATTTTATTTATTCATAAATCAGTTTTGACAGAGTGGAGAACCTAACAGTTACAAATTTTCTATTAGGTCAAGAGTTTTGCATTCTGACATAATCTTGTCTGGTATTTGTGAATAACAAATCTCTCACCAATGACTGAGGTCATTACCATGCTGACTGCTTAAGCAGAGAACTGTTCAGGAAGACAGTCACTGGTTTCTAGGCATCGGGTAAAGTTTATTTTTTTCCCCCAGCATTTGCCTGGTGTGAAAATGGGAAACCACGGAAAAACATCTTCAGGGCTGCCGACAGTGGGATTCGAACCCACTATCTCCCGGGCGAGCTCATAGCTGTGCGCTCCTAACCGCACGGCTCGTGTAAAGTAAGGGTTGTTGTTGTGCCATGAGTGTGTTAACTAAACTGATTTAAAAACTTAAACATTCTTTAGGAAAAAGAAAAATGTGACAACAGCACTGAAAAAAATTGATAATCCAACAATAAAAACAAAAAATATGTCATAAAATTTAACTCTCAAAACCTGATAATCAAATCTACTTCATTCCATACACAAGTTCTATTAGGCTGATTCCAGAGAATTATCAACCAAAGAAGGAAAGAAGTAAAGTTTAAAATAAAACTCAACAATTGGTTTTTATGATAGATAAAGCATTAAATTTTATTAATTTTATCATATGTATTCATTTATTGATGTCTTTCAATTTTTAATTGTGTGGTTAATTGAACCTTTGTGTGCAGTCTAAATTCGTTTGATATTCCTCAATGTTTTAGGAATTACTGTTTATGATGATGAAAAGGTATCAAAATAATTATGGTAAATGTTAATTCTAATGTTGTTCTCTTCATAGTAAAATACTTATTTAGGTTATTAACAGTTTATATAAGGTATAATAAGGCGACGAATTTATTGCTGCAGGCCGTGTAAACACGCGACGAAAAAGGTATATAAGTTTCTGCAGACGAAAAGTGCGTGGCTCAATTTAAATAAAATTTGGTATGCAAAGCCAATACTGTACACCCTTTCAAACTGCTATATCATTCGTTTAAAATTTCCAATGGATTCATACGAAGCTGATAGTAAAATACGTCGCGTGTTTACGACGTTCTCGCGAGCGCGCGGCCGGGGAGTTCCCCGTCGCATGGAGCCATGTGTGCAGGAATGCTGGAGACGAAATTGAGTGGTACCAGTGGCAAAGTGATGATGAAAATCACGTATCCCGAATTCAAGAAACTGGCACAGTTCAAGAGTGTTTTGATAAACTAGTAAAACCGTGCCTCTTGTTTATGAAACACACATTTATTAAAAGAGTGCAAAGCAAAATGTTCGATGTACAGAAAAAACAAACGACTGAAAATTCAATGGTTTTGCAAGTGGATTTCGCGGAGATGAAATTCAGGGTTACTGGCATTGCCGACAAATTACGATATTTACTCCTGTTGCGTGATTTGCGGGAGGAAATCACGCTTCATACGCGATTGTGTCTGACCATGTGGAGCATGACAAATATTGTCTAGCGCTAATTTTTAGGCAGAGTATTAACAGACATCAAGGTAAAACGACCAGAAATCACAAGTGTGTTTATCTTCTCGGGCGGGGCGGCGAGCCAGTTCAAGCAAAGGTTCATGTTCGCAAACCTAACGTTTTTTAAGAAAACTTTTGGAATGAATGTAACTTGGATTTTATTTTATTTTATTTTTGCGTCTGGTCACGGGAAAGGAGCTGTTGACGGTGTTGGCGGAACACTAAAACGTAATTTGACTGTTGCTCTACGTGCAAAAAGGGACCTTATAAACGTGCACGATGTCGTGGAAGTAGCGAAAAGAAATTCAGCGCACACAAATGTTATATTTGTTCTTTCTGAAGATGCTGAATGGAGTAAATCCCTTCTGAAAAGCCGCTTCGCCGATGTCTGTGCAGTACCAGGAACACATAATTTTCACTATGTGGAGTCAATAGAAAAAATACATAGTTCAGACAAGAAAATAATATTATTCAGAAACAACTACCACACACACACTACATCCAGACTAGAAGATCGAAGCAGATGACAAAAATACACCCCGTGATACGACTTTTGAAGTGGGAGACTTCGTCCTTGGAAAATAAAGAGGAAAGAAACATTCCAAGTATTATGTTTGTACCATAGCTGAAAGTGATGGTGTTTATTTTGTAACCAATTTTCGCAAGTGCCACGACGAAGCTAAACTGTTTTGTGAACCACTGACGAAAGACGAGTGCTTTTAAAATGAAAGTGAAATCGAAAGAAAATTACCGGTGCCTCGTTTTACTAGTGGGAAATGGTATTTTGAGGAGTCTACACCAGAAGCAGAATGAACATAAATTGTTTTTTCATTTTATATTTTTTTCTGATCAAGCTTTCATTCAAACTGTAGGCTACGTACTGGTAAGCGTTGAATGTCCAGATATTTTTCAATATTTTAGTTCATTTTACATTCACTGTTATTAGTGTTAAATGCGTTACAATTCATAAAAACACTTTACTTAGGCCACATGTCCGTACCAATATATGTAGTTATATATTATTATTATTATTATTGGGAGGAAGCTTGTAGTTTTACGTAACCGATAATCACACTATCATAAGCGACGGAACCTCATATTTTACGTGAAATCCGAACCACCGGACGTGACTTTCACGTCGAAAATCACAGATACATCAATCGGGACTCGAACCCAGTCCGTCTTGATGGTCGCAAGCAGTTTGACCGCTGCGCCATCTCGCCCCTTCTCTATTATTACTTGCTGCGATATTAAATATACGTTTTCATTCAGTGATCGTATTTGATGCGGAGTTAAAGATTTTTTTTTTTTTTGCTAGGGGCTTTACGTCGCACCGACGCAGATAGGTCTTATGGCGACGATGGGATAGGAAAGGCCTAGGAGTTGGAAGGAAGCGGCCGTGGCCTTAATTAAGGTACAGCCTGGTGTGAAAATGGGAAACCACGGAAAACCATCTTCAGGGCTGCCGATAGTGGGATTCGAACCTACTATCTCCCGGATGCAAGCTCACAGCCGCGCGCCTCTACGCGCACGGCCAACTCGCCCGGTAGTTAAAGATTTATTAGCCCCTCATGCCATGTCGCCATAGCGCAGATTCGCGCGTGTAATCCCGCGACGCTGTCAAGTAAACACGCGACGATCGCTTTTAAATATATTACGCAGACGCAACTTACACATGTCGTTTTTTTTTTTTTCACAAAATGTACATTTGTTCTTCTTGTAAACAATATATTAACATAACTAATAAAAGTTACCAGAATTCGCAGAATTGAGATAAAACGTAAAGGTATGCGAAGTTTAAAGTCCGTCCCATGTAAACACCGATCGCTATGTTTAAAAGTTTATAAAATCGCATACATCAGATTTAAGATAATGACATTTGTGGGTGTTATTAAGTATCATCTAGGCATTATTAGGCATAAATCTCAATTTGTTTAGGTGGTAAGTTTCATATATATGTTAAAAAGAAATGTACAAATGTAAACACGCGACGCCTGGAATTGGCCATTAGTGATTCTATTTTGTTAAATTTACATTTGTGGCAAGGTAATTACAGTAGTTGCTGCTGCCGATCCCAGGCCCGGATAACGGAGGACGGCTCAACGTCAGGCTTACAGCAACAAGCCGGCTAGTAAAAACATCTGTTGCATATAAATGCACTGGGTAGGAGAAATATTGAGATAAAAACTACTAGGGCGTCTTCTGCTTTAGGCGACACACATCATTGCCTGAATGGTGTGAGAAATGGGCAACGGCTACACATTCAAGGACGGGGTAGGCTAAAGAAGCAAGTCCAACAAATCAGGATGGCATCCATCAACAATGGTAGTCTGAACAGTCAAAGTCGAGAACTTCCTGATGTACTGAATAACTGGCACACAGATATTGCCTGCATCCAAGAAATAAAGTGGAGTGGTTCCAAGGCTAAAGATATTGGTGAAGGATACAAGTTGTTCTACCACTGGAAAACACCTGACCATAATGGCGCAGCTATGTTACATATTGATGAGGGCTCATCTGTTTTCACTTAACATGGGGAACAGTTCACATAGTACACATTGTTCTTCTGCACTTTAAACCTGCAGGTCACAATATGAATGTCACCGTAAAAATTATACTAAACATATATACGGTACTTATTTACAAAATTCTGTCAAGTTCACAGTACGCAGACTATTAACCATCACAGGTTGGAGAGGACAAATGGAGACGAGTTGCTTTCTTCAGATATTCTGGAGGAAAACTACGAGTAATATGAACCAGTACTTCTGGTTTTCAAAACAGAAATAGAATCCAGAATTTCATTTGACATTGAGGACCTAAACTGATTTTGGTTCTTTTTCACCAAGCTATACACATATTCACACTTCAGAAATTCTGGAGGAAAACTACGAGTAACATGAACCAGTACTTCTGGTTTTCAAAACAGAAATAGAATCCAGAATTTCATTTGACATTGAGGACCTAAACTGATTTTGGTTCTTTTTCACCAAGCTGAACACACATTTACACTCAGCATTACTGTGCGGTAGAGTCAGAACAGAAAATATTAGCCTGGATATCCTATCATACTTGGGAACACCATCAACTCCACGAATGTTCATCAAGCAAGCCCATTTGGTGTCATCTGTCAGATTGCTCGCTCTCAACAGTAGCACAGTCATCAATCTGAAGAGCTACAAGTTGGTTCTGAAGCACATTCATTGCATCCTCAACCGACTCGCTGTCCTTCCTTGGCAGCAATGATGGAAATCTTTCCATAAAGAATTGTACAGAAGAAAACTGGGCATCTTCAATTTCTGAAACATCTGCAACCTTTGCATGTTTCAATACTTCATCATTGAGAGGGAACTTGTTAATAATATAATCACATGCTGTGCAGAAGTAACCCTTGGCAGATGAAAAGAATGCTGATTTGTCTCTATCATTAAGTTTCTTCAGCAAGTTCATTGTCTCAACGCCAATGCTCATCATTGTCTCTCTGATTTTCAATAGAATGGTATGGAACTTTTAATACAAGAGAACTTTTGATCAGTTTTGGTTTAACAAATCTGGAAAGCAGTTGCTTTAACAGGTTCGCCATTAGTTCTAGTAGAGTTTATGAATGTGAGAGGAAGCACTCTGAAATGTAGAAATGAGATTCTCAAGTACAGGAATGACAGCATACAGGAAGGCACAGTATGCCTTATTTAAGCCTGATGACAAAACCATAAAATTTAAAAAAAATTCTTCACGCTTTTGAATGATGTTCTTATTCTTTAGCACAGGAGTATCAGATTTTGAGACACATGCAAATCTTTTGGGAGCGACCAATTCTGACGACTCTGTAGCTTTCCTCTTTTCATGGTCTTTTGGAACTACCAGGCTTGGTTTTTGGGATCGTAAATGATGTTAAGCTAGTAGCTAATGCACACTGAGCATTAACAAGCACCTTATGTTGAAAGAAACCAAGTAGTGGATTCCATTGTTCTAACAGTCTCTGCAGACACCTTCCTAACGATAGCCATATTGTGCAAACATAATTCAGTATCTTATTCGTTTCCTTGTTTTGAAGCTCTTGGAACTTCTTAAGGCATTCCTTCCTCTTACAACTCTTTTCTAAATGGTAGAAGATGTCAACTGGCAGTTCTTGAACTTTAACAGGCAAACTCTTTGCACCTTTCCCAGCAACCATGGAATGAGCAACCCAGTACAAAGACAGATGACTGTGCTTCCCTTCAAACAGCAGCAACTCCATTCTTCTTTCCAATCATGACTGGAGCATTGTCGGAACAGAACGCTACACAATTTTGAATTGGTATTTAGTAACACTAACTGCGAAATTACCAAATTACCAATATTATGTCCTGCTGAATCGCCCACCAAGGCTGGGAGAGATAACACTGAGCTGACTATCTTTTCCTGCTTTGCCACAAAACAGATAACAATAAGGTAAAGCTTAGCATTACTATGATTGCTCCCATCTGTAGCTAAAGAAAATAGTTCACGTTGCATGTAACCAAGGAGTTAACTTCTTGAATCCGTAGCCATTTCTTTTAAAAGTGCGTGGTTATTGTACGACCACAGCCATATTTTTGTGCAATTTCTGAACCTGGAAACTTTTCCTAAACAGAGCACAGGCATGATCAGCAGCAGCTAACGGGATATTATGTTCAATTCCGCTCTTACTATATCAAGGTCGACTCCAGAAGAGGTAAAAAACCGAATTAATTTTCTGACTGCCATCTTTAAATTTTGTATTGGAGATGTGTTTAACAGATTTAATGTGATTTACTGCTTCTGTTCTTCCTCCGTGAGAAACGTTCATATCACACAAGCACATGGAACAGAATGCGAATGTTTCGCCTTTCCGTGATCGTATAAAACAAGGAAATTCAGCAGAATATGCCTCCCTACAGGATTGATAATATTGTTTCATAGTTGAACTCATTACAAACACCACTAAAAATACTAAATCAATTACAAAATTCGTCACACAATTCCAAGAGTTTCAGAACTACCACCATGTTACTCACACCCACACAAAGCATGACACAGTTACTAAAATTGTTATATGTAAATTCACCGCCTGCTACTTTTCAATGATTTCTTTTCTTCAAAATCACAGCCTGATACTTGTTTGGGAACATCTCAGTGAATGAAGTAGCAGTTGAGGTCGAACAGGTCAAACACTGCATCTCGTATTACCAGCTACTATCAATCACAAGTCAAACAAATTCGATTTGACCGCAGAATAATTTCTATAGAACACTTTACCGCCTTGTCAACACATATTTTATTATACTTAATTACCGTACATGTTTCGAGAGCCAACTATTCTCTTCTTCAGCGGTGCCAAAACATCAATGGGACTCATTAGACTGGACCACATCAAAAATGAGGATGTTTGGATGGCATTTGGTGTGGCCCCAATCCCTGAGGAAATGCAAGAGAATTGTTTGCAATGGTATGGCCACGTGCTACGAAGAAACGGTTCTTGAGTTGCGAGAAGGGCATTACACAGTCCTGAGGGCCAGAGACCACGAGGGCAACCAAAGAAACGCTGGTCCAACACTCTGCGGGAGGACATGCATGTGGCGAAAGTCTCTCTGCATCAAGACTGCATCAAGTGGAAAAAGAAATGCACAACAGCAGACCTTGCAATTAAGTGGGATAAATGCTAAGCAGAAGTAGAAGAAATCCTTTCAGCTGAATCGTTCTTCCATAAAATGAAATTCTATGTGGCAACTGGTAGGTCTACCAATAACAAACTAGCAATGTTACAGCTGTTGACTGGTCCAAATATGGTACTGGTGTGAAATTCATTGCACAATGTACTGTTATCAAACATGATGATGATGATGATCTGGGTTGGTCACTGTGACCAAACATTGCAATTTCACAGATGCATCTATTATTTCTCAAGCACTGACAAAGTGAAACATTTACGACATTGTCAGACATGCTAGCGGGTGGTCAGTTGTTCCAAGAACTCTTTATTATTGTAGTAATAAAGTTAATACTTACTTTTCTTTTTTTGCTAATTGCTTTACGTCACACCAACACAGATAGGTCTTATTGCGACGATGGGACAGGAAAGGCCTAGGAATGGGAAGGAAGCGGCCGTGGCCTTAATTAAGGTACAGCCCCAGCATTTGCCCGGTATGAAAATGGGAAACCACGGAAAACCATCTTCAGGGCTGCCGACAGTGGGATTAGAAAACAGTATCTCCTGGATGCGAGCTCACAGCTGCGCACCCCTAACTGCACGGCCAACTCGCCCGGTTCAATACTTACTGACATTTAGTTAATTTTGCACGTGATCCATCTTATGCTACAAATATTGGTGCTTAGTGTTAGTCGGTAGTAATTAATATTTCCAATATTTATTTAAATTTTACATTGAGTAGTTCCGTTGATGTTTGGTATATTATGTAGGTTACATAGGTTAGGTTTTATTCTGTTTTGACTTTAGGTTGGGGGAAAAGAAACAATATTAATTTTTTTTATTTAACACTAAAGCAGGCGCTCACTAGTACGTATCCGGGTGTGCAGTGAATTTTGTTCACCATTCCTTCTTCTTAGCCTTGGCAACTTGTTAACAATTACTAACTCTTACAAGGTGTAAGGCCCCATTCACGATGCAAACGTAACCGTAAGATTAATGTAAAATTTGAGGTATTCACAATGGAGGAACGTAACATGAACATAAAGAGTACACAGCAGCCAATCAAAACACTGCCATGTTATTTAGCACGAAAGTTTTGGGCTATCTCACGGTTTTATATTTTAATACCTCGATGGAATCAAACAATGTGGTAGTGGAATTCATATTACTTCAAACACCTCTTGCTTTGCTCCTGGGAGTTGTTTTCCTTAAAAGGCAAACTAAGCAACGGTGCAGAGAACCTTCTTGAATCAAAGAAGGTTATCTCAGGGCGATTTTGGTAATCTACTGTAAGAAATGATCCTCATCAGTTAGTTTTGTACATGTGGATGAAACCTGAACTGTTTGACACTATCTTACGATTTGATTCCCCTTTTCTAATAAAAAGAAGTGTAAGGTCTCCTGTGCTCCTAGTTATCACACCCCGATGAGATGTTTGGATCTATTTGTTTGGATGATATCATTTTCGTAAGCTAGTAGTCCGTCATAATGTTAAGAAATATACAGGGACACTGTTTTATCTATGACAGGATTTGTCTCTCGTTCGTTCGCCAGCTCTGCGAGCTTGTCTCTCGCCATTTACCGTCAGATTTCATTGCTACAGGATATTTATTTCCACGTATTATTTTTTGGTACAGCGTCTTTGTAATTCTTTTTCCTTTTATCATACATACACACAAAGATTATCTTGAAAGAGAATTACAAGTGTTTCATCAAAAGACGTCATTATATCGTGCACAAAATACAATGTTTACATCTGCTCTGATTGGCTGGTTCTTAACGCTAACATAAAATTAACTGTAAGAGCTTGGAGTTCGCAATCCCTTAATTTTACGGACTCGCAGTTAAGTTTACGTCGGCGCATTGTGAATGGTTCCATTAGATAACATGGCCGATAACTTCTAAGTTGATTTTAATTTTACGTTAAGTTTGCATTGTGAATGGGGCTTTATTGTTAGTCCTTATGTGATTTATAATCCTTAGACATAATAATTAAAACAAATATTACAAGTGGCAGTACATATGTATAACAATAAAAGGTGAAAATATTCATGGTTTGAAGACTGAAAATAACAAAAACTGAAACTGATGAATAATTAACTCATGATTACAAAAAAATGAAAAACTTTGAAGAATTTTCATTAACCACTATCATTATTGTCACATCTTACACACCTAATACATTTTGAGTGTGTCTGACACACAAAATTATGGCACTGATCACACTTCACCGTGGTGACTTGATTTTGTTTAGCTCACAAATGCATCGTCATCTCTTCAATGGCACTTTTATTTCTTCTGACTTTTCTTTTGGCGTGGTATGGGGATAACAATACTCAGAGGCAGTGTTCTTACCTTAACTCTTTCAACCAATCACTCATTCATGAGCTGAAATGAAAGATTCTTCAAAAACACGCATCTCTTTACTGGTTGGTTCCTTGGATTCCCATTGCACTCGACTATTTATTCTGGCAATGTTGATTGGAGCGAAAAATACACATGTGGTCCTCTGTGGAGATTTCTGGGCTATTGAGTACTTGCCTTCAATTTGGTTGGAAGTACAGGCTCCGCCTTTAATTTGATTATAATCTAGTATAGCATGAGGCTAATATTGCTTTATTTCTTTTAGGAGCATGTGAAATGCATATGATTTCTAGCTGAAACCCAAATGTTGAGGAAGAAACTGCAGTGCAATTTCTCTTTTATTCTTCCTGAGAGTACTAGTACATATTTTATCTTGTAAAAGATCAACAAAGTGGTCTTTGCTGCTGATATTGATTTGAGACCCGTAACCTCCAATTCTTGGGTAGAAATCATTTTATTCATAACATATGCATGTCTATATACCTTCTTCTTTCTGGAAAAGACAGTTATGATGAGAGTTCCCTCTTTTATAACTTTCCCATATGGTGATGTGACACTTTAAATTACTGTCTCCTTGTTCTTTCAGAGATCAAGATCAATGATGGCCTGTGTGGTTTAGTAAGGTGCGTAGAAAACATGGATATTAAGTTGGTTACTCTGATTCAAAAAACAAATGCAGTGGTGGGACTTTCAAATCTCTGTACTGATATCCAAAGTTACCCCGTTTGACAGTATCTGAAACGATTTCTTTTCAGTTTCGACTCAGTTAATTTATAACTGTTAGGTTCTTCAGTCTGCTGAAACTAATTTTGAATAAATACATTTATAAACTACAGTAACATAATTTATTTCTTTTGCAGTTATAAAACTATTACCTGAGAAAGAAAACATGGTAACGAAATTTGTTTCTCATTCAGGTATAATCCTTTTACCCATATGTTTTGTTTTTTCAGGTAGTTTATAAATTAATTTATTCAATATTAAGTTTTGGCAGACTGAAGAAACCAACAAGTCAACAGTTTCGGCAGACTGAAGAACTTAACAGTTGTAAATTGTTGCTGTGCCTGTGAAAATGTCCATGTGAAATAATTCAGCTTAGAACTTAGCCCGGTAAGGTCCTATCATTTAAGGTTCGATACTGTGCGAGTAATTTCAAATAATTCTCTATCTTACGATAGGCTATACAGGGTCTTTCTTATAAACCCAGACTGTCCAGTAGCGTTTCTACTCTCCCAGACCTAAGCAGCTGTACAAGAGGCGCGTGCAGAGTTCTTGACCTTGCAAGGAGCGTGCACTTGTTTGACCTAGCATCAGTAGCCAGTGTGAATCTCAGCTGTTAACATGGTGAGACAGTTATCATTGCAACACCGTATTTTCATATGTCAAAGTTATTTTAAGGAGGAGTCAGCTTGAAGGGGGCGCGATGCATTTGTTCAGCAATTTCATGAACACAGGTTCACATAATTGTAAATAAATTTGAAACTACTGGCTCAGTACTAAATAAAAAACATGCACACACACAAACAGTTTTAACAGAGAAAAAGCTACATAACATTGGTGCGAATCTTGATCAGTCATTGAATAAATCACTCACAAAATTAGCACAAACAGTAGAGGTTTTGGTTTCTTCTGCTCACAGAGCTACAAAGCTGTTACACATCAAACTGTACAGGTTTACACGGGCCCAGTGTTTAAAACTTGCTGATCCAGCCACAAGAGTGAGATAGTGTGAGTGGTATCTTGCATCAGTGAATGATCATTTATTCGACCCATAGCTTGTGTTCTTTTCGGATAAGGCCTGGTTTCATCTTAATGGTCGTGTGAACAGTCACAACTCTCACTATTGGCGAGCAGAAAATCCTAATAATGTTTAAGAAGTCGTTATGAAGGATGACACTTCCAGCATATTTTATACAGTAAGATTTAGTATAATATTATATACACGCTTAAAACAGCGTGGCCGTGCGCGATTAAGTTGGGCCTGTATGTACTGCAGGTCAGTATTCCTCCCACAATATTCAGAATATTATCACATACCTGTTTTCACAGGCACAATGATGAAATTAACTATGTTAAAAGTGAAAAGAAATGGCTTCCACAATCATTTTGTTTATTTATGTTATATTTCCATATTATTTCACATTTTACGAAGAGAGAAAAGAATGGCTGAGGGAGGCAGGAGTAGGGACTGTGGGTGTGACTGGGAATTAAGGATGATGAAGAAAGAGATAGCAAGTTTGGGGGAGATAATTAGCCTTGTAACAGAAGACAAGAATGAAAGTAGGTTCCCCTCAATCAACGTAAAGGATACGGCAGTTAGACAGAGAGGAGAAAGACCGGGAGAAGTTGTGGAAGATAGGGGTTTTACAGGGAAGGAAAATGAGAGCTAAGGGTTTTCCTTTGGGAGCAAGCCCACGAAAAGTATTTGTGAGAAATCGGTTTAAGTCACTACAGGTAGAACAGCACAGGGAAGATGGAGATCAGGGAAGTGTTACTGAGGAGGTGGAGGACAGGAGGAAAGGGAATGGTAGGGAAGGGAAATGCAGAGTAGAGGGTAGGAAGAGGGAGGTGGAACAGAGTATTGAGAGGGAGAGAAGGGAGGAGGAAGTAGGTTTAGCAAGCATCAGGTAAGTTATGGGAGACCAGAAGAGGAGGGAATCTAATGAGGTGGGTGGGGTTGAAGCTCTGATCATGGGTGACTCCACTGCTAGGCATGTGGGAAAAGTGTGTGGAGGAAAGGGAACCAGGAGAGTGTGTTATCCAGGAATTAGGTTAAAGCAGATGTTGAGGAAAACAGAAGGGAAGTAGGAGGGTAAGGAGAAGACTTATTTTCCGTGCTTGAACCAGTAGGAGGGTAAGGAGAAGACTGTTATTTTCCGTGCTTGAACCAGTAACATAAGGTATCCTCAGCCATCAAAAAATCGTTAAGATCAAAACATAATACTAAACTGGCCATTGAGAGTGTTCGTCTTATACAGTTAACATTTGCTTTTAATCTTCTTTGTAGAGTGTTTCTGTGTGGAAAAAGTCTTTCCCATTTACTAGAACCTTAAAAAAAATATTAAATAAACACACACATTTAAATCTTAAACACATATTAAAACACACTTTGTTCGTCTTGTTAAAAACTGGAGACTTGAGATAATGTAATATTGGACATGTTTTTAAATATAACTCTTCAATAATTTGCTGAATACACAACTGATATGTAATCTAAAAGATTATAAGTTGTATTGAATAGGTGGAACCTCAGGATATCTATTAAACATTTCAATAATATCTTGTCAATATGCACCCAAAAATGAAGTGTAGGCCTATAGTATGCAACAGGAGTGTTTATCATAGAGACATCTTAGGAAAGACAGAAGGGGGAGTATTCAAACTTGTGAAAGAAGAATTTGTAAGCTAAGAAAGGTAAGGATGAGAAATATGAAATTCTAGGTGTAAGACCTACCTCGAATGATAACAGGCAATTTGACGTTTTTGGAGTGTACAGACCTGCTAAACCTGGCACTGATTTTAATGCAGAATTATTTGATACGATAATCAGATATGTGGGGAACAACACAGAAAGGAACATTATTGTAGCGGGCAATAATTTACCAAACGTTAACTGGAAAGGGAAAGCATGACCAAGAAATGGTGAACAATGGAAGGACAGCTGAATCAGAATGTAATGGAACCAACTACAGGGAAAAATATTCTAGACTTGGTGCTGATGAAACCATGAGCTCTATAGAGAAACTGAAGTGATAGATCGCAAAGGCGATCATGAAGCTGTTTTTGTCGTGGTTAAAAATAAAGGTGACAGGCAGGTTGTAGAAGTAGGACTATTAGGCAAAACCATATGAATGATAAAAGTGGAATGGGGGCGTTCCAAGAAGGACAATCCAGGGATCATTAATGAACAAGAGGAGTTTATAAGTGAGGGATTACAGAAGGCAGATGTATTCAGTCAGCAGTATGTAAAGGTAGATGGATATATTTTAAGTATAATATTCAGGTAGAGGAGGCGTCTAACACTAACAAATTAGGCCTACTGAAATTTACTTCTGATAATAAAGACATTTACAAAAGAATACAAAACCTGAAAGCTAGAAAAGCAGTTGAGATTGATAAAATTTCTGGGGTATACTAAAGGCACTGGGTTGGGGTATAGAGCCATATCTGAAATACTTATCTGATTACTGTTTGCATGAAGGACCAATACCAAATGAATGGAGAGTTGCAATAGTAGCCTCTGTGTACAAGGGAAAGGATGATAAACATAAGTGGATAATTACAGGCCAGTCAGCTTGATGTGTTGTTTGTAAGCTCTGCTCTGAGAAAGCATTCTTTCTGATTATTTGACAGACACATTTGGAAAATGATAATGATGATGCTTGTTGTTTAAAGGGGCCTAACATCTAGGTCATCGGCCCCTAATGGTACGAAATGAGACTAAATGTAATCACGAATTAAAAGTTCAAAATCCTCCCCAGACCAGAATTCAAAACGTGAGGACAAAGAATGAATGGATAGATATGAATTTAAAACAATCAGTGGATCCAACCCGCAATGCCTCACATTAACATATGAATAGTAACACAGTAAAGGTTTCCACCTATTCAGTACTAATATGTATTTACAATGTTATAAATTACATGGAACTAGTTTCGACCCAACTAGGGGTCATCATCAGCCATATTAAAGCATACATAAGTTTTTGTCGAATCCTAAAACATGTTATTTTTAATTGTAATAATCGTATGAATTTATAATTTATAAAGTGAAGTGTGGTAATGAGATGAGAAATGTTAGTATGGTACAGGTGAGTAGTAAATAATAATATATATACAAACAAGTTTGGAACAAAGTACAAGTGGGGTGCTTAGAGTTGTAAAAATATAACCTCGTGGATGTCAGTAGTCCTCGTACTAAAGAATCAATGTAAAATAACACATATAAACATATATACAAGTATGTACAAAGTCTGGAGAGTAAAGAGTGATACTCTTTTGATGTCGAGTCGGCTTGACACTGATCACTTAAGTGGAGAAATTAGGCATTTGGTGTATTAAAGCTGTGTTGATCGGTTGCGTTGATGATTGTTGGACGTGAAGTTATTTTTGAATTTCTGGTTGAGAAGAAGGTGGAAACTGCGCGTGGATATATTGATTCTCAGTTCTTAGCGGAAACCAAATTGGACCTCGTGCTGCGGTGTGTGTAGTATAGCTCGCAGCGCGAGGTCCAATTTGGTTTCTGCTAAGAACTGAGAATCAATATATCCACGCGCAGTTTCCACCTTCTTCTCAACCAGAAATTCAAAAAATAACTTCACGTCCAACAATCATCAACGCAACCGATCAACACAGCTTTAATACACCAAATGCCTAATTTCTCCGCTTAAGTGTTCAGTGTCAAGCCGACTCGACATCAAAAAGAGTATCACTCTTTACTCTCCAGACTTTGTACATACTTGTATATATGTTTATATGAGTTATTTTACATTGATTCTTTAGTACGAGGACTACTGACATCCACGAGGTTATATTTTTACAACTCTAAGCACCCCACTTGTACTTTGTTCCAAACTTGTTTGTATATATATTATTATTTACTACTCACCTGTACCATACTAACATTTCTCATCTCATTACCACACTTCACTTTATAAATTATAAATTCATACGATTATTACAATTAAAAATAACATGTTTTAGGATTCGACAAAAACTTATGTATGCTTTAATATGGCTGATGATGACCCCTAGGTGGGTCGAAACTAGTTCCATGTAATTTATAACATTGTAAATACATATTAGTACTGAATAGGTGGAAACCTTTACTGTGTTACTATTCATATGTTATTCTCAGTTCAGTACGGACCAACATGAAATTCATAACCCTTGATGCCTCACATTCACAGAAACCGACGTAAAACAGTAGTATTACTGACCAAGGGACTACTTCTATAGCATAATACTGAATCGATGATGCTTGTAGTCTAAAGGAGTCCAAAATCCAAGTCATCAGCCCCTCATAATGGTACTCATCGCTAGGAAATAGAACCATGGTATTTGTCATGCTGCGGTACTAATCAAAAGTAGCGTAGACTCGTGGTATTCCACACATTACGGCACTAATCACAGGTAATGAAATTTCCATATGTAATACAGAACTATGGTGTTTCGCACATTGCGGTGCCATTTACAGGCAACGCAAACCTATGGTGTTCACATACGTGTACCAACCACAGGGACTCGCACTATCCCATGTTGTTCCTCATATAATGGGTACTAATCATAGGCAAGCCAGAAACATGGTGTCGCTCCTAAAGTGGTACTAATCACAGGTATTGTAAAAGCCGGGAACACACACTGTTGCTACTAATCACAAACCTATTTTGTACCTAACATAGTGGTACTACGCACAAGTAAAAGCAACCCATGGTGTTTCCCGCGTGGTGGTACTAATCACAAGTAGGTTCATGGTTCTAATACAATCATCCCTTGGTCGCTCCTTTTAGTCGCCTCTTACGACAGGCAGCGAATACTGTGGGTGTATTCTTTGTCTGCATCCCCCACCCACAGTGGGTTTTGTGTTTGGTCTGCGAGAGGTATTTTATTTCCCTCAAGTCCGCCAGCAAGCTGGTTAGGTCCCCCCTATCCGCCACCTGGAGGTATCACCTCTCCCCCGGCTACACCAGCATAGTAGATTCGTGACATTTGCAAAATAACTAACGGGTTTGATAGAAAGCAAATCGGGTTTAGGAAAGATTATCCTACTGAGGCCCAACTTGAAGATTCCAGCAAGATATAGCAGGTATTTTAGATTCAGGAGGTCCAATGGACTGTATTGCTAATGACCTACCCAACACTTTTGATAGGGTAGATAATGGAAGGCTACTGACAAAACTGAGGACTAGTGGACTAAACAAAAGAGTGGCTGAATGCATGGCTAAATTTCTAGAAAACTGAACTCAGAGAATTAGAGCAGGTGAACCATTATATAATCCTGTAATAAAGAGGGGGTCTCACAGGGCAGTATTATTGGGCTTATGTTTTCTTATATATGAGTAACGAACTGGAATCTCAGATTATAGAAGGTAAATGATGTTATACAGTGTACAGTGCAAAATAAGTTACAGGATTGTGAGCAACTACAAGAAACTTTGACAATGTTACGGGATGGACAGCAGACAATGGTATGATGCTAAACAGGATGAAAAGTCAGGTTGTAAGTCTTCTTTACAAGCTGCTTTACGTCACATTTCCCCAATGGATATCATTCTTCCGTCAAAAGAATTGGTATTTCGTGAGTCTCCCATTCAACCAACATCAAGACAGTGGCCGACACCACACCTCGAACAGTTCGGAACTATCATTGATCTACCTATCCTTATTATTCACTTATTCTCTAAACCATTACATCGTGCAAATTAAGTCGCCAGTCAACAATAGACCATTTTTAAAATAGCATGAACCAAGGGCTTTACTACAATATAACGCACAGCTGTTTCAATTCCACAATCTGTTGCTATGCCATTTGCAAAGAAGACTTCAAATTAGAAAAATACGACCAAGATTATAGAAACATCAAGAGGTTTTATAACATCCTTCGAGTACGATTAATAGATGTTATCAGACATCAAACATTGTAATTAGCATCCAGACAACTTTCATTTAAATCTTTATCCTGTGACTGTACAGTGTCTTAACACGGTGTTTATTTTATATCAAGTGTTAATGTATTGTACATAGTGTCGTAACGTAGTGTTTTATTTTGTATCAAGTGTTAATGTATTCTATAAACGTTAAACATTGTTTCATAAGACGAGAGTGCCTAACCACATGACAATTATTTTAATAGGTGCCAACACCAGATATCATACGAATTATTTCAAAGACTCTTTCAAGTACTCCACTAAATCTTGTTTACCTGTCAGTAAGGGACTGTCACACTGTATTTTTAATTCATACTACTATTTTAGTTATATGATGGTTTAATATGAATGTATCGGGATCCCGATGACAATTGATTTTGAGGCTGCGAGATAGGCTGACGATGCCCACAACAAGGGTGAAACATGTCCCAATTTAAGTGTCATGCTTAAGTTATAAACATTCTCACGAATGTATTGTACTGAATAGGTTGACCAATTCAATAAAATTAATTGTATCAAATTTATAAGCAGTATGTTCCGAGCTGTCAGTAGAGAGATGGCGTGGAATGACATTAGTAGACAATAAGCTCGAGTGGAGCTTTCAAAAGTAGGAAAGATCACAATATGACGATAACGTTGGAATTCAAAAGGACAAATTCGGGCAAATATTCATTTACAGAATGAGGAATAATTTATCAAGGGTCTGGCTCCATGGCTAAATGGTTAGTGTGCTGGCCTTTGGTCACATGGGTCCCGGGTTTGATTCCCGGCAGGGTCGGGAATTTTAACCATAATTGGTTAATTCCCCTGGCATGAGAACTGGGTGTATGTGGCGTCTTCATCATCATTTCATCCTCATCACGATGTACAGGTCGCCTACCGGAGTCAAATCAAAAGACCTGCACCCGGCCTCTCCAGAGGCCACAAACCATTTAATTTTTTTCATTTATCAAGAGAAGCGTTTGATAAATTTTCTTGAAAACATTCAAGAAAAGGCTACATAAACAATTAATAGGGAATCTGCTACCTGGGCAACAGCCCTAAACGCAGGTCATTGATGACATTTGTGAATTATACTTTTGATCTGAGCCCCTTAAATTGCTAGAGCTATTTCTAGGTCTCTCTGTTCGCAAACCATTCCCTGAATTCAACTTTTTCCAAGGCAACTGTCTTTCAATACACACAAAGTACTTGGTAACATTGTCCTTGACGGTGCATTCACCTGAGCTCATTCACTATTGAATGATGTGTTCTCTCATCAATCCATGAGTTTTAAAGTATCAATGTGTCCCAGATCAATTTTTCTGAGAGTAGAGCATTCTGATGCATATAGGAATAAAGAGAAACCCAGGATCTTAACCAAGCGATTTTGGTGTTTATGCTGATAACATGGCTGTCCCAGATTTTGGGAAATGTTATCATCCAAGTTCTTGCTATCCTAGCTTTTCTTCTAATGTTTGCAGAACATTTAACCATATTTGTTATTAACGATTCCAAGAATATTCATATTCTCTGTGCTTTGTCTTGTGTTCTGCCTGTCAATGATCAGTAATAATGTTACTGGTTTTATGTTCTGCCAACTACCTTTTAAGGTTTTCAGGGACACTGAGGTGCCGAAATGTTGTTGAACAGGAGTTCTTCTCCGCCCCTGAAACATCACCACTATTAAGTGTCATATCTGGCAATTATCACAAAAATATCATTGCTACTAACTCTGCATTGTACCAGTCGAGTTGGCCGTGCGGTTAGAGGGGCGTGGCTGTGAGCTTGCATCCGGGAGATAGTGGGTTCGAATCCCACTGTCGGCAGCCCTGAAGATGGTTTTCCGTGGTTTCCCATTTTCACACCAGGCAAATGCTGTACCTTAATTAAGGCCACGGCCGCTTTTTTCCAACTCCTAGGCCTTTCCTATCCCATCGTCGCCGTAAGACCTACCTGTGTCGGTGCAACGTAAAACCACTAGCAAAAAAAAAAAACTGCGTTGTAAACCAGTTTCCAAAATTAAAGGAATGTTGGTGTTTTTCTCCCAGGAGTCATATGGTATTTTCAGTAAAACATTCAACACCTCGGCATGGAACTCATAGCTTCCCTGCTAGCTTAAGCAACCTGTTCTGCTATTCTTTATAGTCCACCATTGTGACTTACTTGCAGTATTACCTGAACTGTGACTACAAGCTGAAATTTGCAAAGGCCATACTTAAAGATGTGTTATGTGCTGTGCTTTATTTCAAACAGTACAGATGCTGTAGTGAGAAGAAATTATTTTGGTTATAGCATACTGGGAAAAAAATACACAAGGGTAATACTGTATTTACTTGCGTATTAGACCCCTTTTTTCCCCACTTTTACAGCCAAAAAAATAAAGGGGGGTCCAATATGCGATAACCTCAAAATTTTGTGCAGCGAACATATACTTCTACGTTATAAAGAGCTATAAATTGTACGTGTAAACATTCTATACTATTATTTAACAAACTTAGAATGTATTTAAGTTATACTGGCTATTTTCATCGGAAGGCAGTGTTTCTAAACGTAAAAAGACAAAAAATGGTGAACACGACTTTTAGGCCTATGGTACCAACATATAAAAGTCTGTTTTGGTTACTCATATCATGTCACTCGTTACATCTCATTAATTCCCCTGGTGAGGTTGATGTCAGGAAGGGCATACGGCCATAAAAACTCTCTGCGAAGATTCGTCTCACTTCATACTCGATCCTGTAGAAGAAAGGGATAAGAGTATCGTGTTATCATATAATTAAATATTGATACAAAAGAACTTAATGACCAGTCATTTGTCTCTGTCAGTTTAGCAGAAGGCTTACCACACAGTAAACCTGATCACTGCTTTCATTTGAATTATCGCCTTGCGCCGCCAACTTCTCTGCCTTGCTACCGGCGTGTCGGCATTCTAAGTGACATCATCTTCACTGCTATCTCTCGTCAGTCGCGTCAGCCATGCTTCGTTGTGTCTTTTTATTAACGCATACCCTAGTGTGTTTTGTTTGGAGTCTCCGAAAATCGTTTAAAGTACGTCGGGACATAAAATTATTATTATTATTTCTTAGGTACGTTGGCGAGTAAAACGATCGTTTTAATTGGATAGCTTTTATCACGTTTTAAACTTACTTCTCTCCAAATATATACTTATAATGGCCCGCGTTACAAGATATTAAACGACCATATTGTTAATGACCTGGCCTGCTGTATAAATAGCAACAATCGCGAATATTTCTCAACTAAAGTAAACTCATTTCCTCATCCCGAAGTGATACAGCTCATTTTAGACACACGCCCAGTGGAGGGGAGTTACAGGTACCGCTTTTACCACATATCAGCCTTCGTGCCATTCGTAAATCTCTGGCAGTACGGTACCGGGAATCGAAGTCAGACCCCCGAAAAGAGCAACTAATTGTGCTAGCCATTACACTGGCAGACATTATTAACTACAAAACACAGACATATAGCATGACTGATGCATGCTTGCAATGTGCGGGTTGGACACGAAGCTAGGCCTATTCATCTATTTGTGCGACGTCATCAGAGCTGCAGTAGACCTACGCTACAGAGGCGGACATTTCTTAACTACGAAACACAGATGTACTGCATGGATTCGACGCGTTTTTCATTGCGTAGGTCGTACGGACGAAACTATTCACAAATTTGTGCGATGTCATCAGAGCTGCAATAAGACTTGTACCCGCTTCGAAGCGGAATTGTCATCGTTCTCTGACGAATTACGTTGGGGGGTCTTATAGGCGAGATTTTTTTTTCATTTTCTTCGTCTCGAAACCAGGGGGGTCTAATAAAAATATAAATAAATAAATAAATAAATAAATAAATAAATAAACAAATAAATAAATAAATAAATAAATAAATAAGGCAAACTTCTCTCAGCTGCAACATTTTCACTTTTATCTATGTCGATGAAACATGGATTATAACAGTACAATTGTATATATATAACATGGAGTTTTATTTATAAGTCTAGCTGAAAATTTGAAGGTTACATTAGCTTGTCATAACTCTCGTTGAGGGATTAGTTTCAGGATAATGGCAGCAGCAATGCTGTCTAACTTCAACTAATATAATATAATAATATTAGTTTCTTTTTGTTTTCTTTTTTACTACTTGCTTTACGTTGCACCGACACAGATAGGTCTCATGGCGATGATGGGATAGGAAAGGGCTAGGAGTGGGAAGGAATTGGCTGTGGCCTTAATTAAGGTACAGTCCCAGCATTTGCCTGGTGAGAAAATGGGAAACCACGGAAAAAAAATCTTCAGGGCTGCCGACAGTAGGGTTTGAACCCACTATCTCCAGGATGCAAGTTCATAGCTGCGCGTCCCTAACCGCACGGCCAACTCGCCCAGTGATGGCAGAAGTAAGGATGACATAAAATGCAGGCTAGCAGAAGCAAGGAAAGCATTCTCTATCAAGCGCTCGAAGAGAGCACATAAAGGAGAGCCCAGCACCAAGCTAGCACCCTGCAAACTGCCAGCTCGCCATCACTTCCCGTCAAGTGAGCACTACTACAGTACATTAGTACCGCATCACGCCGTCAGGAGCGCTCCACCGCCCAGCCAGCAATTGTGAGCCCCGGCTCGCCCCAGCCACCTGCCGTCAGCCCTTCGAGGAGCGGCCCGACGAAGTTCTCAGCGCGGTCCGACCAGTTCGATAACTCAAACATGACTTTCAGCAGTCGCCGCCGGTCATCCAGCCATACTTGACCACAGCAGACATCCAGCCTGCCTTGTGCGGGTACACGGAAAAAGCAATTTGTCAGGCCCTTAGTGAAGTACTGGTTCGAGCCTTGTCACGGTGAGATCCGGCCAAACTATAACTGACTCGACCACACCCACTAAGTGAGCGCAATTAAGACACGCCGGTCCTCAATTCGAGTTTGACCAACCAGTGCTTCACCTTACCCAACCCATATCACGGACCTCAATGAGCAGATTAATCAACTCCATGCCACCATGGCTCATTTCCAAGCCGTAACCCAGCAACTGTTTCAACCATCCTATAGTCCTAGCAGACAACCCTCCACCCCCCAAACCTTGCGTACAACAAGATGATGCCTCAACTGAAGAAGATCACACCTCAGAAGAAGGAGAACAAGAAGAAGAGGATATCGACTTCACCGTACCCTACTTCTCCATCCTAAATAACTCTCAATTCCCAACCTCCGAAAAATCCCAAGTGTTAATCTTCAACCTCAACAACCCGGACCCAGTACCTATGACCCGTCGAACCATTCTCACATAATTACTGCCTATCTTCGACGAACACCTCGCAGTCATAGAAGAGACTCACAACAATCTCTTGCTAGTCACTCTTCGCCAAAACACTTCTGTCCGACCCATCCTCAGACAGCTAGATAAAACCAACATCCCCACATCTATCATCATAAATCCTGTGCACAACATAGCCAATCAATGAGTCATCATCGATCCCGAGGCCATCGACCAGCAAACCCAAACTTCTCCTCCCCCTCCTCCCGCCAAGTCAACAGTCAAGCACATTTCCGTACAAAAAACACACCCTCCACCAATGACTTCCAATCTCAAACTATCCCCCACCTAAAAATCACAAAGCCATGCAAGCCACCCCCTCAGCAATTGACTTCCTACAGCAAGTTAACTTCCTCCCACCCAAACCAAAAAGAAGAACTAAGGAAACCCAAGCAACTCCCAAAACAACCAACTTTTCCATGCAAGCCATTCCCCTACACCTGATATTTCACTTCAAACCCTTCCTAATAACCAGGATGCACAGTCACAAACCATACCAACTCCACCACCAGTCTCCTGTACCACATATCCATAAATCGATCCAAGCAACAAATCAAATTATTTCCACCCCCACTCATACTGCATTACTATCACAAGAAGAGAGACTGCCTAAAAACCAAGAACCTACACCACCAAACCACAGTAGCTCACAACCCTCCACTTCAAGAAGAATTCAACCTCCCCCGCACCCTTCCCTTACAATTATCTGCTTTAACTGCCTTAAATTTAACCATCACGCCACAAGATATTGGAATTCTACCTGCCGTAATAGGTGCGGCGGCCCCCACCGCCACACCGATTGCAAGGTGCCACGGGACCAGGCGAGGTGCGCCAACTGTCATGGCAGTCACGCGGCCTCGTTTCCTGGATGCCCATACTTCAAATAGGCAGTCATCGCAAAAACCAAGGCGCAACAAAACATCTTGCATAGGGAAAATCCCAGCTCTAAACTCCCGCCATTGCTTCCCACACCCACACCACCCTCAAACACTCAAGTTCACAATTTCCTGCTTCACATACTCCTTACCCTCCTCAATAGCCAAGCAAGCCCACTTCAGGGCTCCCTCGGTGGATTGAGTAGCTGAGGCCACTGAAACCCCCAACCAAGTATCAACCCCTCATACCACCAAGATACATTCCCCTCCCCCTACCCACCAAGAGACAGCAACTTCTCGCTTCCTCCAAAACCAATACTGGCCAACAACTCACAGCCTTCTTAGCACAAAGATGAAGCACTGGTTTTCCGGAGACGAGGAGGTACACACACACACACATGCTGCATATTAGCGATGCTAATTAAATTCAACATCCGCACACCCATATAACTGTAAACCTTGCTTTACGAATAGTGGTCGTAACTGCGAACAATATCGGTAACTGTCTCACTGTTCACCGTACAGCAACATTGGGTGTGGTCAGTGCTTGGATGGGTGACCACCAGCACTGCCACTTACCAATACATACACACAACTGTGCTAGTCATGTCCACTGAATGAGATTGTTGCTCTGGGCATATAACACATACATAAATATCACACACATAGAGATAACTAACACACACACATACAGAGTTAAGCAACATTGGGTGTGGTCAACCACTGGATGGATGATCACCATACATACTTCTTACTACAATACAGCGATAATTACCCACTAGGCAATCCAATACATAAAATTAGCTACATTACTCATTAAAACACACTACAGATAACTAACACTACAGGCCGACAGAGGAGACTCGAACGAGACACAGGTATCGGCATGACACAGGATGGAGTATACAGAGTCTAAGGGCCCTTCTTATGAAAATAAATTTGCTAACTTCCAACACTAATATAGGAATTAGAAAGATGTATTTGAAGATTTTCGTCTGGAGAGTGACACTGTAGGGAAATGAAACATGGACGATAATGAGCTTAGAACGAGAACAGAAGCTTTTGAAATGTAGTGTTACAGAAGAATGCTGAAGGTGAGATGGGTAGATTGAATCACAAATGAAGAGATACTGAATCGAATTGGTGACAGAACGATTTGGCAAAATTTGATCAGAAGAAGAGACAGAATGATAGTCTTGTTCACTTAGTTTTGAGGTAGGACTAAGTGTAAGTGGTAAAAATTGCAGGGGTAGACCAAGATATGAATATGACAAACAGATTAAAGTAGATGCAGGATGTTTTACTCGCACACTTTTTAGTGATAGATGGACACCCTAGTGCTGAATCGGTCTACCTCGGCAATCTTCGAGATTCGTATTGGCAACCTTTGAAACACAAACTATGAATCGCTTATGCATCGCTGTGCGATATCTGGCGTACACTTTACGTACTAGTACTGTTGTTGTTTACACAGCAAAGCCAAACTATAGAATTCATGCTATGAACAAGATTTGCATTGAGAAATGTTATATACTGTAATGTGTGTGTGACACAGTTGTTGGCTTAAGATAATAAAGGTTTACAAAATTCATATCGATCGATCATATTATCGATTCAATTTAGATTTCATTTCCAAACAGTTGGCAGTATTACCGGAACCGAGAGAGCTCCCTCATTACTCCTCAAGCCCGTACACAAATCTATCACTAAGAAGTGTGCCAGTAATAGTTAGTTATGTAGAAGTGGATAGGTTAGCACAGGATAGGGTGTCATGGAGTTCTGCATCAAACCAGTCTATGGACTGATGACCCAAACAACAACACAGTGTACATGCATGGTGTATTTAAATTCCTATTACACACTGTAAGGACTAGTAGGCAGACCAAGTAAATAACATTTCAAATAGGAACCCATGTCTGGAAACTGAAAGTTTCCTTGCTACAAGTAAAACACCACAATGCACTTAAATGTCTTGAGTCTGCTGTATCAATTAGTAGAGTACCTACGTAAGCTGTTGTTGCAATGTTTTTGCATCCACTTACAAGAACTTTTTAAAAAAAAGTCTGATTTGCAAGACCCTGTGGTACCAGAATAGGATAAGCAGGTACAATATTTATTTTGAAGCAGGGTGTTGCTACAATGAGCCATTCCTGAAAGTAAACAGAGAAGCACTGCAACAACAACATAAATATTACTCACGAAACTTTTAGTGATACCTGGACTCCCTAGTGCTGAATCGGTAGACCTCGGCAATCTTTGAGATTCGTACTGGAATTGAACACAAACTATGAATCGCCGTGAGACATCTGGCGTACATTTTACGTACTAGTACTGTTGTTGCTTACACAGCAAAGCCAAAATATAGAATTCATGCTAGGAACAAGATTCGCATCGAGAAATGTTATAGGCCTATGTGTGTGACACAGTTTAAGATGATAAAGGTTTAGAAAATTCCTATCGATCGATCATACTATTGATTCAATTTAATTTTCATTTCCATTCAGTTGGCAGTATTACCAGAACCGGGCTAGCTCCCTCCTCACTCCATACAAAGAAGTATCACTAAAAGTTTCGCGAGTAATACATAATCTACTCGTTTAAACATGTGGTGGCATACTGCTTGTAGCAGGGAAATGAGAGATTTCCGAACACAAGTTCCTATTCAAAATGTCATCTACTCAGTCCACATTACTACAAATCCTCAAAGTATGAAACAGGAATTTAGATACACCCTCTATGATGTTTGATGGCTGCAAATAAATGAATTATTTATTTTTCAACCTCTTAATTGTGTTCGGTACATCACAGTGATACTGAAGACTCCAATTAAAAAAGTAAAGATGCATTATGGACTAACGTAGTCATGTACTACCTCCACAAGTGCCACCTCAGCAAGTTGGAGCACATATGGTTCGCTGTGAAGGACACCAGCCAATTGTTTAAATTCACACTTCTTTCTTGATTCAATATATATAATATTCTTAAAAATAAAATTTAACACATCCAAAAACAGCATAACAGAGTTGGGAAACAAAATTCAGATAGAATTATGGACTTCTTACCAATAGACAATGTGCAGGAGTACCGAAACTGCATCTTTATCGCCTGAGCATTGTGTAGTTTACCTGTAGAGCATAGACAGAGATATTCTCAGAAATATTAAATTAATGCAGTGCTTTCCACTGTAGTTATAGAAACATACATTAAAATATTACACTAATTCTTAGTGACTGACAACCTTGTAAAACTATTATAAATGTAAACAAAACTTCAGTTCCCAAATTCCTTATCTGGTACATTATCACATTTCCTGAAGAATGTGATTAAGTTAGTACGTTATATTAAGTGAGTTGGTACTAGGGAATTTTTAAATAATGATTTTTGAAATATAAAATTTGGAGCAGTCTCTATCAGAAAAGGATTTAGAGTTATAATGCTCTGTAGCAGGAAAGAATTAATTTTAAATATTTTGTTGTAGAAACATACGTACTGTTGGTTTAAAGTGACAAATAACCCTAAATAAGTTTATTGCAGGCTAAATTTATGGGATAAAAGAGATGTCAACAACGTAATTGGTAAACATATTGGTAAACACGATGGAACAAGACTACTGATATTCAGGCGGTCAATGGAAGTACCGTAATGTCAGTGGAATATGAAAATAATTAACACCAGCAAAGTTCATTATGAAACTGGTGGTAATACTTTATCAAATCAAATCTGAACGACCATTCGAAACCAACCAACTTGACGATAACAATGAGGTTAAATTGTTTACATAGACTATGTAAAGTCTGTTACCGTATCTTGGAAAAACATTATCACTTAATGAAACATACCAAATTATCACCGAAAATATTCTGATGAAATTCCATTTTCCTTTAATGTCCATCAAACATATTTACAATACTGCATTTCCATAACACCTGTCCTTGAGACATCGCGAACAATATCACAATTTAGAACACTTCTTAAACAGGAAAAATACAACTCAGCATTTATGTAGATCACCGTACACCGTCTATAATATATTTTGGCAAGAATGTCACACGGCAATTATTTTCCTATTAGGAAACCCACCGGTATCACAAGTTAACTACTCCAAAATAATCTAAGGTGAAAGTTCATGACCTTCGGTGAGCTTTTGTGCCCTGGCAAGCTTGCCAACATTATAATTCTCGGAAGACTCGGAGGAGTACGAAACGTGATCTCTTCCTCTTCTCTTCATCTACTTTCTGGCTGAGTACAGTCCATTGTTGGATGCGCTATCGAGTGGTTGGCTGTTCCAAAAGCTCTGTATTATCTCAGTGATAAAACAGTTAATAGTTGTAGAAATTTAGTAAATTTTGTGCGTGTGTGTGTGTGTGTGTGTGTGATACATTTAGTTCCACAAATATTGGAGTTTAGTGTTTGTTTGTAGTAATGTGCGATTAGTGGTATTTATTTACAATTTTCACACTGAATAGTTCCGTAGGCGTTCGCTAGATTACAACCTGTAATTTAGGACTGCGTGAAAGAAGAAATATTATTATTAAAATATCAGTAGGTTTGTTGATAAAATACTTTCAAAGACGGGATATTTTTTTAAAAAAGTCGTAACTTCGGCAGCGGTTATAGTCTATTAGCGCAGGCATTTGACAGGGTATTTCAAATATTAGTTCAACGGTTCCACCTATCACGAACAAGGGCGCCCATATCCAGGGGCAACGTGGGGCGCCCCCTCCCCCCGCCCCTAGCTCTCAGGGAAAGGCAAAAATCTAGTGTAGTCAGGTGTTTTCCTTTCAAGAAAATGATTTAAAAGTCAGTATTATGTAGAAGTGGTAGTACCGTTCCCCACCAACAGGCAGGGAAAACCGTGGGTTATTCTACCACATAATACAAGTCGCCGTATTTCACTGGCGAATTAGTTAACAGTCGTATTGTTATTGATTGTTGTCGCTCTTCGTATTCAAATATTGGCATTGTTGGCTACAGTCGTGAACAAAGGGTGTAGTGTAACAAGAAAATATAAATAAAAATCAGCTGATTCTTGTATTCCGATCATTTGTAGTTCTGAGTAGGCAGTTAAAGAATCCGTAATTTATATTTCACACCCTTGATCTTTCAGTATTTATGAGCGGTTAGCTAATAAACAAGTTCCTACATCCCAATAATTGCAATTCAAGTCCCTAGCGTAGTTTAGACAGAAATACCGTACTTTGAGAAATTATTGTAAACAACCTCATATTTTTCAGCATTTAAGGACACTTTTATTCTCCGTCCCGCGGAGTAAGGAAAATAATAGTACCGGTAATCCACCACCCGTAATAATCACATAGCCACATTTCAGTTGAGAATTGTAGTGTAGATACGGTAGATGGTATCTTGCTCAGTGGCGTATGCTGAGTCCAAGACGTGGGCTACCACTAGACTTAGGTTACCCCTTTTAGATAGTTGGTTAAGTGAATGTCAAGCCCTAAGCGTTCTGAGCTGCAGCAAATAGCCAACGGAGTAGCCTGCTGTTGTCAAGGCTGCTTCACAAGCTACTGCCCTGGCCTCTGTTACAGTCAATAATCAACAACTGATCAGTGGAGATGGTAGCCTAAGGTTTACCAAATTAAAGTCCGGCGATGTGGCTAAATAGATAGAATGCTTGCCTTTGGTCCAATGGCCACGGTTCAGTTCTCAGAATCAAACCCCTCCTACTGTTGATTCCCTTCGCTTGGGGACTGGGTCTTAATGACGTCTTCGACATTCATTTCACCCTCATTAGATCACCACCAAACCTATACCGATGTCATGCACTATTATTATTATTATTATTATTATTATTATTATTATTATTATTATTATTATTATTATTATTATTATTATTATTATTATTATTATTATTATTATTATTATTATATAAAAATTTTGAATTTTACAGCATTACCAGAGGTCGTATGCATCATTCACTGGTTTATCAGCTTCCTTGGGAGGTCAGTAGTGATGTCCGACCCATAATCATGGGTTCGATTACAATCAACAAAAGAGAACACTAAACCTGAAAGAGAGATACGGGAATGTACCGCCTTACCAGAAGCTACGATGCATAATATGGAATATAGAAGAGCTGAAGAATGCAAATAACTCATTATGTCAGGATAGACTTAAGACATGATATCGTGATATTGCTAGAAACATTCTTAACAGAAGAATGGACTCCACCAGACCATTATGCGGCACATGTGTTGGCGACGCAAGGATTATTGGGGCGCCCTAAGGGCGGAATATCGTGCCTTATAAGCCCAAGCATGTCACCGTTCGAACTGACGTATAAAACAGACAATGGATTAGTTGTTGAAACTGCACAGTGCACCATAATGAGGGTCTACTTTCCACCAGACACCCACGACAGGACTATTATAGAGGAGTGCAGCACCACCTTCTTTAATATAAACAAGAACGAGCCTCTCATACTAGCCGGTGATATGAACTGCAGGATAGAGCGTGAGTCCACAAAGACGAAACTCGTACGGTACTGGATTTTCTGGAAGCAGAGGGTCCAGACAAACGCACATACTTCTCACATAATGGGAGCAGTACAATAGATCTTGTCTTTTCAAACATGAAGGGACTTCACTTCATGAAACAGATAGTACTTCAAAATGTAATTATCAGAAAGCATTTACCAGTCGAGACGACTTTCATCACGGACGTAAGAAACAATGTAGACTTCCACCCACAACTAGAGACAAATCCCAGGACGATTAATAGTGACCGTCTAGTAGAGGAAGTAGCAAAAGCACCGGATCTACTAAACATGATACGACATGGAGATTTGAACGAAGTAATACGCACAATGAAAAACTTGTTAGAAAATTCAAAGGAATTAGCAAGATCGCATAAACGCAGAGCTAAACAATGGTTTAATGCTAGTTGCTATGATGCAAGAAGAAGTGCGATTGATGCTCTTCATGCAGTGACTCGTACAGACACTGACACAAACGTACAGAATTATTCGACATTAAGGAGGTTTTTCAAGAAGATAGTTAAGGAAGCTAAGGAAGCGTATCAGCGTCAAATGGAAATCCAATTGATAGAAAAGGCAGAAGAAAACCCATACGAGGCTCTGCAACCGAAATTTCCTAGGCACATGGCAATGGAAACATGGGCATCACATTTTGGCATTATACTGCAAGCAAGGGACTCCCGACCGATTAAGAGAAATACTAATGAAACAGATTTAAATATCCAGTTGTTCACAGAGGACGAAGTAGAAGCGGCCATTCTGCAGAGTAAAGATGGAAAGGCTTGTGGTCCAGATAACATCTCCAATGAACATCTTCAGCAAACCGTAACAATGTTCAAGGCGGTTTGTACAGCCATCATGAATCAATCCCTCATACGAGGAACCATCCCTGACAGATGGAGGTCACTCTAGAAATGTTATACAAGGGGAAAGGAAATACTGGAGACCCCGATGCTTATCACAAATAGATTGACTGACATCGTGGACTGTAAAATACCTGGAGAGCAATTTGGGTTTCGCAAGAGAAGATATACTCTACAAGCAGTTAAGTGTCTACAAGATGGCATACAGGAAACGACGAGATACCCGAAAGGAAATTTACATGTAGCTTTCATAGACTTTTCAAAGGCCTTTGATTCAATCAATAGAGTGTTACTCTTGGAAAGACTGGAGCATGTCTTGGAAAGTGATACACCTCTCTTAGTTCTAATACGAAACATACGCAGAAAACTACGTACCGGTTGATGACAATCTGACAAAATCTATTCCAATAGAGCAAACGACAGGAGTGCTTCAGGGAGACCCATCGAGTCCGATCCTGTTTAACATAGCGACCATGGACGCAATAACAAGAGCAAATTCCAGTAATGTGAAAATATATGCTTACGCGGATGACATGGCGGTTGCGTCATCATCTCATGCAGATCTGCAAGCAGCCTTCTATAGATTAGTGGAAATGGCCGGCAGAAATGACCTACAGCTGAATGCAAATAAGACAGTGGTTATGACATTCAGACTAGGGGGGAAAATTGCATCACATGACACAATTTAATATAAAAACCAAAAAATAATGGCGGTCGCATCCTTTAAATACCTGGGAATGACGCTACAGACTACAGGAACCACATTCACACTTCACATCAAGGACAAGGTCGCAACTGCGATAGAAGCAATGCACGACATCTTACTGTACACATAAGGAACCTCTCAATGGATATAGCAATAAAGCTGTTCACAGTGAAGAACTCGCCTATTCTGAGCTACGGATTGCATCTAAGACAATCTTCTGGAACTGGAAAAGATCAAAGCAATTTATCTAAAAAGAGTACTCAGCGTATCTAAATTTACCCTCTCAGGGTTGGTATATGAGCTGGTGAGAGAATGGTTCTTTATAGAGGATCTTCGAGAATGGATGAAATTATATTCTGCACCCGTGTATCACAGTGCGTTAAAAGAACTACATGACAAGAAGAAAGAAATATGGAGCACGGTTTACACCACGGATGCTATGATGACTCAAGACTGGCAACGTCCAAATTACGACCTGCGACATATGACGCGATTCGCTGTGTATGGATTCCATCACAAAATATGCGACAAGACAAGATTGCACGACCCTACTGACGACTGTACTTGCAAATTGTGCAAGAAACAATGCGATCGGTACCATCTTCGGGAGTTTACGGAAAGAACAACGTCGTTGACCTCATTTTGTAGTGAATGATTAATGTACGATATTGTATTCATTTCTTGGCCGTTGGCTACATTAAATTCTATTATTGAAAGACTGCATTTCATTTTAGCAGATCTACCTATAAAGAGGAAACTATATTACTCCTATAACAGCAGCCCTACAGTGTCTTCCCACAAGGACGTAGAAGCAACGGGAGTGAAATATCAGCACTCTGCTATCTATGAGTATGAGGTGAGGAAGTATATGCGATGAGAAACGCATGGATGTTAGTAAGCAGTGGCGATGTGATGGACCGAAGTCTAACAGACCTATCCCACCGGTCCCCGAAGCTATCGGGCATACATCAGCAAGCCGTGCGAGGTGGGTCGAGGGGAGAGGGACGCAGAGTCTGGGCTGCAATATCTGTCTCCGATGCCTTGCGCCCAGCAATACGTGCGACGTTTTTTCTCCTTTGCTTTGAAGTTTTTTAAATGGAACAGTGTGTCAGATGCTTACATTATAATGTGCATTGCATCAGGGGCGGCCGTACCTTATGTGCTGAAGTGCTGCAGCACATTGCCTGTTGGAAAAATAAATTAGTTTAAAAATATTATCTACAATCAAATACAGTGCATTGGAAAAGACGTCAGCCAAAGAATAAGAAATTATTCAACTCCCCTCACAACCAGGTAACTACTGGCGCGCTCCACGCCGGGTGCTGTGTGGTCACAGCTCAGCGAGAGCTAAGCTTTTAACCAGAAACCAGGAACTCTTCCTTTTGCGCATGCGTGCCCAACTTTTCCGATACAAAGAAAATGTGTTCCGACAGGCTGTGGAAACAACAGCCAAGACATCACTTCACAGCGATTCTTCGTTCGACCACAGGGAGTCAGCACTAGCACTAGTCACACTTGCATCACGACCGATATGAGAACGTGGCAGCTGGCACCCTCTTGACTCAGCGGTAGTATTTAAGAGCGTGATGTGAGTATAATGGTGTGTCAGTAAGAGAGACGAAAACGCGTTGCTTCTGCGCAGGTGACGTCACGCGGTGAGCACTGCGAGAAACTGGCACCACGGGTACATGGCTTGCCGCTGTTGTATTTTTAATGTGATAAACATGCGTTATGTATTGAAATACATGCCGTATATAATTTGAAGCTCTGTTATTCTTCTCATTAATCTGCACGGAACACACTTTTGAAAATACCGGGCTATTTAGTACCAGGCTGTTTAAGCTACCACAAGAAAACCAAAGGATCAAACACAAAGTATTTTTCATTCCCGAAAAATGAAGACCTTGTCAGACTGTGGGAAGACGCTTGTCGGTGCAGGGATAAATTTAGTGTGAAACACGGCACGTATTAATAATATATGATAAATTATTATTGGTTTTTTTCGATACATGTTGCGTTAAGTTAATACAAAGTTTGTTATTACTTTAGGTCGAGTTTGCTCGCTTCATTTCGCTATGACGTGCTTTGAAATCCCTTTAAGACAACAATTTCTAAATTGTCGGAATAAAAACAGCCGTGAACTAAAACCGGAAGCATGAGAATATACTACTAGGAGGAAATATATTAACTCCTAATAGTGCCAGGAGGGTTGAGAGGGAAAACCAGGGAAATCGACATAAGGATGTAACTCAGCTTCAAAAGATCGCCGGCTGCTGACTTGAACAGGTGAGTGAAGAAAGACAATAAATACATGTTTAAATGTTATGTTCCCATTTTTTAAAACTGAAAGAGTAAATAACTTGTCTTATGTTGATTTTAGGGAAGACGGAACTGAAGAAAAGGAGGACTATAACGGAGACAATGGAACTGACGAGTTGGATGATTTAAGAAGAAAGATACTACTATTATAAAGAGAAAACAGCTATTGAAGGATTAATGGGAATTACTACAACAACTAAAAAAGGCAAATGACATTTCTGAGAGAATTACTTCAATGTTCGGACATATTTTTTCTCCAGGGCAAATAAAAGTGTTAATGAACCGTGAAAATAAAATCAAAAGTAAAAGATTTCGTTGGACTTCAGACGATCAATGAAAAGAAATGGCGTATGGTTTTTAGTGCCGGGAGTGTCCGAGGACATGTTCGGCTCGCCAGGTGCAGGTCCTTTGATTTGACCCCCGTAGGCGACCTGCGCTTCACGATGAGAATGAAATGATGATGAAGACGACACATATACCCAGCCCCCGTCCCAACAAAATTAACCACTGATGGTTAAATTTCCGACCCTACCGCGAATCGAACCCGGAACCCCTGTGACTACAGGCCAGCACGCTAACCATTTAGCCATGGAGCCGGATGTCACACGGAATATCAGCAGAGATATTGCGAAGTGTCAGTCGAAAGGCATACCGTTGCCCATTACCATTTCTGACTCCATTTACCCTTTTCCGACTCCTTCAACATTGAACTCATAGGAAGCAGGTTTCAATGTAGAACCGGGTATACTACGCGATTTGTTTGTTTTAATGAAAACCAAGGCCCGTGAATTAATCCGTCAGGAGCGTTTAACTGTTCTAGTATTTGATGAAATATATATATATCGAATGAAATTTGCATCGATGAGAAACTGCAACAGAGAGTAGGACCACACAAGACTTGTCAAATTGTCATAGCTAGAGGCTTAGTTAAAGTGTGGATGACTGCAGGACACATAAATATGCTCGATGCTTTCGAAGTTATGCTATTAAAAGAAACAATTAATCAGGAAAGTTTGAATTACATTGCTGGCTATATCGCTCTCAAGGTGCGCAACAATTAGGCTATTCCTATTTAGGTATAACTGTTCGGCAGCCATAAACAAACAAACAAACTGGCTCCAATGTGTCTCAAAAGGAAATTTAATGAGTCCCAGTTACGAGTTACTGAAAGTTACAAATATACTGGTGAAAGAATCTAATGACCTTTACGGTAACTACCTTTGCGGGGAATCCAACATATTTGACAAACTAACGGAGAGAACCATGAAGTATTTACCGCCAACGGTGAAAATTCCTCGAGAAGTAATTTTAACCTTAGCGCTCACAAGATCTTGTATTCGCTTAATACAGTTAAACAGGAAGAAAATTAGATAATATACTCTGAGAGAAACGTCCAAGAAAATGTCAAACATTATAAACTGCTAGAGCTATAACGCTTATATATAAGGCATTAATTACATAAATGTAAGAGTAAAATACTTAGAATATGAATGACATAATAATAAACTGAGTGTATTAATATATTAGTGGTCTCTCGACTGTAAACGAATACATTTTGAACGATTAGCTCTCTTCACAGAGCGAGAAATGTTACCGCCTTCCTTGCTTTGCTCCCAGCTTGACGTCACTGCGGTAGACTGGATGCGCAGTGACACACCATTATACTCACATCACGTTTAAGAGGGGATCGCCCAAAGCAAACGGGAAAACAAAATACTGTAGAGCTGTTCCCGCCAGGTCCGTTAATACCAAAGTGGATAGAATACCACCAACTTGCCTATTCCATAGCCACATTTGTAAATCGATGAACTATAAAAATTGTACTTTTTATATTGTCAAAATAAGGACATGATATTGCGATATTCTTTAATTAAAAATCTCTAGTTTAAAAATGTCAATATAAAAACATAACATGTAATTTTGCATTACGACGTTGCTGGTTTTATCTCAATGATGTTGGTAACATTAAGAAGTTACTTTTTTGCGTGCTCACACCAAGTGTTTGAGTTGGTGAATATTTTGCCATTGCAGGTGTTATTGTGTGTTTAATTTAAGGTTTATAGATTTTTATGAGGAATGTGTATTTGTGTTGGGGTTGTTTGCGTGTTTGTTCAGTGTGGAAAACTCAGTGGAGAGCCCCTTGAAAACCACATAACGGTTAGAGGCGCGCAGCTGTGAGCTCGCATCCGGGAGATAGTGGGTTCGTATCCCACTGTCGGCAGCCCTGAAGGTGGTTTTACGTGGTTTCCCATTTTCACACCAGGCAAATGCTGGGGCTGTACCTTAATTAAGGCCACGGCCGCTTCCTTCCCATTCCTAGACCCTTCCTGTCCCATCGTAGCCATAAGACCTCTCTGTGTCGGTGCGACGTAAAGCAAATGGCAAAAAAAGAAAACCACACACTGGTATGTTTCTAAATATTTTTATGTTTTGGAGTGGGTATGGGTTACAGCACACAACTGATTTTCTGCACCAGCCGCCAATGCTTTTCATTTCCATCTTTCTCATTTGAGGTTTGGGCTTCACCGATAGCCCTGCAGTTTACGCCACTGATCTTGCCTGTTACTTTCGTGTGTATTTTTGTGGAAACGGGAGTTTTCATTTCTATTGCAGCATAGTAGGACAAAATTGTACTAATATTAATCTGTCTACGTGTTCAACTTTGTTCGTAATCCTTGAGTACCGGTAGTTCATGGGAATATCTAACTTTAGACCTAATTGGAATTTTCATTTCTGTTTGTGCTTAGTAATGACCAGTCGTAAATAGGATACGTCAGAACGTAGTTTAAAAATGATTGTAGTGTATTATAGTTACTTATTAGAAATTAGAGTACTTATTCTATTATTTTGAGTAGTCTTGCGAATTTCGATCTTTAATTGTAATTTCCTTTTCTGTTCGAAAAATAGTAAATATTTAAGATAAACTTAAATATTATGAACCAAGCGGTCTTCCTATTCAATACAATATATAAATTATTATACTTAGTAGATGTTTCGTCCCCCAAGGGACATCGTCAGCTATAATAAATTAACATTAATATATCAGAATACAAAATAGATATTATTAAAATTGGAAAGGCACATTAAAAATATTGATGTATGGTACGACATTTAAATAAAATCTTAGGAAATTTTATTAAAATTGTAAGTCATATGATCGATAAAAACAGTTAAATTGTTCATTAAACTCTTGATAATATTCTTGAGAATAACAGTTTTACTTTTATAAAACCTTAAATGATCATTGTTGTGAATAAAACTCTTGATGTAAAGTATTTCTTGATTAAAGATTTGTAAGATCTTTCATATGCATTCCTTAGATGGTATATGCATTGAATGCTTCAGAATTTAAAATCAATCAATCAATCAATCAATCAATCAATCAATCAATCAATCAATCAATCAATCAATCAATCAATCACTACTGATCTGCATTTAGGGCAGTCGCCCTGGTGGCAGATTACCTATCTGTTGTTTTCCTAGCATTTTCTTAAATGATCGCAAAGAAATTGGAAATTTATTGAACATCTCCCTTGGTAAGTTATTCCAATCCCTAACTCCCCTGTCTATAAACGAAAATTTGCCACAATTTGTCCTCTTGAAATCCAACTTTATCTTCATATTGTGATCTTTTCTACTTTCGGGGCCGTAGTGGTAAAGTTCTTTGTAGTAATGAATAATATTTTATCTGAAATTAAAATAAACCTTAAGTGTAAGTAACGAGAAATGGAAGATGAAATGTATATAATATAATGTAATCGTGTTACTTACTCTTTATTATTGGCCCCGATGTTCGGAGAAGGACTCGCTTCTACTGAGGTAAGTGTGTATCTGATTCAAATCAAGTTCTGGTAGTTTCTATGCTGAGCGGGGAATGTGGTGGGGGAAGTGGGAGGACGTGTCCTAGGCTGAACGACCTGGGTGTCAACAAGTGTGTGACGAGTTAGAGTCTGACTTTTTTTCTAACTCTTGCTTTTATTAGTTCTTCACATAAGGTGTTATACTACTCAGAAATCTTATTAGTATTATTTGTTGAATTGTTCCTTTGGTCTAGATAAATGTAAATTTCTTCATATACGAGGTATGTTCAATAAATGGCCTTTATTTACAGTTTTTTAAGGTCATTGTCTATGTTTGTGAACATGTGATTGGAGTCTGTCGTATGTTCGCTCATGGCCGAGTATCTGTTGTATTTCTTTGCTCTGGTAGATTCCTGATATCTTATAATGAAGTTCCTTCCTGTTTGTCCAATATATGTACTTAAACAGTCAGCACATTTCAGTTTGTAAACACCCGAATTTTGAAATTTACTATTATTATTTTTAACGGTATGAGTGTTATAAAATAATTTCGAGTTTGTGTTGTTAGTCCTAAAAGCGATTCTTAAATTAAGTCTTTCGAATAAATTCGTAATACTATACACTGTACTGTTGTTATATATAAATACGGCAAATTTCTTATTATCTTCTTCTTTCCGTTTGTTTTCTAATGTAGTCGTAGGCTTATTTTTTACTTTATTTATAGTTCTGGTTACAAATTCTTTATTATAGCCATTGTTATATGCTATATAGTATGAATGTACTTTTTTAGATCTTGGGTTGAAAGCGGAATATTAAAAGCTCTGTAAATCATATTAAAGAAACCAGCTCTTTTATGAGCTCCCGGGTGTATAGGATTATTTTTAATCATGTTGACCGTCTGCGTTGGTTTTCTAAAAATATTAAACGAAAGGGTTTTAGTAATTTTCAAGTCGAAATAATAATTTAAAGTGTTATTTACTTCGGAGTCAAGTGTGAACTTGATATATGGATCAAGAGAGTTAAGTTGGTTTAAAAAGGTCTGGCCATTAGTAGTTCTTTCATCTAGTATTACAAAAGTGTCATCTAAAAATCTAGACCAGTGGTACAAACCTTCATGTTTATCAATAATATTAGATTTTTCATGTAATAAATATAAATTTCGGCTAAGATGCCTGATGGTGGGGCGCCCATCTGAAGACCTTTGTGTTGGTAGATATTGTTGTTAAACAAAAAATAGTTATTGTTTAAAACAAAGTTTAGGACGATTAAAAATTCATTTATTTCTTGAAGACTCAAGTGGCTAAATTGGATCAAATTCTCTTTAATAATGTTAATGGATTCTTTTATTGGAATACTAGGATACATAGTTTTTATATCATACGAGTGTGTTGTGTGGTTGGAATTTAATCTAAATTTTTGGTAGTGTTACAGAATTCGACAGAGTTCTTTATAGATTTATTGTTGTTAAATATGAAATGTGTTTGAAGACATTTATGGACATATTGTGAAATTTTATATGTTGGGCTAGTTCTGTAATTAATAATAGATCTGATGGGTACCCCAGGCTTATATATTTTTGACATCGCACTAGCAGTGGGAAATCTTGGGTTCATATTAAGCAACTCCTTAGTTTCCTGTTCATTCATTAGAAAAATGTTGTTCTTCAAAATTTGTTTTAACTTTTTTGGAGTCCATTAGTAGGATCTTTTTTAACTATTGAAATATTGCTTTCTGTGAAGAACTGTTCTGTTTTTTCAATATATTGAGTTTTGTCCATAATGACTGTAACATTACCTTTATCGTCTTTTGTAATTATAAGATTATTATCTTGAATTTTTAGTTTAAGTTCTTTTAATTGTCTATTATTAGTATGTTTTGGTTTATTTTTCTATCAGGATTGACAAAAATATCCTTCAGTTTCTTTTTCATTATTGTTGATCTAAGGGTAATTTTTGTATTGAATGTTCTACCTCTTCACCCCGTCGTGTGTGCTTCTACAATTGTAGAGGGCTAACCTTGGTTACCCTCTTAAATTGAAGATCCTCTGCGTGTTGAGGGGAACTAGCAGCTCCTTTCTTGAGATTCCGAATGGATCCCTGTTGGGTAACCATCCAGTATACAAGGAGGAGGAAGTTAAGCATCACCCAACCCTACGGTGTAACGCGATCCGTGCCGTTGGGGTGCATGGCACATGGGAGATGTGTCTTGAATGGAGCTTTCGAGATACTTGGCGCTCTCACGAAGTAAGTAGCCTTACCCGGGTATGCGGGGCTCTGCCTGGGTGAACATCATATTTACCTAGCTATTCGTGGGGCCTACAGGAGTACCGTAGCAACCCAGAAACCGGAGAGCTCCTCTGGGGCCTCTGAGAGGAACACCAGCTCGACGACAACCGATGGCGACTCTTCGGAGATACCATTGGACAGCACGACCTCGACTGTAAAAGAGCTCACTCTAGAGGTGGACAATCTTCTAGTTCAGAGGAAGAAGAAACAGCGCTCCGGCGCTGAGAAGAAAAGGTACAAGAAGACTTTAAATGCCCGGGAGCAGGCCAAAGAGGGCCTAACTCCTGGAGCTGAGAGAACTTCTACTGACATGACAAGGACGACTTCGGGGTGATCCAGTGGGCACAGGAGGCGGGACCCTGAAAAGGGCTCGGCTTCCGGGGCACAGATGACTCTTCCCATCAAGACGCCAGTGGGAAAACGACTCCTGTCGGGGGCAACCCCAGAAGAAGATCGGAAAGCCCACAACAGACACAAGGTGGAGTATGGCAGGATATCTGAAGCTGGGATCAGGATGGCTATAGTGCCTGAAGGATATCCTGACCAGCAGCTAACTGAAAAACTGGTGGAGTCTTTAGAGGAAGCTATCACCAATCTGATAGACGAGCTTCCGGAGCAGGGGCTCATTAAGCCTCAGTTCCTAGACTGCTATATGTCGAGAGGTGCGGCCATCATCATTTCAGAGAATGACGATACTAGCATGGCTCTCTAGTCTTGTTACAGATATGCAGCCACGGGAAGGAGCCAGGCTCACAAATGTGGGCATGGATAAACTCCTCTCGTATAAGAGAGTCATGGTCTGGATACCAGGATAACCAAAGCACAACAATGTCCTTTTGGGAAGAATGGCACGCCAGAGCCATGGTCTAAACCCCAGTAGTTGGAGAATCTACGACCGCAAGGAGGAGAAGAGGGGTGTCCGCCTTGTGGTCAGCATGGACTCCAGGGATGTGGAAGATCTCCTGCGGGGTGCATGTTGCTACCTTCACCCTGGTGGAGGGCAAACGCGACAGGCAGAGGACCAACCCCACCACAGACAATACTGAGACCAGCATGGCCAAGGAACAGGAGCCTGGACAGAAGCCGGGGCCAGCCAAGCCTCAAGATTCATCGCGGGAGATGGAGCTGCATGTTCAGGAGACTGCATAAGGTAAAGCATTGCATGAAGGTAAGGAATGATTTTTCATACAATCAGCATACAACATTGTATAGCGGCCGCTATGGTACTTATGAGAAGTATCCAGAAAGGTGGGTTTTCGGTCGCCCTAATACAAGAACCCTGGCTTAGACAGGGACATATCATGGGACTAAAATATGCGGGCTTCTCTCTCTTCAGTGGAGTAGCGGAGGAGACGCCTAGAACATGTTTACTAGTTAAGGATCATAACGCCTGGGCTAGAACGGACTTCGTTACTAGAGACCTAGTAGCAGTCCTAGTGTGATATGAAGAGGGCGGACAGCCAAGAGAGTTGGTTGTCTGTTCTGCATATTTCCCAGGAGACTCTGAATCTCCACCCCCGCCGGAGGAGTTCAAGAGACTGGTGACATACTGTAGGAAACAAGGATTTAACCTCATAGTAAGGTGTGACGCGAATGCTCATCACAGCATTTGGGGAGGCAAATATGCAAACCGAAGGGGAGAGAATTTCATAGAATGTCTGTGTACAACCGATCTTGAGATCATGACCATAGCTGATATCCCTACCTTAATCAATAATAGGAGTACGGGGATCATAGATCTTACCCTGGGTTCCATGGGAGTCATACAGGAATTTAAAGACTGGAAAGTTTCTTTGGAGCCTTCCTTGTCAGATCACAGACACATTGCGTTTCATATAGAGGGCTCCTTCGAGGTCCCATCTTACAGGAATTATAGACGAACCAATTGGACGTCTTTTAGGGAGGACGTGAGGAGGGGACTGGAAGGAGGACCCTCAAATATAATCAAGAATAAGGAGGAGCTGGAGCTCAGTGTGAGTTTTCTCACACAGAAACTAGTTACCTCTTATGAATTAAACTGCCCAGTTGTTAGGCTAAAGGAACAACAGTAAGCTTCAAGTGGAACAGTTATCTGGAACCCCTGAGGAGAAACACACGAAGGCTCTGGAACAAATACAGAGAACTTCAAGACCAAGAATGAAGTGGGCATTAGACCCTTTTTCCCCTTATAAAAGTCCAGGAATGGATGGGATCTTCCCAGCACGTCTTCAGGAAGTGGGTGTGGTCCTTATATCATACCTGGTCAGAATTTTTAGAGCCATTCTCACCATGGGGTACGTATACTCCTTGTGGCGTCAGGCGAAGGTAGTGTATATACCTAAACCCGGAATATCTTCATATAATAGACCTAAGGATTATAGACCCACTAGTCTAACGTCTTTTCTTCTTAAGACTTTGAAAAGACTGGTGGATAGATATATCAGGGAGAAAGTATTAAGAGACTGTCCCCTGCATCCTCATCAACATGGATACCAACCAGGGAAGTCGGTTGAGATGGCACTACACCAGCTTGTTTCCAGGCTGGAGAGCGCCTTGGATCAGCAACAACTTGCTATGGTGGTATTCCGAGATATAGAAGGGGCCTTTAACTACACATCTTTGGGCTCCATAGAATTTAGCCTAGAGAGAAGAGGCGTGAGCAGGATGCTCATAAAATGGATTATGGCCTCACTATAGGGCCGTCAAGTTCTGTTTACCCTCAACGCAGTAATGTTGAGAGCTAATACAGACACGGGGTGTCCACAGGGAAGAGTATTATCACCAGCATTATGGTGTCTGGTAGTGGATGAACTGCTTACCAGGTTAAATGTTGGAGGAATTTATGCCAAGGTTATTCAGATGACATTAGCCTGATGGCGGTGGGAAATTTCCCCAGTACGGGGTCAGAGCTCGTACAGAGCTCCCTACGCAGGGTGGAAAGATGGTGCCACGACACGGACTTGTCGGTCAATCCAGACAAGACGGAGCTCGTTGTGTTTACCAGGAGAAGGAGGCTAGATGGGCTGCCAGAGCCATTCTTATTTGGGAAAAAAACTAGTTAAGGCAACCTCAGTTAAGTACCTAGGGGTAATCCTCGAGGCAAGACTGAGTTGGAAAAACATATAGACTATCAGGTGGATAAGGCTCGCAAGATTATGTGGGCCTGTCGCAGGGCCGTCGGAAAGACTTGGGGCCTAGGACCTAGGGTGGTTCAATGGCTTTATATTTCTAATGTACGATCCTCGATCACCTAGGCATCTTTTGTCTGGTGGCCAGGTTCTGAGAGTAAAACTGTGACTACTAAGTTCAGATGGACTTCACTTAAACCGCAGTGGTACGTATAAGTTAGGAAATTTGTTTGGAAGGGTAATAGGAATGTACATTCAGGGAAACTGGGTGGCCTAGGGAGCGGTGATAAGGGAACAGGGAACTGGAAATCAAGTAGAGTAGAAGGGGAAAGGGAATTCTGGTCCATAGGGATTCTTGACCACGGGGACTCTAGACCAGCACAGCCTCTGCGCAAGCGCGGGGGCTCCCCCCCTGCGGGCGCCCCTCACTTGCCAGAGCGCGTGTGGAATGTTAACTACACATACCCGGAGGTCTTTATGTAAGAGGTAATTATTTCTCTAAAGGTTACTGGTGTGGGCGAGGTGCAGTGACCATGGGGCAGTGACTGGATTTGTTTTAAAAGGTCACTTGCTGGAGTGCCTCTCACTGGCTAAGGGGGCCATCCACATGTGGAATGATAACTACACACTTAGAGGTCTTTATGTAAGAGGTAATTATTTCTTGAAGGCTACTGTTTTTGGGCAAGGTACAGTGACTATGTGGCAACTGGATTTGCTTTAAAAGGTCACTTGCTGGCGAAAGGTGAACAGGACGATAGCTTATGTAAAAATGAACCCCCTCTCCTCCTCTCCATACTGTGGGTGAGGGGAAAACTCTAAGGAGTGGTGCAGTGTAGCTGTTGCTAGGCAAGATCTTATTTGCAGCTTGTTGAAGGTTATCTCTATCACGAAAGGTGAACAGGATGTTTATGGCAGGTTGTAATTTTGAGTGAAGGTGAACCAGTGACAAGTCCAGCCCACTGGTGAGAACTGAAGGTGGTGGCAGGGAGTATTTAAGGAGCAGAGCACGACATGAAAACTATCATCTAGTTGGAAGAGAACTTCTCTACTACTAATACTACTACTTTTCTTTCCTCTTCAGAAAGTGTAAGTTTATTTAGTTTGTTAAATGTAAAAGACATACCAGCTTCAACAGAATGGATATGCTAATGAAATTAAATAAGATAGCGAAAGCAACACAATTTCATAATAGAAAACTAAGCGAGTTGCAAATTAACCATCCATTTAAGGTAAAGAGCTGAGAGCGGTAGAGACACGTTTCGGAAGGAAAATAATAGCTGATATAGAAGGGGAAGATGAGGAGACCGTTAGTGTTTTCCTGTCGGCACAATTCGCGAAACTTTCTGCTGAAGAAATAGAAGAAATAGATTTATTAAAAAACAAATTGAAAATGATGTAGAAAAGTATGGAGAGGGGCTACCATCAAGTGTGCTTCCTACAGTGGAATGACGACAGTTACGTCACTTATTTTAACTAAGTAAGTATGCAGATCGTTTTTCCTTCTTATATGAAACTTCTTTTCACCGTATTTGTATAATTGTTTTGTTAATTGAAAATAGTATATGCTGCTTCTCTTCAGGTCCGTGGTGTTGCTATGATGAAGTGGAAGAAAGTGGAGAATAAACCAGGATCCGAAAATCATGCATATCCAAGCATACAGAGTCGACGCTTGCAAGTACATCGAGAGGAGGAAGTCGTCGCCAGTGCACAGCCTGTTCAAGATGAAGCGGGACAACTGAGCGCACAACGACAACAAGAACTGAGTGGTAATTGTATTGAACTATGGAACAGAGGGTGTGCACTCTTTAATTTTACAGTATATGTGACGAACCTGAGTAAAGCATATGAAAGCCAGCAGGAGGTGACAGCTACTGTAGTGCGATTTCTCTTGACTGAATTTTCAAGTAATGAACATTTTTTTACTATTTGTTGGGTATAACACATTCGAAGAAATTTACAAAATTGAATTTTCCTTTTCTTCACAAGAATCGAATAAAATTTCCTATTACCGGAATACATTGTTAGGGAAGCTTCAGGACGAGTCCCCAAGCGAAGCTGTTCACTGTTCACTAGATGTAGTAGGAAGTGAGCTAGCTCGATGGTTATACTGTGTGATGACGGATTGTACTGTACATTCTTGATAAGTCTTTGCTACAGCAACTGCTTGACTTGTCTTGAAATCGCAGAAAAATTTAGCACCAGAACGTAAATTTTTGCACTTTTTAAGTCATGGAGTTCCCTTCGAGCAAACGTAGAAAATTAGACATTAATTTACAGACAGATGAAGATGAGGGAAGAATGCAAGGTCATTTTGATAGAGCGTTTGAACGCATTCGTGAGTTTATGAGGGAGGTAAATGGATCAATACTAATTTCATATCAGTTCGAACCTAGCGAGGAGCGAGAAGAAGAAGCTCAGTTCGAGCTGATTGAAAATCTTAACGAGCTAGAGGAAATGCGTAATCGGATGTTAGAAATTTATTTACACGCTCGCACTGTTAATGGGCTAACTTTTCAGATGAAAGATCTGTCTGCTTTCCAGTGTAAGCAAATCGAGGAAGCTTTTCGGCGCAGAGTGTATACACTAGCGGTGGTAAATGTTAAAAACGATTTCTTACTTCCCGAAGAGTTCCTAGATAAATCTTACGTGTGGTTTAATAAATATGTGAAGAAAGCACTTAACACACAAGCATTAAAAGTAAATACCGTTCTCTGCACACAACATGTTCTTCACGATAAAATCGATAACAAATATTTTCATTCAACGAATGCTGAAATTACCGAAGATACTAATTTAAGAGAATGGTACAACGAGCATGTAACTAAACTGATTCTGAAAAAATGAACAGAGTTCGAGGCTCGTGATTCGGGTTGGTCTCTGCTACGAATTCGCGAATTGCGGATAAACATTAATAAAAATGCCGGTTTTCACGTGGATAAGTCGCCAACTAGTCTAACGTTGCGTACAGCAGTTAGAAACAAGAAAGCAGTTATTAATCTGCAGAACACACGGGATGCTTGTTTTGCGTGGAGTGTAGTTGCTGGCTTAGTTCCAGCTAAACGTCATGTGGATCGCATTTCTTCTTATCCACATTATAATTTAATTCTAAATTTAAAAGACATACCAACCCCGATGGAAATGAGATACATGAGAAAATTTGAAGAACAAAACGAAATCTCCGTGAATGTATTCGGAGCGCAGTATGACGAGAACAACTGGGTGTGCATAGGACAGAAACATGACAAAAAAGAGTTTACTCTTGTACCTTTGTACGTTTCACATAAAACGTGTGAAAAGAAAGTAGATCTTCTAATGCTTCAGATTGGCGACAGGGAGAAGTATCATTTATGTTTAATTAAGAATCTTCCACGTCTTGTGCGCTCATCTCTTACGAAGAGCCGAAATAGAATTTATATTTGCAGACGGTGTTTGTCTTATTTCCAAAATGAGGAAAATTTAGCTTTGCACAGTAATGACTGTATACAATTTTCGGTGGGCAAAAGTATAATGCCTTCGGATAGGGAACGGCTAGTGTACTTTGCATAGTATAAGGTTAAAAAGACAGTGCCTTTTATTGTGTATGCTGACACAGAATGCATACTGAAACCTGTGTCTACTTGTTTTCCAAATGATAACACGTCGCATTCAACTCCAATTCACGAACATGTGCCATACAGCGTAGCATATTATTTACACTGTAGTTTTGACAGAGATATGTGCTCTTTCAAACTCTATCGAGGTAGTGATTGTGTTAAATGGTTTGTAGATGAGACGTATAACTTTGTGGACACGCTTGCGCCCTATTATTTTGAAACGAAACCGATGTTACCATTGACTGTTGAGCAAGAAAGTAAATTTCTCTCGTCTACATTATGTCACATATGTGAGAAGGAAATCGGAGATAATGAAATTAAACTTCGCGATCATTGTCATTTAACGGATGTCTACAGGGGATCAGCACATCAATCGTGTAACTTACAGTATCGTGAAATTTCTACCTTGCCGGTAGCATTCCATAATTTGACAGTCTATGATGGACATTTTATAATCAGAGAACTGCATAGGAAGGGAGGGGATGTTGTGACAAATCACAGAGCGTACATTAAACTATTACCAGTGAACATGGAGCGATACAAAGGATTTTCAAACTTCATACGTTATAACCAAAGACAACGTGTCGAACTAAGATTTATAGACACTTACAACTTCATTCCTTTTTCGCTGGACAAAATGGCACTATTACTTAGTGAGGAGTCAAAGCTTGTAACGAGACGGTATTTCACCGATGATTTACAGTTTAAACTTGCTTCTCGGAAAGGGATACTTCCATACGAATATATCACTAGTATGGAGGTGTTAGACGACACTAGTTTACCGCCAAGGAGTTCATTCTTTAGCTCTTTAAAGGGTGAAACTGTGTCGGAAGAAAACTACGCATTTGCTCACCTTATTTGGAATAAGTTTAACTGTAAATCGTTGGGTGAATATTCTGATCTTTACTTGAAAATCGATACTTTACTCTTGGCCGATGTATTTGAAAACATCAGATTGAGTGGAAAAGAGACATATGGTATTGATGCCGCTAATTTCTACACGGTACCGTCTATGGCATGGAGTGTTATGAAAAAAATAACAGCTGTCCAGCTAGAATTACTTCAGGATGTTGACATGCTGCAGTTTTTCGAACGCTCCATACGTGGTGGTAATGTGCAATGCGTTACGCGGCATGCAGTAGCAAATAACAAGTACATGTTAACATACGATGAGTCCAGACCGGAATCATACATAATGTACTTTGACGTGAACAATTTGTATGGATTCGCTATGCAACAGTTTCTTCCAACGGGCGGCTTTCAATGGGTAAAGAACGTCGAGAATTTAGACATTATGAATGTAGGAGATGAAGCAGATGTTGGGTTTATGGTAGAGGTTGATTTAACCTATCCCCCAGAACTTCATGATAAACATGCCGATTATCCATTGTGCCCTGAAAAATCTACGAAACTGATGAGCACTCTTTACAACAAGGAACGGTATGTTCTTCTTTATAGGCTATTAAAACTGTGTGTAGAATTAGGTGTGAAAGTAGCTCGCATTTACAGAGCGATTCAGTTTAATCAGAGCGCATGGTTAAAATGCTACATTGATTTGAACACAGAGAAACGAAAGTTAGCAAAAATGTGTTTGAGAAAAGATTCTATAAATTAATGAATAACGCAATTTTTGGTCGTTCATTAATGAACGTAAGGAAGCTGCGCGACGTCAGATGGGTCACACAGTGGGAGGGTTGTTGTGGTGCACGTACATTGATCTCAAGAGCAAACTTCAAACGTCGTATTACAGTGGACGATCAGTGTATGATTATCGAAATGAGGGAACTTCAAATTCTTCACAATGAACCGGTTTACCTCGGTGCTACACTTTTAGATTTGTCAAAAATGAAAATGAACGTTTTTCACTACAACGTAATTTTGAGAAACACTGATTCAAACTCACAACTACTATACACTGACACCGACAGTTTGATATATAATTTTTCATTTGATACATACGAGTTTGTGAAGGAAAATTCAGTTTTGTTTGACACAGGAAATTATGATGAAAATAATCCTTTCCAAATTGAAAGAAAAAATTCAGGTGAAATAGGTTTAATTAAGGATGAAAACGGTGGACGTATTGTTGAAGAATTTGTAGGTTTGCGACCAAAGGTGTATGCTATTAAGTTGTTTGAGGAAGAGAAACCTACATGTAAAGCTAAGGGTGACAAAAATGTTGTTGATCACCATACAATTGATCAGTATAGACGTTGTCTGTATGAAGGTGAGCGGGTGACCAAACTACAAGTGTGCATCACTTCCACTTCTCATTGTGTGTTCACGGTTCGTCAATATAAACTACCACTCACAGCTAATGATGACAAAAGGTACATCACAGACAACAAAATGAATACATTACCATTTGGACATTACAGTCTTGCAGAGAAAAGTATAACCAATGTATAGCTATCTTGCATAGTAGGTTTTTTTTGTGAGCACCTCCTCCACTTCCTCATCGGTTTACCCTTCCGTATGTAAAAATAATGTAATTTACTCTGTAGGTGATTATTAAGTAATAAAAGGAGAAGCTCTTGTTTCTTCTGTGTTTACTTTAGTCATTTTATTTTAGAAACTTATCTTATTTTAGAAAAAATTGGTGATCTTATAGAATTTCAAACTAGATAAACATTTCACTCGCTGTTTCTTTTATTCAATGTATTGTACTGTATTTGTACTTTCTCTTTTAAAGTGCACTAAAGTGCACTGTATACTATTGTACTGTAAGTCAACCTTCATTATATATATTCAAGTGCATTGTAAAACTTTATTTAATCTTTTTCTTTTTCGAAAAAATAAAATCAAAACTAGATGATCAAAAAGTTGTTAAAAAGTATTTCTTTCAACTATCCTGCGCTGCCTCTCCTTTTATTCCTTGTACTCTAACTAAAGTAGGAGTAGGAGAATGAAAAAACATATTTCTTCTTACATTCTAATTTATTGAATGAGAAACTACAGAGTTTTTGATATAAAATTTTGATTGAATCTTTGACTGCCACCACGAGGAGAGACCTGCATAGACTGAATCTTTGACTGCCACCGCGAGGAGAGACCTGCAGAGGGAAAAAAGAAAGAAAAATTTGTTGATAGCAGAATAAAATAGAAAAAGCAAGCAAGAAAAAGGAAACTAATATTTATTTTTTCTTCACCTTAATAATTGTTGAATTAGTAACTGATATCAAACTCACACGTTGTTGTTGTTGTTGCTAACATGAGGAGAGACCTGCAGAGGAGAAAAATAAATTAGTTGGTAGCAGAATAAAACCGAAAAAGCAAGCAAAAATAGATACCATTATATCTATTTTTTCTTCACCTTAATAATTGTTGAATTAGTAGCTGATATCAAGCTCGGACGTTGTTGTCGTTGTTAGCTCCTGAATCCTGATAAGCATGGTGTAAGTTCGCCTTCAGATGATCTGGTAGATACTGCCAGAGCGCACTTAACTGATGTTGTTCGTAAATAGATAATATGTTTTCAGGGAAGAAAGTCCACTCAAATTTATTGAATCTGCTCACACCTTCTTTCTTATATTTGTTTATTACTGAACACACTATTCTCATCACACCATCTGATGATTTTAACCAACTATGAACTGCGTGAACGTTGTACATAGCACAGCTGCCTGAATGTCCTGCAACATGTGGTAAATGACGCGGACAGTCAACAGGGAAACACTCGTTACGCATTGTTCTTAAATCGGGTACACCTTCTATAGCGTTCAAGTCAATTATGCATGTACGAGGATACTCTCGCAGTGCTAATAGACGTAATTCATTAACACAGTTGCACGCAACCAGATATTGGTATTGTTGATCACTGAGAAGACTGAAGAACGACGTAAGCGTGAAATCTAAATTTGGTACACTCATACCTAATAGAGCTGTAGATAACACTTTTGTAGACGAATCTGTATTAAAAGAGGCTATCTCGTAAACTCCAGTATGTTACTTCTGAATGTCAGCTATCACTCCTCTGGGTTTTGCACTCAAGGTGTGCTCGATATCGACGAACTGAAGCAGAGAATCCTCTCTCTCTCTCTCTCTCGTTAACATACACTATTAGGGAAAAGGAAGAAAAACTCGCGCAAGATTATTGGAAGAAAAATACTTCATTCGTTAGAGGTATGTAATTTATTATGCGATCATGAATAATAATGCATGCGGAGTAGTGTTGGCTGGAATAGGTTCGTTTGTTTCAATTTCAACGCGAACATCTACAGAGAAAGATTTTATCGATTCTAGCTGTTCCATGCAATTAATAACAACATTAGGACAATGCGATTGAAATTCACTTCGTGATATATTGTGTTCGGGACGATTATCATCAAGCTGATAGTACGCATTACGAAACTTGATGAACACATCATACCATTCACTGCAGTCGCCATTGATAAAATTAGCTACAGCCTGTTCATAGAGATAAAAGTTTGAATTTAAGAATACGGCAACGGATCGAATATTACAGTGTTCGAACAGAGAAGAAGAAGCATTAATTTTCTTTCGATCGGTTTGGAAAGCGAGCATGAAAACTCTCGGTTTTTCTATTTGTGACGTAGTGATAACAGTCCAATTACTTTTCGTTGAATTTGGAATAGTAGGTAACTCGTGATAACTCAACGATCGAAATGCTACAGGAATAGAAGGATTTTTGGATCAACTTTATGCGTTTAACTTCTTCCTCGCCGGACAGTATTAGAGTTGGTAGCTCTATAAACATTTTGCGTACTTTGACCTTAGCTGTATCATCCGCGTTGGCTGAAAACAGTGCACATTTGTCATCTCTAGAACGAATAAAAATAAATTCAAGTTTACAATTTTTAAATGGTTTCCTGTAGTCTTCAAATAAACCGCAAAGAACACGCAGTGGGGTGATTGTATGGAAAAGCTTTGTAGTTGCGTGGCCAATATTAGCTTCGTTTGGTGGTGTGGAATTTGAAGGAAAATAAGCGGCATTTTGCAGCGCTAGCATTTCATTTTTAGAATAAGAGGAGAAAGTTTTTATAGCACTAGTCGTACCTCCACGCCGAGTTCTATCAATCTCCTTCCCATTCAATTCAATACGAATTTCATCGAAGAGATTTGCTGCAAAGTTTTGATCGGGAGCGGCTGTAGCTGATGGTGTATTATCTGCGCTTGATCTAACTATTTCACCTTCGATGTGAACATCGGCTTCAGAGGGTAAAAAGACATGTTCTTGGTTGTATACAGGAACTCGAATTTCATCGTTGTTTTCATATTTCGTGCCCGCATATGGATGATAGCTCCTTACTTCCCGCCTGGCTACTCTATTGTCAAATATAACTTTGTCCGTTACGTTGAACATAATTCTTCTTGATGTTACCGTGATTGTAGACAAAAAGAGACTAAAGTAGTTTTTTGTGGAGAAATAGCATTTATATGCTTTACCTTATAGTAGTCGGTAGCATTGTAAAAAAATCTTTCCGTGTTCTTTCAATTTCCTTCGCATTTAATTTAATACGAATTTCATCGGAAAGATTTGCTGCGGAAGTTTGATCAGGAACGGTTGAATTTGAAGGTGCATTATCTGCGTTTGATTTAACACTACCACCTTTATGTGAACATCGGCTTCAGAAAGTACAGGAACTCGAATTTCATGGTTGTTTTCATATTTCGTGCTTGCATTTGAACGATAGCTTCTTACCTCCTGCCTGGCTACTCCGTTATCAAATACAACTTTGTCTGTTACGTTAAACATGTTTCCTGTTGATGTTACCTTGATTACGCACGAAAAGAGACTAAAGTAGTTTCCGTAGGAGAAGAAGAACTTATAGTAGTGGGTAGCCTAGCGATTACAAAAGGACTTTATTGTTTGCGGTTTACCTTTTCTTGTAGCGTACACGATGAGATTTTTTTAGCTTGAATCTATATTTTACTACTCTGGATGTTTTCTCTTTTAATCCTCGGTTTTTTGACTGGTTGTTGTAAATTACTACCATGAGGTTGTTGTTCAACTGTTCCTTACTCGAATTATAGTACATAAGTGTACGCTTTATGTTATATACGATTACTGTATTTTCACTGGACGAATAATTAACTCTACTGTTACATCCTCATTTTTAAGTCGATTGGGTTTTCGAACTGATCTTCGAGTACGACGGATATATGTTGAATAACACTATTGTTTACCGGTAAGAAGCTTATAGTTGACGGTTGAACTACAATAGGATAGCCTGCTGGAACAAGCGATTTAAAATTGTATAACGAATGTGTTTGTTTACCGTTGAGGTAGGAACCGGAGCTTAACATGAGATTACAACGTACGCGAATCGAGTTTACGTTATTAATTTTAATAATCACCCCTGAAATATGTAATTTATTAGCTTCATATTTTTGACGTGAAAATCCTAGCAAATCTGCAATTGAGTCGGAAACATCAAAGTCCACGTCTAGGTTTGATGACATTTTACAGCGAAGATAGGTCTTTTCATAAAGAATAGTAATACGTTTACTATCTCCCTCTCGAGGGTCATTTACCTCTTCGAGAATAGGGAAGTTATTAATTATTGCTTCTTGAACTAGAGCTCCTATTTCTGAAAAAGTGTAACTACCTTCAGGTAATGCGATTACAGTTGTTTTGTCTCCCTCCATTTTAATACCAATCTGGTTATTTGTGCTATTAACGCTCACGTTACCTATTTCATTCAGCTGGGATTCATAGTTAGCATATTTCTCATATACATTTAACAGATAACCTAAGCTACTACCAACACGGTTCGGTACATTGAAATCAATGTCAAACGGAGAATGCATATTAGGTTTGTTGATCCTAGTTGAGATAAAAAAACTAAGTTTTGGAGTGTACTCTTGCAGAAATAGTTTCACATTTTTAATAGTTAGCAAACTTTCTATTTTTGCAACGAGATCTTCGAATTCGTAAATACCTTCTGCTACACTCAAAATGCGAACGGCCGTAGCCGTGTTGAAACACCGGATCCCGTGAGATCTCCGAAGTTAAGCAACATTGGGCGTGGTCAGGAGTTGGATGGGTTGCCACGCGCTGTTGGTGGGGGTAAGAGGATGGAGGAGCGGAAAGGAACTGGCCACCCTACCGCACGTAAACTCCAGCTCAGGAACACCTCTGCGGATGTTCGGACCTGCCTTCGGGCAGAATAACCCTTACCTACACTCAAAATTTTTTACCATTCAAATATATAGCAAACTTATTATTTTTACTAGTGACATTTCGAATACTATTAGATGTAAATAGTGCGGCAGGTCCTATTTCATAGAAAGAAGCTCTATTCAAATAAATCGGGGTTTCTAATACTACATCAATCTTCGAGCCTCTACCCTTGAGTGTAATCAGTCTTTCATAAGGCATCGTGCACACTGAACACAAATACTAAGGCCGTGCTTTATTTATACAGTATAAAAAGAGTAAACACAGATGACCACAAATTGAATTAAAAGTTTGATAAGAATGAAAATTATATCGAATGTAACAGTTTTTTAAATATTCTAATACCTCTTTAGGGGGACGTAAATTACCAAAACTATCGAAGTAGTACACATGTACACCTCGTTTACTGAACGGAACCCAGTGAGAACCAGATTTACTTATCGGATCTAAATTCAATATACAACTCTCATTTTTACAAGAAATTTTCGGTAACGTATCTCGCATAAACACACCTCTGAAGTAGGGAATTTTAAAACTAAATGCGTAACGATATAGATCTATGTTAGTTAATGCTCTATTTGGCAGACCTTCCATTATCTTTTGTATGGTGGAGGATTTAAGTAAATGCCCTTTCCTTTGTTTCGAGTAGAAAGTCCTTTCCCACGCATCGCTTCTAGCATTCGATTGTGTCGCTTCATGTATTTTAATTCTTCCTGTGCGGCTTTCGCCTTGTTTACAGCCGATGCTATGCCCGCAGCTCCACTTGATAGACCGCCAAAGCCCGACAAGGCTGCAAATATCCGAAGGAGTGGAAGAAAACTACCTTTCTTTTTTTACGGCGTGCGGTCTTTTTTTCGGTTGTACACGTTCTCTTCGATGTTTTGATTTTCTTCTTCGTCTACCTCCACCTACTTTAGATTTCGCTTTCATAATACCCGTAACTGCCAGTGCAGCTGCTCTTTCTCCCAATGATGCGTCCTGAGAGTTTACACGAGACCAAGCCTTAGAGGCTAAGATTTCATTTGCTTCTTTCCTTCTGTTCTGATCTTTGTATGTAGCATAAGCGATATCGTGTTCTTCACATGTCTTATCTAATACATTTTTCCTTCATCACCACGCTTAAGTCGTTTTTCTAACTTTGTCCCAGGTCTACAGAATTCATAACCCGGTATGTGCAATTCTACTGGTAAATTATCAATAGCTTTATTAAGAACTTTGCCTATTATTCCTCCTTTCCCGACTCGTTTACATGGAGCTGCAACAACGTTGCATCTTCCACGCAGCGTACTCAAATAATAGCTCCTGCTAGCAAGTGTGTTATTATATACGAATTACATGTTTACACGATGCGTCCTGAGAGTTTACACAAGACCAAGCCTTAGAGGCTAAGATTTCATTTGCTTCTTTCCTTCTGTTCTGATCTTTGTATGTAGCATAAGCGATATCGTGTTCTTCATATGCCTTATCTAATAGATTTTTTCCTTCATCACCACGCTTAAGTCGTTTTTCTAACTTTGTCCCAGGTCTACAGAATTCATAACCCAGTATGTGCAATTCTACTGGTAAATTATCAATAGCTTTATTAAGAACTTTGCCTATTATTCCTCTTTTCCCGTCTCGTTTACATGGAGCTGCAACAACGTTGCGTCTTCCACGCAGCGTACTCAAATAAGAGCTCCTGCTAGCAAGTGTGTTATTATATACGAATTACATTTTTACACGATGTGCAACTGTTGAATACTAAAATGTATTTAAGTTCAATTTTTTATTTTAGAAGGTAGGTTAGATATATAAATAAGAGATATGTTTTTCTGCTCTCCTCATTTTACTGCATATGGCGTACATTCCTCGTCCGTTAAATTTAAAATCTGAGGTAGAACGGATAAGGACTTTCGCTAGATGGCGTGAACCGTGGATGAGTCCCCGTAAGTTTAGCTAAAGCTGGATTTTACTACACGGGATACCTAGACGCAGTTAAATGTAATTTTTGCGGAATCGAATTATTTTCGTGGAAAAACTGACTATCCGTTAACAGAACACAGAAAATGGTCACCTTCGTGTCGGTATATGAGGGGTTGTGAAGTTGGCAACATATTATTAGATCTCTATAACACGACAGCTGTTCCAGCACTTCTTAATACTAGGTGTAGTGTGATGCACGAACCATTTTGGAACTAGATAAGTAAAACAGAAGGTAAAGAACTTCGTGTTTATTTAGTAATCAACAATAACTTTGATAAAATAATCCACTGTACGTGTTGCTCCTGTGCAATCGAGCAGAAAAACATATCTCTTATTTATATATCTTACCTACCTTCTAAGTGATGGTAAAGGCAATAAAACAATCGTTATCTTTACCTGTGACGAATCTGAACGACACAAAACGTTCCGTAAGAAAGAAAAATAAATATAGTAAACTGTTGCCGGACACAATACGCGGTATCATATGCGGTCCATGGAATGCAGGGAAGACTAATGTTATGATTAATTTGTTATTGCACCCAAGCGGGTTACGATTTGAGAATGTGTATGTTTACTCAAAATCCTTGTCGCAGAAGAAATACCTATATTGAACTATAGAAGCTTTTAAAATCCATTAAAGAAATAAAATGTGAGTTTTACTCTGATCGTGAACAAGTTATACCGACAGAAAAAGCTCTAAGAACTTCCGTTTTTATTTTTGACGATGTAGCAAGCGACAAACAGCAGCACATGAAAGACTACCTTAGTAGAGGTCGACACCATGTCGTAGAGGTTTTTTACTTATGTCAGACCTATTCCTGCATTCCCCAACATCTTATTAGAGACAACGCTAATTTCATTATTCTGTTTAAACAAGATGCAAGAAATCTTCTTCATGTTTACGATGATCACGTAAACACCGATATGAGTTACAACCAGTTCACTGATTTATGTTATCGTTGTTGGTCGTAGTCGAAATTCAGCTTTATCGTTATCGATAAGGATAGCGAAATAAGCAAATGTCGATATCGAAATGGATTCGATATATTTTATGAGATATAAATACCACAGTGTATGCATTAACGAACTCATTTTCGAATTGTTGAGTAGAGAAAGAACATCACGATGGCATCAAACAACAGAACTAGTAACATGTATGTAACGCGACCATCATCACGACATGATATTGCTACTAAATCATATGTGGATGAAGAAATGTTAGTTAATACAAATTACGTAACATCAACATCTGACGGAAACTTAAGTATTCATGGTAAACGGTTAAAGAACGTCGGCAATCCTATAAACATGGAAGATGCTTGTAATAAAAATTATGTGTTAAAAACCGTTAAGTACAGTATAAATAAAGAAGAATTACAACGTGACATTTTAGATCTTAAAAATGAAATACATGACATATGTGAACTAGAAGAGGATACAGTTGATTTTAAGAACAAAAGGCTGAAAGGAATAGCTCCAGCGATGAATGGAAACGAAGCAGTTTCGCTTGACACAATGCGTACGCACACTAACAATGTGCAGAGAAATTTGGAGAAACGAGTTAACGCCTTTTTATCACGCATAGCACGCATAGAATATATTGACTCCCTTATACGTGATATTGTGGAAGATCACCTTCCTTCGACTGACAATAACCTCAACATGAACAACAAGAGAATATCGGGTGTAGCAGATCCTGAAGAGGAACAAGACGCAATATCGCTTTTATTTTTGGAAAAGCATACAAAAGGTAGACTACTACAACTGAATGGCGATGGATCGATAGATATGTAAAATAAACGAGTAACAATCATCGGCAAACCTATTCATTCGACGTATGCGATTAATAAAGCATACCTTGAAAAACATTCAGCAGCGCGAGAAGTACTCGAAAAACTGAAGAATGAAATAAGCAATCAACAGAAACTAAATGTTAATGTGGGTGGCACGTTCAGTATGGAAAATAAGCGAATTACTAACGTACATAATCCGTTAAATGAGAAAGATGTTGCAAATAAAATCTTGGTAGAACAGTATGCAGCTGCGTGGAGAGAAGTTGACGAGTTAAAACTTGCTATACCTAAACTTCAGAAAAATTATCTACCCGTAGAATCTAACGGAGAATTAAATATGAAGAACAAACGAATTACAAATGTTGATTCACCTATCCACGAGCAAGATGTTGTTACAAACAGTATTTAGAAACGCTTGCTACTGCAAAAAAAGAGTTTGAAGTGATGAAAAAAGAACTGCACAATAAACAAAGAAAAGCTCTTTTTCAAATTAAGAGTCTACCATCAAATCAGTCGCCAAAATTTATGCTACAAAATTGTCGACTTATGTATAAGCTTCCCTACACGGGCACACTAACACCGTTAACAGTTTCACGTAGTTCTCAGGTATATGCGATGATTAATCACGAGAACAATCCAATCGAATTAGAAGTAGATGCACCAATTGCTGTAAAGGGAGGTGATGAAATTCAATTCCGCCTAAAAAATTCAGAACAATGGAATACTAATGATCTTCCGCTCCATATACTCTTTGAATATACTATATATGAGTAAGACAATGGACGTTACACTTCAGTTTAAAAAATGCAGGCGATCATAATGAAAAAAGTCGTGTAAAGAATTAACTAGCAAAATTAAGAAAAGATGTAAAAAACATAACTCTCTTAAAGCAGATATGGCTTTAAACCAACTAAAGTTAGAAGAAACATTTAAACCAATAACTGAACCATTAAATAAATTGCAGCAGCTTACAGTTAACCCGAATGATTAAATACAAAGAAAAACGAAAAATAAGTAGTTATGTAAGTGATGAAGAAGATTCAGAAGGAGAAGAAGCTCTCGACAGAAAAGTTACGACTCTCCTGAAAAATTATATTAACCCACAATTAAGACACAAAGTTGATAGAATATTTGGGGTTCGAGTAGTTCATGGAGAACACTATTTAGGGAGTAGAAAGTAATGTTTCGCGATAACAATATCATAATTGACAATTTTAACTATCCTTTAACTGAAGGTCTCCTTGAATTAATATTTCAGAAAGATCCAGAAGCACAGTTGTACGATGATATGGATCTGTCAGCTTACAGTCATATATTAAATTACACGAACGTGCACAGGAAACAGTATGACGCAGGCAAGCAAATGAGAGGCACAAAATCGCTCAAATTTCAAAAAATTATCAACCCATTTTTAGAAGACGCAAAAGTGAAAAAAGGAAGGAGCACACCAACATTTGTAAGTGTACACAAATACAAACGTACAGGAAGAGGATCAAAAGTAGCTAAGTGGAAAAATGGACAAAGAAATAAGGTCTAATTAGTTCATTGGAATGATCCAAACAATCTAGTGGAGAGACTGAAAAAGTTAAGAGCATCTAGAAGTGCAGGTCATTCTTCACACGAAAACGAAATCTTGTCAATCGAAGAAGAACTTCGAGAATCGAGGTTTATCGAATAAATGAACACTGCGCGGTGGGACGAACTTCCGTTCGCAAATATATTTAAAGCGGTTAGATTCTCTAAGGATATTTCAGTAATCTATGAAATTGAATGTGAAGACAGAAGAGGTAACTGGCAACAACTGGCTATAGATCGAATTCGATTCAAGAAACGAATAGACGACACAGAACGAATTCTTTTACCCATACTTTATGAACAAAATCAGAGAAGAAATAGGGAAAGAACTCCACGCTCCAGTGCGAAAGAATTTTGAAAGGCGGAGCGTTATTAGCTGGGCAAGGGATGAATTGCATCAGGCTGATCTTGTTGATATGTCTCTGTTTTCGAAAGTTAATAGTGGATATAAATACATGTTAACTGTAATTGATGTTTATTCAAAGTACGCATGGGCAGTTCCACTTAAAACAAAAACAGGAAACGAAGTAGTAGAAAATATGGAACGCATCTATTCAAAATGTAAACGCTGTCCAAAGCATCTTCAAACTGACAGGGGAAAATAATTTTATAATAAGATTTTTCATCAGTGGATTACAAAAAGAAAAATTAAATACTATTCGATAGGGAGCAGCTTGAAGGCAAGCATAGTTGAACGCTTCAATCGAACACTGAAGTAGTGGATGTGAAGGAAATTCTCGGCATGTGGATCATTCCACTGGCTTCGTATGCTACCAAAACTATTAGATGAATATAATAATCGAAAACATCGTACGATTGGTATGAAACCTATAGACGTCACAAATGATCCACAACAACTTGCAACTGTGTACAAATTACGAGAAATGAAGAAAAAGAAGTCTCCTTATCCACCAAAATTTTAAGTAGGTGACACAGTACGAATAAGTAAAATTAAGCGATATTTTAAAAAGGGCTATACTCGTAATTGGAGTAATGAATTATTTACTATAAGAAAAGTAAAAGAAACATTACCGAGAACTTACTTGCTTCACGACTATCAAAATAAACCAATATATGGAGCTTTCTATGAACAAGAACTGCAGAAGACAAAACATCCTAAAATATACCTCATTGATAAAATTTTACGCAGAAAGGACGACAAGGTATTAGTCTCTTGTCTAGGTTTCGACGCCACGCATAATTCATAGATTCCGAAAGAATATGTATTCTAAAAAACAATAGTAAGTACGCTAGTATAATATATATAAATAAATTTTTAATTTTTTACTCTAATGTCTAATAGATTTACCTTTTTATAGTGACCTCTCTCTAGTATTGCAGACTTCCCTTGCTCAAGAAACAGTGCTGTTTGTTTTGATGATGACAACGTTGGAGATTACCTCAAGCAACAAGATATTTTCGCCTCAACTATGCATAATTTATTCGAAACATTTATGTAACATGTATCTTAATAAATTATATTAAACAAAATTTAACTAAAGTTAACATTATACATTTCCCCCCCTAAAATTACACTACCTTCCTTCCTTCTTTCTTTCCTAAGAAAAAGAAACATATATATGTGTGTATAGCTACGGTTCTTTTCTTCCTACTCCTTTACGTATCTGTGTTAGTGCGACGTAAAAAATCTCTTAGATTAGTTTGTCTGCCTAAGAACAGAAGAAAAGAATGCAAGAAAATAAAAAATATTCAAACTCACCTATAACGGTTCGAATAAATTAAATTCTCCTCCTCCTCCAGGCTCTCCCACTTCTTCTTCCACTATATCGAAAGAAATGTTAATGTAAAATTAAATCTTTCCTGATCCTACAATAGACGATTTCTTGGAATTAAAAAAGTTGAAACTCACCAATTATATCTTCGTTACTTCTATAAGAGTCTATCAATTCCCCCAGCTTTATTATTATGCTGCTGCAGGAAAAGTAACAGAATCCGTGGAGAAAGAATAGTGGGAAGTGCGGACTCTCGCGCTGAGAAATAACGTGAGAGTACAGACTAACGAAGAGCTGAAACTCTTCTTTGGTCAAATCTCTCATTCTATTTGCAACACCGCGTTCAAACGCTCTGATAACTTCCTGCAGCTCTACGAGTTTTCCAAAAAAGGCTTCGTTGCACAGCTGACATGTTGCAAAGCTTTTCGAAACTTTGACGTACTTACAGCAAGCGAATCGCACTATAAATATCCGTTCTAACGGCAACATGTAATTTGAAAAACTACTTTCTAAATAACCTGCTTGGGTTCAGCATCTGCTAGTAACCTGCGGGGCGTGCCGCACTTCAGTTTACGCATCCTTCTTAGTAGCCTGAGGGGGTGAAACCGTGGTCAAAGCACGGCCATGACCGCCAATGACCGCGAAAGAGGTAGGTCTTTAACCGGTTTAGGCGAAAGCTGCTAGCAGGAAACATCCGATTTGATATTCACTACGAAGCGACGTTCTGCTTAAAACATATGTGTACGAAATAATACCTTTACACACAATAAAGTCGTGTCTGGTAATATGATGTGAGATTATCTTACACCTAGCATTAAATTTTTTTATGAAACAAGCGAATTCGCTCACATCTTCAGTTAGCTACCCAGAAGAGAACAAGTTCGATCCTCCTCGTTGGCAATCATAAAATAATTATCTCTAGTTCGCTTTTTCACACTAGGCAACTGCTAAGGGAGGTGTACCTTAAAGCTAACTGGACTATACGACATGTCAGTGTGTCGTAATGTCAATTGTAGCATACTATTTAAAAAGTTAGTGAATGAATAGTAATATAATTTCATCGTTGGCAACACTGTGTGTCAACAATCATGGAACGACAAGTAAAGAATGAGTTTGGTGAGAAGAAAAACCCTGAAGCTAACAGTAATATCCAGTGTAAATGTGAAGTTTGCACACCAAATATTAAACCTGACGCGTTACGTACAATATATTTCTCACTAGTAAGTGAGCCTATTACATCGTACTATACACATGGCAGTTTACTTCGAATGCCACAACATCTAATTAACTATTTACCATCTGGGTTTCTCTCAACATATGCCGTTAAAATTTAGATGAGGCATGGGAGAAACTTCCCTTCTACACAAAAGCATTACTCAAAATAGCAGTTTGTCGACGTTGTGTTAGACATTTTTGCCATAGAGGAGAAGATGAAGTTGATTTTGACGGTCCGAATCCAATGATTAAGCACTGTAAGGCAACTAAGAAAGAATTTTAAAATGTATTTTGAACTAATAGGTAAATAAAACAGAGTGATGTTCCACTTATTATTCGAGTTGCTTGAATAATTCTTCCTAACCTATATATGCATACACATATTTTTGTTTTTCACCAAACAAATGCTATAGCTTCGATTCCTTCCCCAGAACTTTTTCCTATCATCAAAAGACCTATCTGTGTGGGTGTGACAAATTATAGCTTTTACTCACATAATGTCTCAAGTCAGAGGTTGATTAAGGAATAATTAGTAATATTTTATTTTAAAGAAGCGCTGCTTTATTTCACAGTCTTCAACCAATATTTCTGCTACGTGGCAGCGTGTTCTTTTGTTTTGTCGTACACTGTCTTGTTTGATGTCTTTGTTTACCGAAGTTCTTTGGTGTCGTTTTCATTGCATATTTCTTATTCTACGACATTTAACTCGCGGTCACTTCATGTGCCTTAACTGATTCATTAAACGAATTATTGTTTCGTCATCCGTGCTAAACATATATATTCGATATAATTTTTGATGAGATAGCACACCATGTGTCCCCCTAACTAATTTATTAGTTCAGAGATAATGCATTTTTTCTCAACAATATACTCGTGCTAGCCATCTTGGAAAAAGATAATAAGAAATCACAGTCATGGCACTCCCATGTATGGGTATTTGACCTCGGAAAGTACAAACAGTTGACTACGTATCCAGCTAACTGTAGCAAAATGGCGACCTGTATATATTCCGTGTGTAAAGATTCGCACTAGTATACCTATTTCGCGCTCCTAACGACGGAATTTCTTAATCAACCTCCGATTTCAGACTTTATCTGAGTAAAATAATTATTTATTTGTTTTAACTAGTACAGTGATATTTCATGGATGTCATTTATTCATGTAAGGTATTTATAAGTTAGTATGGGAGAAAAGAATATACATTTAGTAGAAAATGCGATTATCTAACGTGAAGATTTACTTCTGGATGTGCTTCCCGTCACCAACATGAACGATTTGAGAGCTAATCAAGATCATAAATAATTATGCGCAGGTAGAACAACATCCAAAATGGTATGGGATTGCCAAAGGATGTTAGATAAGCTCTGTGAACTTAGCCCAGTTACCCTTTTATGGGTCCCTGGGCACACAGGAATCAGTGGAAATGAAGAAGCTGACAAACTAGCTAAACAAGGCTCATAAGGTCCTTTCACAGGACCAGAGCCCTTCTTGGGAGTGTCACTCCGAAGTGTGAAACTGGTAATATCCCAGTGGACAAACCAGTCTCACTTAGACATTTGGAAGAGGCTAACCACAGCAAGGAAGGCACGTGAACTTATCGAAGGGCCTAGCCTAAGTTATAAAACGGTTCTAATAAATTTGAATAGGTCCAGAATACGAATGGTAGTTGGATTGTTGACAGGCCACAATATCTTACAGAGACACCTACACACCACGAAAATCAGTCAGGATCCGATGTGTAGAAGATGCGATAGGGAGGAAGAGACCTCCGCCCATGTGTTATGACAGTGCGAGGCTCTTGCAAGCACTAGACATCGATATCTTGGCTCACATTTTGTGAGCCTGGAAGACATCAGGAATGCCAACATCCGGACACTGGTATCCTTTACAGGAGCACTGGGGCTGGACTAGGCAAACCCGTCTAAAGGACACAGAGGGTCTTTACAGACCTACGTGTGGAGCCCTGCGAAGGCAGGGCTCACTCATTCCTTATCTATCTACCTATCTATCTATCTATCTATCTATCTATCTATCTATCTATCTATCTATCTATCTAACCATCTATCTATTTCTGAAACTGTATCTATCTTAGCTTTTAATTTATTAGAATGGGGCCAATTAAGTTTAGGTCCGTTACTAAGGATAGTAACTTCTGTTGTATTGAAGGATATATCAGATAAATTCTTAGAGGGTGAATGGAATTGGTTTTCTATTATAATGTCCTCCCCTGGTTTGGGGGAAATATCGGGGGAGACTTCACGTTGTTTAAACAATGCTTTTAATTACTTATCCAAATTATTTTGTTTCAAGTTTAGAATTTGCTTAAGTTTAAAGTTTAAATGTTTTGGAAAAAGTCCCATTCAATCGAGCCCAATGCTAATGGGGCTGCGAGGTGTGATTCATAACGTTTTCAGTTTAAATGAGCTTTCTTCTTGTAGAGAAATTTGATTTCACTTTTAATCCAAATTTCATTGGTTTTCTTTTGAATTTTGAGAATGTTTTTTTAAATTTCATTTTCTTATGTCTCAAAAAGTTGGGGGTGAGATTATGAGTTAGACATTGCTTTAGAAAGGTTATGTCTTTACCAATTTTGCCAATCTTGATCTTTTTTGTGCTTAGTAATAACCTGTTGTAATTAGAATACTTTAAAATTATTGTAGTATGTGAACGTAGTTTAAAATTATTGTAGTGTATTTTAGTGTCTTGTTAGAAAATAGTGTGTTTATTTTATTACTGTGAAATATTTGTGTAGTATAGTATCTGTGGTATTCGTAGTAACTGTCTTACTAGAATTCTGTTGTAGTAATTAGGGTAGATTTTATTACAGTTTAGAATTGTGTAATTCTTGTGTATTATTCTCTATTTCCAGTTATTAACAGCAATTTTCGTCCTGTTAGGGTATTTTAGGAATAAAAAGTCATAGTGTAATAGTAGCCTATATTAATTATCTTACTGTCGTGTGGTCTTTTTGAACTATCTTAAACAATATTTCTTTCCTTTCATTTTTATTTTTCACAGAATACGTTGTCTTAATTTTCCTTTTCTTTTCATTATTCAGTAAAGAAAGGCTAGGGAGTGCAAGTGTTGGAACTGTAGGTGTGGCCAGGCATTAAGAAGTATGAGCGAGGAGTTGGAGAGTTTGAGGGAGATAATTAGGATTCTCTCAGAGGACAGGAAGGAAAGTAGGCCTCCCTCAAACAATGTACAGGATACAGTAGGTGTAAAAGAGGAATGGGAAGGAGAGGTGGATTTGTAGAAGACATGTGGTCTAATGTTTTACGGGGAAGGAGATTGCAGGCTAAGGGCTCCAATCAGGATCAGAATTCAGGACAGGTGTCTGTGAGAAATCGGTACGAGTGACTGCAGGAAGAAAAACCGAGGGAAGATGAGTAACAGGGAACTGTTGCTGAGAAGTGTGGAAGTAGTAGAAAGTGAAATGGTAGGAAAGGGAAATGTGGAGAAGTGGATAGGAAAAGGCAGGTGGAACAGGGACATGGGATGGAGAACAGGGAGGAAGAAGTAGCTTCTGCAGCTCTCAGGAAAGATAGGACTGACGAGGAGGGGAGGGGATTAAAAGAGGTGGGTAGGGTTGAGGCTCTGGTTATGGGGGAATTTCGTTGTTAGATATGTTGGGAAAGTGTATGGAGGAAAGGGTACCAGGGTAGAGTGTTATCCAGGAATTAGGTTAAGGCATATGTTGAAGAAAGTAGAAGAGAAGGAGGAGGGAAAGGAGAAGGTGGTAGTGTTTCACATTGGTACTAACAACGTAAGACAAGCAGGTATAAGTACCAACATAGTTGCGTATGTGGGGAACCTGGTAAATCCAGCACGGGTGAAGTTTAAGGAAGTGGAGATTGTTATCAGTGGAATACTGTGTAGGAGGGATACTGACTGGAAGGTGATTGGGAATTTAAATGAGACTATGGAGTGGGTATGTGGGAAATTGGGAGTGAGATTTCTAGATCCTAATGGGTGGGTAGGAGATAGGGATCTGCGCTCAGATGGCCTTCACCTAAAACGAAGTGGTATATATAAGCTAGGAAATGTGTTTAGAACGGTTATAGGGAGGTACATTCAGGGAAACGAGGTGGCCTATGGAGCGGTGATAAGGGAACAGGGAACTGGAAATCAAGTAGGGATGACAAAAAATGTTGGTGCTGAACTGTAGAAGTATTGGAAAGAAAGGAACAGAATTAAGTAATTTAATAGATGTATACTTCCAAGATATTATAATAGGAGTTGAATCATGGCTGAAAAATGATGTAATGGATGCAAAAATTTTCTAGTGGAACTGCAGTGTGTATCGTAGAGATAGCATAGGAATGATAGGAGGGGGAGTATTCATTCTGGTGAAGGAAGTATGTGTAAGCTACGAAAAAGTTAAAGGTGACAAACATGAAATTCTAGGTGTAAGGCTCATCTCTAAAGATAATAGGCAACTTGATGGCTTTGGAGTGTGCAGATCGGAAAAGGTTAGCGCAGACGCTGATTCAGAATTATTTGATAAGATAATCAGCCATGTGGGAAATGATAAGGAAAGGAACATGATTGTAGCGGGTGATCTCAACTTACCAAATATCAATTGGGAAGGTAATGCGAAGGACAGGAAGCATGACAAAGAAATGGAAAATAAGTTAATATGGGAATCAATCGGTCACTAATGATCTGCATTTAGGGCAGTCGCCCGAGGTGGCACCCTATCTGTTGTTTTCCTAGCCTTTACTTAAATGATCGCAAAGAAATTGGAAAATTATTGAACATTTCCCTTGGTAGGTTATTCCAATCACTAACTTCCGTTCCTATAAACGAATATTTGCCCCTATTTGTCCTCTTCAATTCCAACTTTATCTTCATATTGTGATCTTTCCTACTTTTAAAGACACCACACAAACGTTTTCTTCTACTGATGTCCTTCCACGCCATCTCTCCACTGACAGCTCGGAACATACCATTTACCTTACATACCTTTCTCCCAAGTCTTCTCAGCCAAAACGTTGCAACATTTTTGTAACGCTACTCTTTTGTAGGAAATCACCCAGAACAAATCGAGCTGATTTTCTTCGGATTTTTCCAGTTCTTGAATCGAGTAATCCTGGTGAGGGTCCCATACACTGGAACCATACTCTAGTTGGGTCTTAACAGAGACTTATAAGCCCTCTCCTTTACATCCTTACTACAACCCCTAAATACCCTCATAACCATGTGCAGAGACCTGTACCCTTTATTTACAATACCATTTATGTGATTAACCCAATGAAGATCTTTCCTTATATAACACCTAGATACTTACAATGATCCCCAAAAGGAAATTTCACCCCATCAACGCAGTAATTAAAACTGAGAGGACTTTTCCTATTTGTGAAACTCACAACCTGACTTTAACCCCGTTTATCAACATACCATTGCCTGCTATCCATCTCACAATATTTTCGAGGTCACGTTGTAGTTGCTCACAATCTTGTAACTTATTTATTACTCTATAGAGAATAACATCATCCGAAAAAAGCCTTACCTCTGATTCCACTACTTTACTCATATCATTTGTATATATAAGAAAACATAAAGGTCCGATAATACTGCCTTGAGGAATTCCCCTCTTAATATTATTACAGGGCCAGATAAAGCTTCACCTACTCTAATTCACTGAGATCTACTTTCTAGAAATATAGCGACCCATACAGTCACTCTTTTGTCTAGTCCAACTGCACTCATTTTTGCTAGTAATCTCCCATGATCCACCCTATCAAATGCTTTAGACAGGTCAATCGCGATACAGTCCATTTGACCTCCTGAATCCAAGATATCTGCTATAACTTACTGGAATCCTACAAGTTGAGCTTCAGTGGAATAGCCTTTCCTAAAAACCGAACTGCCTTCTATCGAACCAGTCATTAATTTCACAAACATGTCTAATATAATCAGAAAGAATTCCTTCCCAAAGCTTAAATACAATGCATGTCAAATTTACTGGCCTGTAATTTTCAGCTTTATGTCTATCACCCTTTCCTTTATACACAGTGGCTACTATAGCAACTCTCCACTCATCTGGTATAGCTCCTTCCTGGAAACAAAAATCAAATAAGTACTTCAGATATGGTACTATATCCCAACCCATTGTCTTTAGTATGTCCCCAGAAATCTTATAACGTCCAGCCGCTTTTATAGTTTTCAACTTTTGTATCTTATTGTAGATGTCATTGTTATCATATGTAAATTTTAATACTTCTTTAGCCTTAGTCTCCTCCTCTATCTGGACATTGTCCTTGTAATCAACAATCTTTACATACTGCTGACTGAATACTTCTGCCTTTTGAAGATCCTCACATACACACTCCCCTTGTTCATTAATTATTCCTGGAATGTTCTTCTTGGAACCTGTTTCTGCCTTAAAATACCTATACATACCCTTCCATTTTTCACTAAAATTTGTATGACTGCCAATTATGCTTGCCATCATGTTATCCTTAGCTGCCTTCTTTGCTAGATTCAATTTTCTAGTAAGTTCCTTCAATTTCTCCTTACATCCACAGCCATTTCTAACGCTTTCCAGTCTGCACCTCCTTCTTAGTCTCTTTATTTCTCTATTTGATAAGGCGGGTCTTTAACATTCCTTACCTCACTTAGAGGTACAAACCTGTTTTCGTATTCCTCAACAATTTCTTTAAACCCATCCCAGAGTCTGTTTACATTTTTATTTACCGTTTTCCACCGATCGTATTTACTTTTTAGAAACTGCCTCATGCCTGCTTTATCAGCCATATGGTACTGCCTAATAGTCCTACTTTTAAGACCTTCCTTTCTATCACATTTTTGTACTACGACATAAACAGCTACATGATCACTAATACCATCTATTACTTCAGTTTGTCTATAGAGCTCATCTGGTTTTATCAGCACCACATCCAGGATATTTTTCCCTCTGGTTGGTTCCATCACTTTCTGAATCAGCTGTCCTTCCCATATTAACTTATTTGCCATTTGTTGGTCATGCTTCCTATCGTTCGCATTTCCTTCCCAGATCTCCAGCTACAATCACATTTCTTTCCTTCTCGTTTCCTACATAGTTGATTATCTTATCAAATAATTTCGAATTCGTGTCAGTGCTACCCTCTTCCGATCTGTACACTCCAAATATATCAAGTTGCCTATTATCTTTAGAAATGAGCCTTACACCTAGAATTTCATGTGTCTCAACTTTAACTTTTTCGTAGCTTACAAATTTTCTTTCACCAGATTGAATACTCCCCCTCCTACCATTCCTATCCTATCTCTACGATACACACTCCAGTTCCGTGAGAATATTTCTGCATCCATTATATCATTCAGCCATGATTCAACTCCTATTGCAATGTCTGTTAAGTATATACCGTATGTACTGAATTACTTAATTCGATTCCTTTGTTTACAATGTTCTGCAGTTGAGCACTAACATTTTTATGTCATCCCTACTTGATTTCCAGTTCCCTCTTTTCTTAACACCGCTCCCTATTCCACCCAGTTTCCCAGAATGTACCGTTCTAAACAAGTTTCCTAACTTATATGTACCACTGCGGTTTATCTGAAGGCCACATGAGCGTAGATCCCTGTCTCCTACCCATCCATCCCTGTCTCTTACCCACCCATCTCATTCAGAAAGTGATGGAACCTACTAGATGGAAGAATATCCGGATATGGTGCTGGTAAAACCAGATGAGCTCTATAAAGAGAACGAAGTAATAGATGGTATTATTGATCACGAATCTGTTATTTTGGTAGTTAAAAATAAATGTGAAAGAAAGAAAGTTATTAAAATTAGGACTATTAGGCAGTACCATATGGCTGATAAAATAGGCATGGGGAGTTTTTAAAATGTACCTATGATCGGTGGGAAACGATAAGTAACAATGTAAACAGATTCTGGGATGGGTTTAAAGCAATTGTTGAGGAGTGTGAAAATTGGTTTGTACCTGGAAAGGTAGAACGCTGGTAAAGATCCAATATACTATAACAGAGAAAGAAAGGGACTAAGAAGGAGGTACAGGTTGGTAAGAAATAGAGTTAGAAATGGCTGTGGAAGTAAGGACAAATTGAAGGAACTTACTAGGACACTGAATCTAGCAAAGAAGTCAGCTAGATAAATGATATGAGTAAAGGAGTGGTATCGGAGGTAAGGCTTTTTGCGGACGATGTTATTCTCTATAGAGTGATAAATAAGTTACAAGATTGTGAGCAACTGCAACGTGACCTCGAAAATATTGTGAGATGGACAGCAGGCAATGGTATGTTGATAAACGGGGCTAAAAGTCAGGTTGTGAGTTTCACAAATAGGAAAAGTCCTCTCAGTTTTAATTACTGCGTTGATGGGGTGAAAGTTCCTTTTGGGGATCATTGTAAGTATCTAGGTGTTAATATAAGGAAAGATCTTCACTGGGGTAATCACATAAATGGGATTGTAAATAAAGGGTACCGATCTCTGCACATGGTTATGAGGGTGTTTAGGGGTTGTAGTAAGGATGTAAAGGAGAGTGCATATAAGTCTCTGGTAAGACTCCAACTAGAGTATGGTTCCAGTGCATGGGACCCTCACCAGGATTACCTGATTCAAGAACTGGAAAAAATCCAAAGAAAAGCAGCTCGATTTGTTCTGGGTGATTTCCGACAAATGTTGCAATTTTTGGGTTGGGAAGAATTGAGAGAAAGAAGAAGAGCTGCTCGACTAAGTGGTATGTTCCGAGCTGTCAGCGGAGAGATGGCGTGGAATGACATTAGTAGACGAATAGGTTTGAATGGCGTCTATAAAAGTAGGAAAGATCACAATATGAAGATAAAGTTGGAATTCAAGAGGACAAACTGGGGCAAATATTCATTTATAGGAAGGGGAGTTAGGGATTGGAATAACTTACCAAGGGAGATGTACAATAAATTTCCAATTTCTTTGAAATCATTTCGGAAAAGGCTAGGAAGGCAACAGATAGGGAATCTGCCACCTGGGCGACTGCCCTAAATGCAGATCAGTATTGATTGATTGATTGATAACATGATGGCAAGCATAAATGACGGTCATAAATATTTTAGTGAAAATGGAAGGGTATGCATAGGTACATTAAGGCAGAAGGGGCCGATGACCTTCGATGTTAATCCCCTTTAAACAACAATCATCATCATCATTATCATCATCATCATTAAGGCAGAAACAGGCTCCAAGAAGGATATTCCAGGAATCATTAATGAACAAGTGGAGTGTGTCTTAAATGATTGCAAAGAAATTGGAAATTTATTGAACATCTCCCTTGGTAAGTTATTCGAATCCCTAACTCCCCTTCCTATAAACAAATATTTGCCACAATTTGTCCTCTTGAATTCCAACTTTATCTTCATATTGTGATCTTTCCTACTTTTAAAGACACCACACAAACTTATTCGTCTACTGATGTCATTCCACGCCATCTCTCCACTGACAGCTCGGAACATACCACTTAGACGAGAAGCACGTCTCCTTTTTCCCAAGTCTTCCCAGTCCAAACTTTGCAATATTTCTGTAACGCTTCTCTTTTGTCGGAAATCACCCAGAACATATCGAGCTGTTTTTCTGTGAATTTTTCCAGTTCTTGAATCAAGTAATCCTGGTGAGGGTCCCATACACTGGATCCATACTCTAGTTGGGGTCTTGTGAGAGACTTATATGCCCTCTTCCTTCCATCCTTACTATTACCCCTAAATACCCTCATAGCCATATGCAGAGATCTGTACCATTTATTTACAATCCCATTTATGTTATTTATCCAATGAAGATCTTTCCTTATATTAAGACCTATGAACTTACAATAACCGTTTTGAGCAATTTTCAGCCCATCAACACAGTTATTAGAACTGAGTGGACTTTTCCTATTTGTGAAACTCACAACCTGATTTTTAACCCCGTTTATCATCAGACCACTTTAGTGAGTGTAGTGGGGCTACGATTGTTTATTTCTAAAAACATCTGCAGCTGGGGTAATGAATATGGTTTGCACGGTCGTGGAGGGGATGAATGGGCCCTCCCTATCTTAGGCGAGCTGGAGATCCCAGATTTGATTGTTTCAGACTACGTTTTGTTACCAACTTTATCGGGGGGGAGGTTTGCAAAAAAGCGTATATACGGTCTCAATATATGCTAATAACTGGGCGTTGGAAATAAATTGTAACAAGACTAAGATGTTGGTAGGCCATAAAAATAGATTTAGAAAGAGCAAGAGGAAGTGGATAGTGCAGGGCGAGATAATTAAGGAGGTGGTCTTAACTAATAAAAATGTCGGATAGGACGATGAGATCAACAGAGCTAAGTGGATAGTATTCGCTGATATGTCAGCCATAATAACTCGGAAAACAAATTACCGGGAATAAGGTATGAAACACAAAGGATGATTTGTAAAACGGTGGTCGTAAGCAGAGTTCTTTACGGTTCTGGGTATGGGGGTAAAAAAGGTAGAGATAGGTTAAATCAGATAGCTAGTAGATTCAGTAAGACGGCGATGAGTGCTCCGCTTTGAACGCCCAGTTTTGGGGCGATAGTAATTTCCGGGGAGTATATGGAAGTAGAAATTGCGAAGTGGTTATTGAGATATTGGTGGAGATTAAGGAGAGGGGAAGGTGGCTTATTGTTGCAAGCCGCTTTCTAGTACCAGATTGCAAGTAGGTATAGTGAACGCTGAGGTAATAACGTAAACATGAATATGGAAGTTCTGGGATTTGTGTATATGTGGTTTGAAGAATGAAGTACGGAAGGTAGAAGTTTAAGGAGGATTGTTATAAGGATGGTAAAGGATATAAACTGAAAACCTGGAGGTTGGAATGCTGGAAAAGACCGACACTAGACATATTGAACCCATTAAGGTCCATAAAGTATACCTACTTTCCTTACTTATTAGCAACCGTCATGTGATCTGTCTCTTGGGTCATTTACGGGTTCTTCGTCACTTGCTTAGGTAAGAGGCGGGTTTCAGTAATTTTTATCTATCTACCAAATGATCGGAGTCTATATAAAATCGATATTTATTCATGAAAATTATTGAAGTGAAGTTAAAAACAAACATTTAAATCGAACTCCATCTAGTTCGATACACACAATAACGATGACAATATAACGCCGAGGAGAGATGTGTTAGTTTGAGAGACATTAACTCAACTGCCTGATGGTCATTCTTACTAGAAACCACTGTCATAAGTTAAGAGTAAAATAAAGAAAGTCTGGAAATCCTTCAAATCGGCTTCCATGTAAGGCTACATGTATCATCATAATGACACGTAATGATCCAGCCCTCGTAGCACGAACTCTGGACTCTTGGTATATTGAAGGCAGTCCATTTGGTATGTGCCACATAGTAGTTGTACGGTATGGACCCTTAATTGAATCGATGTAACCTGCGATTATGTCATGGACCAACATCTAACTTTGTAATTTACGTTCAAGTCATTGTGGATGATGACCGCAAGCAAAATGACGCTATACTGGCAGATGGCTCTAATCTAAGTCCCTGTGGTTGATGACCCCATGATCATCGTGGTATCTAAGCTGAAGGATAAACGCAATTAAGTTACTGTAGTTGATGACCAAGGTTTCCACTTTAATAATCCCAGCACATTTAATGCTTAATCAATCAAAGTCAAAAGATACAGCAACAAGAACGCACAACACTTGTGGCAGTACAAATTCTTTACTATCGGACATATCCCCTTAATCGTTACGTTAACAATTGAATTTTCCCAGCAAACTAAACTAAGATTTCCAGAATACATTTCAATTTAGTCACTTGGTTTTACGTTATTTCCCAAATACGTTTTTTCACTGAATTTAATAATTTAATAAATTGTAATGATTTTTATAATCCTAATTAACAACAAATTCTATCCATCCTCCGGACGAATGGTTTCCTTAAAAAGTCCCTAATGAATTTTCTGACTTTTAATTTTTTTACAGTTCATCATTCACTTAATTCGTGGAGGCTGGAAATAGTACATTTCTTTTTCCCCGTATTATTTATTTATTTCATTACGTCACATCATAAGTTTACCTTAACACCACAATTATTAATACTTGCTTGGAAAACCCTAATTATAACGTACTCAAAATCTGCACAAATAGAACTTAATGCAAAATAGACCAACTACATGTCAACTCACCTCGTGACATTTAAAATATAACTTTGTACATCCCTCAAAAAAAGATCAACAACTACCATCAATACTCTACTTTGGACATCCCTGGAAATGGTTAAATCCGATCATCCATTGTCTTATTTCCATCGCGTCAAATATACGTTCAAATCTCGGTTAATTCTGAAGAATGCAATGTAATTCCAAACATATTGCTCAATGACAAAAATTCCAATTAGTTTCTTTCAAACTAGCGAACTTCAGTGTAAAGCATACAATCTGATTCCCAACACGTTTACTCATTGAAAGACGCTAGTTACCGTTATCTTCCCAGTGGCGACCTCCCCTGACCATCTGTCTAGCTGAATAGGTCTCCCCTCTCGACTTCGCTTGAAACGAAGCATATCACTACCCGCGTTTTAACTGGTATTTAAAGAAATGATATCCACGGTCTCGCTGATAAATTAAAAAATGAAACATTCCTGTTCCAAACAGATTATGCGCAGAAATTTACTTTAAGATGTCACTCAATACTCACATACACCACGAACCTACAATTTTACGTGGAAACCGAATGTTGTCTGACACTGTTCCCATCTCAAAACATTACACATATAATTCCTCGGGTTTCAAAGACAGAACATCCATGTATCATTATCACAGGCTTCCAACAACCTGATTCCCAAATCCTACCTCAACTCACAATTCGCAATACTTGACCACTTGTTTCAACACAACAAAAATCTCGACGACATTAAATGGAATATAACTATCAGGACCCACAACGCTACAAACAAACACTCTAACAATGAACTATCTCCGCATAACGTGACCTCGTATTTCCACACTGGGCTTCGCAACATGACTGACAACATTTTACTGTTGTTATTATGGTCAGGTATTCACAGTTTAAAACGGATATTAAATATAGCAATCCCCTGTAACAGATGTAAGGACAATAATACAGGCATTCCATTTCATGAAGCAAAAACAATATTGTTAGAATAAGAATGATGTTCAAGAATGTAAGAAATTATAGGAAATTGGATGCAAATCAACAGGACACGAATAAAATACCACATCACAAAGTTATGTAGGCCAACCTTACTTTAAGTGCAGCGTAAATTCACCATCATGCAAAATGGAAAAACGAATGAACTTGAGAAAATAACATGTGTAAGAAAAGGTGGGGAGACATATTCTTTCTTTTAATTCTTGCCTTTAGTAGGAAATATGTGTGGAACAGAATAGTCTTTCAATCGCTAGTGGGTTCTTGGGAGAAGTACTGTACCGTACCCAAGGGTAAATACCCTCTAGGACGATGCCTCCATTCCTGTATGAACATCCGACTAAATCAGGGTTGGGCAGAGTGTGGGTTGGTTGTCGGTTGGGTCAGGATAAAAGTCGAAGTTCTACTCTAAAATATCAGTCAATGACAGGAAATGGAGGTATAACACGAATGAGAAACAATCATAGGGGGTAAGATGGATTTATTGATAAATATCCCCGATCATATTACGAGAGAACAATTAAATCAAGGAATAATAATATGTCAAAATGAACTCAAAAAATAGAAAATAAATGGAAATTAAAACGTTACTTGAATGATAATACAAAATTTGAAATCAAAATCAAGTTCAACAAAGAACACTTATATACATCAAGACTGAGCTTCTTCTTATAGTCCATTGTTTATATTGTATGGCGACAAGTGCACGCAAACACTGACATGTGGTATTTCCGTATGGAGTTACACACTATCGCACCACAACGATACGGTTTCCGAAGTTAAGTTAAATCCGAGAGTCGCCGAAATGTTACCGTTAAATAAAAGTTACATTATAAAGAAAAGTTACGACGAAAGAAAAATAATTAAGACGCAAGGGACGCTATGTAAGTTATGCAAAATACTAGGGGCATATCCTATACTATATTTACAACAATTCAAATAATCAAACTAAACACATATATATACATCGGATATCGAGTAAAATCTTAAATACTACACAGATTCTAATGTGAAACCCGGTTCACTGCAAAAGATCTAGACAGAACTAGATAAACCACCAATACTTCAGCACTCGGGCTGTTCCCTTTTAAAACAACGAGACAAAGTATACAACCACAAATGACAATGTAAAACATCATCCTGTAAGGGAAAAACATATAAATAACCCTTGATATCATGAAGTAAGCAATGGGAAACTTTGCCTCCTTCTGCTGCTTTTGAGCGCTCAACAACGCGGTCATCCGTCATGTACTTCCGGGTAGACTACGAGCTGAAAAGAAATGTTGAACTCATCACTATGCTAAAGTGTGGATTCTCTCTCCCGAGGCTGCCACAAGGAAATATTGTCTCATTTTTGATTTTCAACATTTGTTTCAACTATTTTGAGTCCAGTAGTGGGATATTTCTTAACTATTGAAATATTGCTTTCTGAGAAGAATAGTTCTCTTTTTGCAACATACTGAGATTTGTCCATAATGACTGTAACATTACCCTTATCCGCCTTTGTAACTATAAGATTATGTTGAATCTGTCCAAGTTCTTTTAGCTGTCTATTATTAGTATGTTTAGGTTCACCTTTTCTATCCGAGTTGGCTAAGACATCCTTTAGTTTCTTTTTAATTTCAAAATGTATTTCTTCTTGTTGGTCTAGGGGTATTTTTTGTATTGATTGCCCTTTTTATGCAACTGTATCTATCTTGTCTTTTGATTTATTAGGATGGGGCCAGTTATGTTTTGGTCCGTTAATCAGGATAGTTTCTTCTGTTATACTGAAGGGAATGTCAGATAAATTCGTAATGGGTGGATGGAATTTTGTTTCTATTATTGTGTTATCCCTTGGTTTGGCAGAAATATCAGGCGACACTTTACCTTGTTTAAATAGGGCTCTTAGTTTCTTGTCCAAATCACTTTGTTTTAAATGTAAAATATGATTATGTTTAATTGTTAAGTATTTTTGGTAAGAGTCCTATTCAATCGGGCAAAATGACAATGAGGCATTGAGGTGTGTCTCATAAAGTTTTGAGTTTAAATTAGCTTTCTTCTTGTAGAGAAATTTTATTTCACTTGTAATCCAAATATCATTGGTATTCTTTTGAGTTGTGAGAATTCTTTCTGATTTTTTGAATTTCATCTTCCTATGTCTCAAAAAATTGGGGGTGAGATTGTGAGTTAGACATTGTTTTAAAAAGGTTATGTCTTTCCCAATCTTGCAAATTTTTCTCTTTAAATTATGATATACTTGAGCGCTTATATGCTTGGCTAGCATCTACATTACATGTAACAAGATTTAACAGCTTCATTTTATGATACTATAAATCAATTAGCAAATATTTAACATTAACTTAAATATTATACTTAAGTGGTCCGCCTATTAAATACAAATATAATATTTAGTACATGTGTCGTCCCCTAAGGGACATCATCAGCTATAATAATAAACTAAAATTATATATCAGAATATCAAAATTACATTATTCAATCGAAAAGACACATTAAAACATTATTGTATGATAGGACATTTAAAATAACAATTGGCAAACTTCGTTAAATTTTCAAGTCATATAATCAATAAAACTGGTGGAATTGTTCATTAAACTCTTGATGATAAAGTTCATGGGAAAACTAACAGTTATATTAATAAAATCTTGAAATAATCGTTGTTGTGATTGAGAACTCTTGATTTAAAATATTCCTTGATGAACGTTCTGTAAGATCGTTGGTTGATATTCTTTAATTCTTTAATTCTTTAATTTTTATATAAGATTGAACACTGCAGGATTTAAAGTGAGAACGGGGCCGAAGCAGTAAAGTTATATGTAGAACTGAATACTGTTCTGTCTGAAATTAAAAGATAAACTAAGTGTAAGTAAGGAGAGATGCAAGATGAAATAATTTAATACGATCTAAATCGTGTTAATTACTTCCTTGTTATTGGCCCCGATGTGCGGAAAAGGGCTCACTTCTGCTGAGGTAAGTGTGCATCTGATTCAAAACAAGTACAGGTAGTTGCTACGTTGAGCGGGGGAAGTGGAGGGGAAGTGGGAGGGCGTGTCGTAGGAGAGGAAGTGGTAGGGCGTGTCGTAGGAGAGGAAGTGGGAGGGCGTGTCGTAGGGGAACGACCGGAGTGTCACCGAGCGTATGACACGTTAAAGTCTGACGTTTCTTTCTAACTTCGCTTTAATTAATGCTTCATATAAGATGTTATACTTCTCAGAATGATCGTTAATATTACCTGTTGGATTGTTCCTTTGGTCCAGATAGATGTATAACATCTTATGTGAAGAATTAATTAAAGCGAAAGTTGGACAGAAACGTCAGATTTTAACGTGTCACACGCCCGGTGAGACTTCGAGCGTTTCCCCTACTACACGCCCTCCCACTTCCCCTCCACATTCCCCGCTCATGGTAGCAACTACCAGTACTTGTTTTGAATCAGATACACACTTACTCCCAGCAGAAGTGAGTCCTTTTCCACACATCGGAGCCAATAACAAGGAAGTAAGTAACACGATTTAAATCATAATATATTATTTCATCCTCCATCTCTCTTTACTTACACTTAGTGTTTTCTATTAATTTCAAACAGAATAGTATTCAGTTCTGCATATAACTTTACTGCTTCGTCCCCGTGTTGACTTTAAATCCTGCAGCGTTCAATATTATATAAAAATTAAAGAATATCCACCAAAGATCTTACAGATCTTTCACCAAGAAATATTTTAAATCAAGAGTCCTTATTCACAACAACCATTATTTCAAGATTTTATGAATAAAATTGTTCGTTTTCCCACAAACTTTATCAACAAGAGTTTAATGAACAATTCCACAAGTTTTATTGATTATACGACTTGCGCAAATTTAACGAAGTTTGCCAATATGTTATTTTAAATGTCCTATCATACAATAATGTTTTAATGTGTCTTTCCAATTTAATAATGTAATTTTGATATTCTGATACATTATTGTAGTTTATTATTATAGCTGATGATATCCCTTAGGGGACGACACATGCACTAAATGTTATATATATATATTTAATAGGTGGACCACTTAAATATAATATTTATGTTAATCTTAAATATTCGCTATTTAGGCCGACACGCTAATGTACGCAGTCAGCAGTCAACTGTTTCAAGGTCGCATTCTCATGTGCTTAGTGATAAGCAGTTGTTAAAAATGGTGGTTTGTTGATGTGTGAGTTTTGTTTGTGACGGCAGTTGATTAGGTTATGTGCGTGTTTAATGTGTAACTTGTTAATAATTAATTGTAAATAAAAATCCGTGTGCACAATTTGACAGCATTTGGTGTGGGTTTATGTGGCTACATCATTGGCGACCGTGGACAGGATGTAAGGATTAACGAGTAAATACGAGTGAAGTGCGAAATAGATCAAAATGCAAGTGATGCTAGGAAATATGTCCGTGCAACAGTTCAAAGATGAACTCAGAAAGAAAAGTCTCCCGACGAACGGCAAAAAGAAATCGCTGCAACGCGGTTATGGGGAAGATCTCGTCGAAAAAGGAGAAGACCCTGAGAAGTTTTTCATCGAAATCGACGAAGATTCGGAGACAGAAGAAGAGGTAAATATAACAAAAATGTGTTCTAAGTTAATGAACATGATACAGACACTCAATTCCACCTTAACAGACAACACTTCGAAAGTAAATGACAAACTTGAAGACCAATTTTTGAAAGTAAATAACAAAATTTTAGACGATAATACAGTTTTAACCGGACAAATATGACAAGTGTACACGCAGGTTTACAATGTAGACCAGGGCATAGAATCGAAAATTTCAACCGTAGACGAAAAATTTCATCCCAAATTAGCGACGTCACCAATCGAATAATGCAGCAGATATCGCACATCAGGTCAAAACTGGGACTAGTTGAACAAATCGATAGTAGGGTAAGCCAGATGGACATGGATATCTCGAACCTGAAGGAGGAGGTGGAAATTCAGGTTTCCGGCATAAAGCAACAGGTTGAGGGGAGAATTTCTACCGTCGAGGGAAATTTTGAAAGCCGTATCTCTGCCGTCGAAGAAAATTTTAGGAGCCGTATTCCTGCTGGTGAAGGAAGGTTAGAAAACAAGTTTTCGACCTACAAGGGATATGTGCAGAATATAAGGAAAAGCATCCTTCACGCAGTAGAAGATAAAGTTAAACAGGACGTAACGCCACACCTGTAACCCCCTCAACCTAACCGGCATTACAGGACACCTAGACCCGAAGGCGATTATAGAGAGCCTTCCGGAATACCATGGGCGACTGGAAGAGAACCCGACTAGCTTCGTCGAGGGATCGGTCAGTCTATTAGGAAGGCCTAATCTACCAGAAGACAGCTTCGTGTAGCTCATCACACCGCGTCTAAAGGGGAAGCCGCTACTTGGTGGAATAAATTGAAGGGCTTAAATTTAAACTGGACGGACTTCAAGAGGGAATTCCTCACTAGGTTTAATTCCGAAGGGTTGAAGAGCTCCGTGAACAGGAAGCTACTAACTGGCACAACCCGCTGGCATGAAAGATAGCGCATTCGTCCTCCAGAAGTACCAGCTCTTCAAGCGTCTGCACCCGGAACGAGATCGTGCCAGACATAACAGATCTACTCCACGATAAGGTTCGACCCCTAGTGAAAGTATCACAACCTATATCCTTTGATGATCTACGCAGAATCATCGCCTAGTTGGAGGAGGAACAAAAGAGCAAAGCTACGGAAGAGGCCAGCGCAGTTAGGAAGTTCTACCAGTGTGGAAGAACGGGACACCTGAAGAACAAGTGCCCAGCCTTGACATGGGAAAACTAGCACCGGCCCATTCTGGATTGAGGGGGGATGGGGCCGGTAACAGGGATGCGCCTCAAGACTTGACAGACAAGGACCCCTGGTCAAGTAGGAGAGGGATTGGTCAGATTGTGATTAGAACACGCCAACCCGACCCAGCTAACATCTTAAGGATAGGCAACGGGACTTTTTCAGCCATACTCGACAGCCAATCAAGCCATTCATTTGTCAACGGGACTGCTGCCAGATTACTACCGCCTATGAAGTCTCACAATCTCGGAAGGGTAGTGAGAGCAGCGGACGGGGTAACCTATTCCATCCGAGGACAGACTAACCTAACCGGTAAATGCATGGACCTGCCTATTTTAATTGACGTTGCAGTGATTCAGAACTTAATACCTGACATCATATTAGGCCATGACTTTCTGGTGGAGTACAAGGTGATCCTAGACTCTGCAGCTCTTGAAATCTTTGGGGAAAAGACAGACGTCTGAGGCTCGCCTGGCACGATGGAAATCTCCGGACTCGCAAGGATGCGGAAGTCGACGTAGACCTGGAATATATCCAGTTAATGATTTTCAACCAAGTGAAGAAGAGGAGCTGAGACGCGCCTTAAAGGACTTTCCTGAAGTCATCACTTATAAAGCAGGACGGACTACCACAGTAACGCACACCATTGAATGCAGCACTTCCTCACCATCAAGCAAAGTCCATATCCAAGCAATCCGTATAAGCGCAACTTCGTCATTCAGGAGATTCAAGAGATGGAAAGCCAAGATCTCATCGAACCCGCTACATCATGTTGGGCTTCACCTATCGTCGTACCGTAAAAGAAGAATTGGGAGTATCGACTGTGTGTGGACTCCAGCAGATTGAACGTAAATACCGTTAGTAACGCCTATCCCATGTCTGACCTGAAACACTCGCTGAAACAAGTAAGTGGGTTTAGGATTTTAAGCACGCTGGATCTCAACTCCCGATACTGGCAAGTGGAGGTCGAGGAAATTTCTAGACCACTGGCAGCCTTCATGGCGCCGAGAGGATTGTACCAGTTTACAGTAATGGCTTTTGGGTTGAAGAATGCTCCTGCCACCCTCATGCGTCTGATGGATGAGGTATTGTCACGATATGTTGGAGAGTCCTGCCAAGTGTACCTCGACATTTTAATTGACAGCAAGAAATTTCAATGAAACCGTGTACATATCAGGAAAGCGCTGGAAAAGTCTGAAGATTCATGTACTGACTTGCCAAATGGAGAAGTGCCATTTCGCCCAGTCCCGCGTAGAATATCTTGGCCATGTCCTAACATCTGAAGGCTTAGAAAGGCAATCGGGGAAGAATCGAGCTATTGAAGAAGCCGAACGCCCGCGGACCAAGTGACAAGTACGTCAGTTCCTTGGCTTGTGTGGATGATATGGCAGCTTCATGCCACACTTTGAAGAGTAGGCAATACCACTCACCAATCTACTCCATAACAACCGCCCGTTCCGATGGACCAGCAAGGAAGAAGCAGCATTCCAAAACACGAAGGCTGCGATATGTAACGCTCCCGGTCTAGCTCATCCTGACCCTCAACGGAAGATGTACCTGCTGATGGACGCCAGCGACTCCGGCCTAGGAGCAGTGTTACTCCAGGAGAGGAGTGACGGCGGGAGAGACATCAACGAGTATGCCAGCGGAAAGCTAACTACCTCCGAACAAAGCTTCTGCACTTCCGAGAAGGAAGCCTTAACCGTGGTGTGGGCCATGGGCAAATGGAGAGGCTACTTGGAGGGAAGGGAGTTCCAGCTCTACACTGATAACGCCACTCTCAAATAGTTGAACTCGGTCTCTGGCTCGAAATCTAAATTGATGCGATGTGCTCTGTTAATCGCAAAATTTAATTTCGATGTGTGTCTCGTCCCAGGACCGACGAACATAGGAGCAGAAATTTTATCTAGCACCCGGCGATGGAACCTGAACTTACGAGCACCATTGTTGAGAGGTATTTCCCAAAACACCAGAGTGAGCCAAAGGAACTTGTCCTTATGATCATCAAGAAGGAACTTGATCTGGGAGCGATCAAACAGTGACAAGAACAAGACAAGCCCTGTAAGGCCATGACGCAGTGGATTAGGAGACAGAACAGCGATAGTCGACTCGTCCCGAGGGAATTCAAGATGTGCTACAAGAACTTCCGTGTTGACGGAGGACTCTTGATGTACAGATCGCACCTTTCTGGCGCGCCTGCAGTGGTGGTGATCCCTAGACAGCACACGATGGACATCCTCGAGAAGTTCCACGACAGCACTGAAGCCGGACATCCAGGAGGCAAAGAGACGTATCAGTCTATCCGACGAAGATTCTTCTGGGTCAACATGCGGAAAGACATCCTGAACTGTGTGAAGGGGTGCTTCATCTGTGTCTGCACCAAGGCGAGCAACAGGACAGCAGATTCCAGTCAACGAGGAAGACGGCCGCATCGCCCGTGGGAGGTCATAGCCCCGGTCTTGATGGGTCCTTACCCTAGAACACCACGGAATAAAACAAGGAAGTGGCAGCAAATTATAACAGAATGACTTGTGGAGCACTGGACCACCCCTATCTACAACCCAATGACCAATCCCACGGAACGACGAAACAAGGAGCTAAAAAGGATGCTACGTCTCCACCTAATAGACAAAGTACATCGACTGTGGGACTGTCAAATACCGCAGTCACTCGTTGCCCTGCGACGACACATCAACCGTGTAACCGGAGCAGTATAAGTCAACGGAGCTGCTTCTTGGTCGACAGGTATACGGCACCGGGGATTGGGAGATTCGTCCACCACCCACTTCTGGTCATGATGATTCAGCTGTTTCCCTAGCAGAGTGGTGGCAGCAGCAGCAGCAGCAGCAGCAGGATATCAAGGAGAAGCAAACATTGGCCGAGAAGGGATCCCTTATCCAGGCCAAGGCTGAAAATGTCGAAGAGACCCAGATCTTCCTACCAGGCCAACAAGTACTGCGAGGTAACCACCCAGTCAGTAATAAGATTGGAGGGTTTCACGCAGGTCTCGCACCCAAGTGGGTTGGTCCCATCGAGGTGGTTACGCAGCTGGGGCGTGGGTTCTACTTACTAAAGACCAACCCTCCCGTCAATATCCACGCATAGGAGTTGCGGCGATTCACCCAACCACTGAGCATATAGAGTGAGCCTGGTACTGCGACGGGGCCAAATGGAGGAGAGGCTACTAATGATGTAGCACAAGCTAGTCATCGTGAGAAGAACGCATCGACTATCGTCGAGGAAGAGGCTGGCAGCGAGGCATCTCCGAACCCCGACACGGCACGATCCGGTCAGGAGGAGGAGAGCACTCCAACGACGTCGAGGAAGAAAGCAGATACAATCTACGTCCAGGGTAAAGTCGACGAGCGTCGAAATGGTTTCAAGTTATATTGGGGATATGGCCTCGAGTGTGATAAACTGGTATAACTTGAAAAGAGTATTCTTTAACCTATGGGCAAATAACGCAGGTATCGAGCTCAAATTATTATTATTATTTTACGATTAGGATTAATATTATTATGACTTGTGAGGTTTGGCTATGATGGTATACATCCACTTAGTAGTATTAGTATTATTATTTACGATTGCATTGTTTGCGAGGTTATGTCATGAAACATGTGCTATATATATATATATATTTATTTGTACGAGTTTATTTAAGGTAAGAACCTGTAATGAATAGTATATAATTTATATACACATATATGGTGTGTAATCCACTACAGTATTGCGCAGCAAATTGTTATATCCCGAATAACACTAGGTAAGGCGAGAACTATGGGGAACCTTCCTTCCAATTGTAACTCTGTATTAAACACTCTAGAATTTACTAGAAGATATGCTGTGACATATCCTTTTAGAAGCCTGGCCAGGCGACATATATAAGGAAGCCGTCTGGATGGTGGAGTGGAGTTATTGTTTAACAGGAGTTGTGTTGTGTTTAGGCCTACATGCTGATGTAAGCAGTCAGCAGTCAACTGTTTCAAGGTTGCAGTCTCCATGTGCTTAGTGATAGGCGGTTGTTAATAATGGTGGTTTGTCGATGTTTGCGTTTTGTTTGTGACGGCAGTTGATTAGGTATGTGCGTGTTTAATGTGTAACTTGTAAATAATTAATTGTAAATAAAAATCCGTGTGCGCAATTTGACATCATTTTATGGTCGTCTTTGTGGCTACATCAATATACCCGCAATACGTTTCATGTCCGCTGCAGTAACGCCCTCAAACGGAAACTTTTTGACCACGCCTTATGTAATGTATTCGGCGATCTGTACATAATGTACAGTCGATCGAAAAGAAAGGGAATGAGTGCATAGTTGTGTAAGTTCCTCAAAGGCACATTTTCCTAAAAACAATTGCACTTACAGGTATAGGCTAATTTTCTTTGTGGTTAACGACGTAGTTTCTACCTACATGGGAGGTGAGGTATATTTTGACAATAATATATATTGCCCCCTTCTTACCTGGCTACTCAGCCGGAGAACGAGAGTCTCAGTCGCAGACTGTTCGTTTTCTGGCTATGCAAAAAATGTTAAGGGCAGGGATAGCTTAAAGACTAGCGACAATAAAAATAAACACTAAATAAGGTTTCAAACATTTATTAAAACTAGCACTCTTCACAAAACTCAAATTTGACCAAAATCTTGCGTTTTTAATTTTTTAAAAACATCTTTTCTGCCGGCCTGTCTCGATAATATGGAATTTCTTCCCCCAAAATTCAGCTGATTTAAATATCTGTAATTATACATATAATTATTAGCCTATGTTGAATGAAATAAATAATAATAAACTCTATTTGTGAGAAGACCTTCTCTACTAAAATCAGATTATTTTAAAATGAAATATTTCTTTGACCTAATAATCGTTAATGATTGAATTAACTCTTCCTCTAATTAATGAGAAATATCAAAAATAAATTTCTCCTGTCGAAATTTTCTTCACATTATTTTCCTCAAATTCTCAATTCATTAACTGGAATATTTCTATAATTATCATCTTAAAATTCTCCTTAATAATTACATAAATTGACGTAGCGTTTTTCATCAATATCACCTTCGTTGAAAATTTTTTAACAATGTAGGATTTACAGCAAATGACTTCGTGAGTCCCATCCACGGGCATGACCCTTGCTTATTAATTTTTTCTAGTACATCAGACCCTATTCTATCTTATTTTGAAATAAAATTGACTAAAGATTCACATCTCCGTAAAATATGATCAACGCAAAATCACGAAAAATTGATCAGAACACACGCAGTAGTCAAGAGATCAAGTCAGAATGTCGTCAAGAAAAATATCACAATTCCCAAAATAATGGCAAATCACACATACCACATTCACACTAGGATACATGGTAACATTAAATAATATTTACAACAAATACTAGTCCTTGATTATTATCTTTAAATTTTAAAGTAGGTCATGGAAGATTTCAGATGACGGTATCGGCTAAAGAAATACCATTGCGACGAAATGGAATGTACTGACGTCAGGATATCACTTCAAATGAACTAAGCTCAACAACGATGTTCATGAGAATGTTAGAGATAGATATCATCGGAAATATCATATAGAACACCATTAACGCAGGTTAAAAATAAATATTCGCGTCTATGGTTCATGAGTTGCGACACTATTATTATCCTCCTAATATCATGGCAAAATGAAATGGCGTATGGCTTTTAGTGCCGGGAGTGTCCGAGGACATGTTCGGCTCGCCAGGTGCAGGTCTTTTGATTTGACACCCGTAGGTGACCTGCGCGTCGTGATGATGAAATGATGATGAAGACGACACATACACCCAGCCCCAGTGCCAGTGAAATTAACCACTCATGGTTAAAATTCCCGACCCTGCCGGGAATCGAACCCGGGACCCCTCTGACCAAAGGCCAGCACGCTAACCATTTAGCTATGGAGCCGGACAATATCATGGCTATCAATTAATACGTGCTCCACTCGAAGAAATTATGTTCAACAACATATTCTCTCCACATTAGACTCAATTAATGGATCCATAAATCAAACACCAAGTAATTGATCCATTCCCAAGTCCATAAATATATCAAATATAATAACTGTAATAAATACAATTAATGTAACAAATGCAATAAATGATCCGTCAGCATTCGGCCGTATTCCAGGTTCACATTTGCCTATTTAGAGCACACATTAATGTCACACAAAAGCAAACAATATTTACACTCATGACCTTATTTTATCTTTTAACCCGAGGTGGAGTTAAATTCTTATTTTATTATTATTATTATTATTATTATTATTATTATTATTATTATTATTATTATTATTATTATTATTATTATTAACCGTGCGTGGTCACATATCCGCGTATACTGAAGCTCGATAAAATAGCAGATGTCTCTAACACGTTTGAAATGCATCCCAAAATATCGCAATATCGCCGAGGAAAATCTGACGTAAAGAAACATACTAATAATCTGTCCCACATGACTTCAAATAAATTATAATTTAATTTCAAATTAAATCATTATTATCGGAGAGGTCTATTATTTTTAATACACTCCTGTACTGCTGAATTGGGACAGTCAGAATGAATCTCGAAGACATCCACACTGCACTGACTACCTAATAGAGTCCAATACACATTCATACACAATATCTAACTACCTTGCACCATGGAAAGAAGAAATGAAATATCTAACTACTGCAATACTAAGAGAAACCTATGCAAATGAATAAGGAAGGGTAATGTCTACATTTTGTGTACAAAGATTGACAGATATAATTTATAATATGGTACTTAAGTGAATGTTGAAGCTGGATTTTGGCTGATGACCTTTGACATGGGATAGGTCACCCACCATCGAACTCCGTCCTCTCCATGTCCGAAGTCGCCTCACATTTTAGAACATCATTGCAGCTGCGAGGACGAACATGGAATAACAATGGACTTCCTTTGGCTGATGTGCTGGCATCTTGAATTTATCTTGTTCTCCACGTAGTCTTCCTCTTTTGTTTTCCGGTATAGAATAAGCTGAAACTAACAAACAAGTCTTAAAATGTGTCCAGTACAGACACGCGATGAGAAATGTTATGAATTAATACGTATCTTCTCCAATAATCTTCTAAATTCGTGGACCAAAATTTTTAATAAATCTGAACTGCCGAATAATCGAACCCAGGGAGGTCTGTAAATTGAGCGTCGGCGTATTTTCCAAATAGAAGCACGTTCAGAAGAAGCAGTCAGAATCAGACGCAGAATAAGACGAGAATGAGCAGCTCCTTCGGGAAACACCACATTATAACTGTCTTGAGACAAGGGTGTGTCGCCGTAAACGTTTCTGATTGGTCAATAGCTTGCACTCGAGCGGGTGTTATAATTATATTGGAGGTACAGTTAGATGTAGAACGTCCTTGACTTTATCGATCGCCTAGCCTTGGATTCTCCCCCGCCGGTCACGTGGCATACAGCTGGCTGTCAGGCACATAAAAAAATTCCAGCTCTCATCTCTTGCTTCGGAAATTACGGTTTCGAACCGCCCGCCTCTCTGTGATACTGAACTGGGAAAATTTTCACCCTGGCTGATGAAACAATATTTTAACACACTGAGATATTAAAATATTCCCTCTTTTACCAATCTTGAAGGGGACTATATATATATATTACTTTATTAATTAATTCCAACGAGCCAAAGCTCATAAACATGAATTGTACAATACAATTTGTTTAGCGTCTAAAATTAATATGATACATTATTACATTGGCTGCAAATAATATATATAAATTTGCTATAATTAACGTTACTCTAAATATTTCCTTTACGTTACCATTACACAAAGTCTTATCAAGAAAGTAATCTACTTTCTTAGGTGCTGATTCCATAGCATTTTCTTTAAAGGTGACAGATTGGAAACTGATTTTAAATCTCTTGGAAGATGATTATATGATTGAATGGCTGAGAACTTAAAGCTACAGTTGCCATACTTATATGAGTTTATTTGAAAGAGAGCTATGTTACCTGTTTATCGTGTGTTATAATTATGAATGCCTGAATTCCGGTTGTAGTTACTATCGTGAAGGACACTGTTTAGTTTAATTTTGTGATTTAATATTGGTGATCTAAAAGCAGTGCACATAGAAAAGGGCATAATTTTACTATTAGCGTACAGAACTCGAGTGGGTATGTCAAAAAGAAGATTATAGATATTTTTGATTGCTCTATTTTTTATTACCATAAGTTCATGAAGGACTGTCTTTCTGCAACGAGACCAAATTATGTTTAGGTATTGTAAGTGACTGTGGATGAGTAAGTAATATACTGTAAGTAGAACTTTCCTACGGACAATATATCTTAATCTTCTCAAAAGCCCAGATACTGGAGCTATCTTTTTTGCAATGTAATCAACATGCTCTAACCAGCTTAAATGTTTATCTATTGTTAGACCCAGATATTTAAAGTGATCGACCTCACCTATTTCCGTGTTGTTAATATCTATCTTTGAATGATTAATATTTTTATACTCGGCTTAGTTATAATCATACATTTAGTTTTATTGACGTTCATAAATAATTTATTGATACTGAGCCACTTGTCTATTGCGATGATGTCTTCTTGCATATTATTGATCACCGAGTCCACTTTGTCCCCAGTGTAGAATACATTTGTGTCATCTGCGTAAAGCATAATTTTACCCTTTAAATTTAGAATATTTATATCATATATATATATATATCAGAAACAAGGTAGGGCCCAAGATAGACCCTTGTGGAACCCCACAATTCACCTCCTTGTCCGTGCTCTGATAACCATTGACGGAAACAAATTGCCTTCTTCCGATAAGGTAGCTGCATAACCACTCTAATGCAACACCACGAATTCCAGCATCTAATTTAGATAACAGAATTTCGTGATTTATCGTATCGAAAGCTTTAGCGAGATCAATAAACAATGCGGCCGCAATCTGGTTACCGTCAACGCTTTCCTGAAGCATCGACATAAGATCAGTAACTGCGAGTTCTGTGCTGGAATTCTCCCTGAATCCATACTGGGATCGATAAAAATCTGTGTTTGTTCAGAAAAACCATTAGTCTTGCCTTTATAATCCTTTCTAATGTTTTGGAAATGATGGGTAGTATGGATATAGGTCTATAGTCCCCTGCGTTACTAGTGTTCCCTCCTTTGAAAATCGGGATAACTTTAGCAGTTTTAAAAGCCTGCGGTACGACCCCAGTTGCCATGGATTCATTAATTAATGCAACAAGCTTACTTATTAGCTGTCCATCGAAACTGTTGACCATAGTAACTGTAATCCCATCTACTCCACAACTTTTTTTACTTTTTAAATTCGTAATTATACATTTGACTTCCGTGTTATCTGTTGGATATAAAAAAAGGGATTCAAGCTGGCGGTTACTATTCAGATCTATGATATCATGTGTGGTTGTCTGAGATGCAAGATTATCGGCTATGCATGTAAAATACTTATTGAATTCGTTAGCAATTTCTTGTTTATCATTAATTACCACATTCCCTATTGACAGAGTTTTGCAAGTTTCTGAGCTGTGCTTTTTGTTATATATATTTTCATTCAAAATTTCCCACGTTTTCTTAGGATTTTTATCATACACGTTTAATATTTCCGAATAATAATTTATCTTAAGTTTTCTTTTTAGGAATGTTACTGAATTTCTATATTTAATGTATTCCTCTCTCAAAGGAATATTATCTTTGTGTTGCCCAATCTTAAGTTTAGAGTGAAGAGTGTTCCGTCGCTTAACGAGTTTTAACAATTCAGATGTTATCCAGGGAGTTGCCACATCTATTTTGAATGCGTTTTTCTGCTTCATGGTATGGTGATTGCCTCTATTTGTGTTTTTTTGGATTTGAGTATTAAGGGGGTTGTACATGTGGTTCATCTTAAATTCGTGGGCAGAATGTCTTGCATTCTCTGGCAGGAAATAAGTGTTATTTAAATTATTTTTATCTCTGCATTTTAAGGATAAAGTCAAAGTGTTGTTTTGGATATAGGTTCTCTTATGTGGCCATACCGTATCTGTGATAAGGATGTTATGATCACTTATGTCATTATCTACATTCGAAACTCTGAACTATATTTTAACTGTGTTAACTGCTACATGACCCAGAAGAGTTGATGATTTGTCAGTAGTGCGTGTTGCATAAATTTTGTTACACAGTGTGAACCCATAGCATGAAAGGATATTTATATACTGCTTTTTTAAATGATCTTCTATAAAAAGTGTCAATATTTGTATCACCAATAAAAACAAGTACTGTTAGTCTGAGAAAGGAAATTTTCCGAAGATGTTAAAAATATTGTTGCATTGCCCCTCAGAGGATTGTATCCTCCAATTATATGCAGACTATCTGAATTGGAATTACCAGCTGAGATGCCTCCCCAAATCTCAACCCAGACCAACCTATGTTTTTTCACATTTGTTAAGAATTTTAAATTTCCACTTTTTATGGATAAATATCCCTGACTCACCACCCCCTCGTGTATCTCTATGAGCAAACAAACATGAGTAGTTACTAAAATTGTAATATTTGGCCTCGTTGCTTTTAACCCAGGTTTCGGATATAACCAAGACATCGATTTCACCTAAGACATGGAGCAGTATTTCTAATTCGTCTAGCTTATTTTAACACTTCTACTGTTAATATGGGTTATTTTTAGCTTATTACAGTCAGGAAGGATAATATTACTATGAGTAGTGTAGTCATGCACACTCACAAATTTTAATTTCCTACAATCGTAGGCATTAGTGTATATAGTGTGGTCTGTCGGTATCGTCCTTGTCGTCAGCGGCGTTTTACCTCCAAGGCCATCTTGAATGTCCACGGAGATGTTGTTTCTAGTTGCTGCTAAAACGGCTTCCATTGTCTTGGTAAGATTTCTTGTTCGTTATTTCGGGTTGGAGTTTGTAGATGTCATCTATGCTGGTAATACACGTAGTCCTTCCAGTGTCGTCCTTTTTAACATAAATTTTGCAGTCCTTCGTCCAAACATACTTAAATCTGTGCTGTCAAAGATCCCTTGCCTCTTTGTGCAGATATTTATTCTGGGATGTAAGGTGTTCGTTGATATATATTCCGTGACTTAGCTTGAATCCCGGAATCAGTGGAGGTCATTGAACTGTAGGTAATACTGGAACGCTGACTGTGTGGGAGCGAAGTGCGGCTTCCGGTGCTACTAGCTGTACGGCAAGGAGGCATGTCTGACGTATACGTACATGCCACGAGACACAAGTATCGTAACGAATTTTAAACATTCAAGCGGAATGTCTCTTGCAAATTTCACGTGATTTACGACGAAATATATATTTCAGAGGATTAATAGCAATTTGAAACTGAAAATGGCTAGTAATAATGGATAAAATGAAAATATATTCTAGGCCTGATTAATCTAAAACATTTTTTTCTTTAAGAGATCAAAGACAGTAAATGCGTATACGTACATTAACAAAAACAATAATAAACCCTGGTGCAATGGCCTCGAAGGGCGACCGCTGCTCACCCCTACGGACTACATATTAAAAGGTGTCGTGGGGTCAGCGCGACGAATCCTCTCGCCCGTTATTCTTGGCTTTGGAGACCGATACATTAGAAATGTAATAACATAGACGCTATACAAACACAAGATATGCATCAAAAGTATAGCCTAGTCATTTTAGACGAGAAATATCTGTGAATGATGGTCCATTGAAAATACACTGTATTCAGCTTTTGAACCATATTTATTATCAGGACAAAGACAGCATTTGTATGCGTGTATATATACATAAACAATTTAACATTGGAACATACATTTATTAAATAACATACACTTTACAAAATAATCAGTCACCATTAATCTGCATTTAGTCCACTTACCCAAGTGGCAGATTTCTTATCAGTTGTTTCCCTAGTCTTTTCTGAAATGATTTCAAAGAAGTTGAAAATGTATCGAACATCTCCCTTGGTAGATTATTCCAATCCCTAACTCCTCTTCCTATAAATGAATGTTTTGACCAATTTGTCCTCTTGAATTCCAACTTTACCTTCATACTGTGATCCTTCCTAATTTTAAAAACACCACTCAACGTTATTCATCTACTAACATCATTCCACACCATCTCTTCACCGACAGCTCAGAACTTACCCCTTGGTCGAGCTGCTCTTCTCCTCACTCCTAAGTCTTCCCAGCCCAAAGTTTGCAAAATTTTCATAACACTCACCCTTTGTCTGAAATCTCCCAGAACAAATCGTGCTTTCATTTGGATTTTTTCCAGTTTTCAAATCAAGTAATCTTGCTGAGGGTCCCATATACTGGAATCATACTCTAATTGTGGTCTTACCAGTCACTTATGTGCCCTCTCCTATACATCCTTACTACAGCCCTTAAAAACCCACCCATTCAACATTCTTCACTGCAGTTTGGAATTGTAATCCAACTAAAGATCTTAGAATGTTAGAAATGAATATGTATACCTGTTTACGAGGGGTGGAGGTGTATGTGTGAGCAGGGGTGGGGGTGGGGATGGTTCTCATGAGGGTACAGATAGGCCCTGATGTACGCATTAAAAATTCATGCTACAGTAGTACATTAAATGGATATACTGGCAACAAAATAATCATAACGCTTTTACAACCTCTATACAATAACATGCATCCTGTTAATTTATCACTATAATACAAGTGGTGAATAAAAAGGTGGTGCCATTCAGCCCGTGTTTAGCCTACACATGGCTAAAAGTTATACGTTTGTTCAGCTTTGCCCTAACACTAGAAGAGTTGCCATGAGCTTTATACAATGTTTGTTTTTTGCCAAAACTCACTAGCCTAATGAATAGATACATTTCTGCAATTTTCCTGAGGATTTGTAATTCATCCAACTCTTCACAAAGGTATTCACTATCCACTGGATGTGAGAAATGGAAAGGCAAGTTACCTCCAATACTTAACTTCATTACCACTGACTGGACAATAATTTTGTCTAGATTGCTGGCATTCATCTGCTCACCTAACACAACTCTCAACCTAAATTCCTTCTCTGTGCACTGAATTATTCTTAGAACATCTGGAGATGGTTCAATTAGCTTACCTCTCGAAACATGCTGCACAAAACTGTAACAAGTTTTATGGGGAACTACGTAAAAGTGATCAGGGGAACTCTCAGTTTGTCTTATTACCATTGCTCTACAACGAGAGCAAGTAAGGGACTTCAAAATCCTCATCACAATGTACCCTGCAATGTAACACAAGATGTTGTCCTGAAATTCAGACAATTGCATACAATGCAAATCTGAATATTCTTCTTCTATTCCTGTGTCATTACTCTCATTACATATATTTGAATCTGTACTTTTCTGCGAACGAAATTCAAAAACAGAACCCAATTGAACTGAGTCAATATTCAAACAATTCCCAGCAGCAGTTACACTGTTTCTGAACAACAACCTTCTTAATGCCCATTTGAACTGCAGCGTATTGGGATTATTATTCCACCCCCACGAGCTCGAATGCAGGAAAAGAACAGCTCAATATGGTCTTGTAAAAACGTATATGAGAGCATATATTTAAATGGATTCTGTGCTCTTGTGAGCAATATTCTAGCAACTAAACTTATAGAAGTGGCAGCTACAACCCCTCAGCGTCGCAGCCATTTAAAGAGCTTCCTTCCCCGCGGCCGGATGAGATTTCAACTACGCGCGTCTGAAATACATTGATTCACTTAAAGCGTTACTAGGCCCTACAAGTATAAGAGTAGCACGATATTCACGAAATTTTGAATTCCTTATGATAGAACTATGTACATGCAGATAACTACATAATGTTTCACATTACCTTAGTAATTTAGTTTCGTGTGATAGAGTTCGAAGCACTCTTCGAGACAGAGACCCACGTCATACTACTGGCAGCAGTACACCGACGTCTTCTTTTTGCCGTGTTTTGAACACACGATACAACGTCTCTGAGGATTGGATTTCTCACTTTTTGGTGCTAATTACCTGAAAAATGTCTTTCTTGCAACCTTGGAACTGTATTATCTGATGCACGCCGGCCTTGAATGTTTCGTTCCCTGCCCGCGCGAGCGTATTTTGTAAACAAACCTTCTACCAGATGAATCCGATAAGATAACTGCTCAATGCTTGTATCTGTGGCTTGTCTGAATATTATTAGAGAATTTAGGACGGTTGCATTCAATGGTCTTTTGAACAGCTTTATATACCATTTAGTTGTTCTCCTTCTTTCGACTAAAACATATGTAGTAAGTAGTCCTTGAGATCAACGCCCCCCATGTCATAGTTGTAATCTATCGCGCATAAAGGCTTTACTGTTCCTTTCCTCCTCTTAGTAACACGTTTTGTTTCTTCATTGTGGTATGTGGAAACGAACGTAACATTTTTTGTCACACCGTTTTAGCACAGTGACGGGCCCAGAATGCCTAGCTATTATTTCCCCCCTTCTTAAGTTTTTTCTTTTACTTCATTGGGAACGTTTTTTCTGTTCATTTTCAGTGTCCCAACACAGTCTGTTGAATGATGATGTTTTAGAGCCCTCGCTAATTCTGGACTATTGTAGTAATTGTCCACCCATAAGGTGTGTCCGCGGCCTAACAAAGGTTCTAACAATTTCAAGGCAATTGCTGCAGTTTTCGGGGTTTCTGGTGTGATAAGAGTTGATTCAATGAGAGTTCCTTTCCATGTGTATACAAGGAAACACCACAAATAACCAGTACTTGACTCACACAGTTCGAATGTTTTTATGCCAAATTTTGAGGCCTTTAGTGGCAAGTATTGCCGAAACGAGAGGCGCCCTTTCCACAGAGTCAAACTTTCATCAATAGCAATATTTTGCTGTGGTAAGTACAGGGACTGAAATTTGTTATTCAAATGACGCAGAATAGGATATATTTTGAACAGTTTTGGAGGCCCTTGATATGTAGACAAGCTGTTGTTGTCTATAAAATGCAAAAACCTACATAACATTTCAAACCTGTCCCTATTTATGACATTTGAAAACCCAGGTGTTGATATGACCCTGCTCTTCGAAAAATAAGACCGAGATGTTGGCTTTTGCACAATGCCCATCAGCAGAAATAAAGCTAACACAGTATAAATTTCATTTACTGTGACAGGTGTCCAGGTTCGTACGGGTGACCGAAACGAAAAAAGATTTCCACGAGCATTTTGATATTGCTCCGCATACCTGTTAGTTTCCTTCACAATTAACTCTACTACGCTAATATCAAAGAACGTTTCAAAACATTCAACGATTTCACTGATATTTTGTGCACCACCTCTTGGTCCGAATTCACTGTTGAAAACTTCCCTCTGACCTGTATAATTATCCATAGTCTCCCACACGAAATTTCCAAGTACTGGTTCCTCCTCATCGTCACTCTCATTATTTACCACTGCATCCGCCACAGCCAAATCATCTATTTCATTGTCACTGCTGCTAATACTGTCACTACTACTTCCGACTAAACTTTCATCTGAATTATACAATATTTCAAGTACTTTACTGTCAGTCAAACCACGGCTGGAGGTAGCCATTGAGAGCGGCACGTCACACGGGCTGATGAATGTGCAGCGAGACCGAAGGCAGCAGTACGAAACTGAATGAGGGGAATAACATTTATGACGAAATAAACCAACTCGATACATATTTCAGATATAAGGTCGAGACATCGTCTTTCAAATGTGATCTATACCAGGCACAGTTGATTCTCAAATCGTATGACAGAAAGCAGCACTAACTGATGCCTACACAGAGCTCTCGTGGAGAGTTACGAAAATATCACAAGCCGAGAAATAAAGGTAAATATAACAAATAAACCGCACTGTCACTGTACAAATAGAGCAAAGAACATCACGCGAAAAGACAAACTACTCAGATCATCTTTTCTTTATTTTATTCTGCGGGAAAGAATGAAGCAAACAGACTTAAAAGAAAAACAGAGATTAGGGCTCAGACTTACTTCACAAATACGTATCCTTGCAAAAACAACTACATTTTAACGATCTTCAATTCTTATTTTACAACACTGATAAACTCCAAAATTTCTCTTTGGAAACAAAACAATTTGCGTATCCATAACTCCAAAACTCTTCGCGCTATAGCCGTAAATGTGAAACCATTTATGGGTCTATACCACGTATAGAGGTCGGCGGCTACGGAAGAAAAGAGGGTCTATACCACGTATAGAGGTCGGCGCTGAGGGGTATAATAAACCCCTCACAGAACATTTTACGAGCATGGCACAGAAGTGGTACACCCTCCATCTTTAAGGACCTCAAGTAATCACAGGTTTCTGTGAAGCATTTTACCCAATACTGTTCCCCCTGAATGAACAATGGCTGTTTGTAACCTTTCCGAAATGGGTTCCTTGAATTAAGCAAATAAAAAAGTCTGTCGATCATGTATATAAATTCTTCAATTGCTTCGCTGTCTGCAAAGAAAGGATGGCAATGTTTTCTTAAAAATGAAATTGCATCAGCAACACCAGAACTTAATGTCTGCACAGCAAGTTCTACATTCATTTTTTTATTTCCCCATCTAATGTGTGTACCACTAAGATTATTAGCAAAATTTAATCCCTCATTCTCCTGAATTTCATTTAATTTTGCAATGTACTCCCATTTTATATCATCCTTGGAAGAGGATATAATCTTCTTATCAGAGAGGGTATTCCTGGCCAACTTTACCATATGGCATGGGTCAAAAATAACAAAAACAATACCCATTTTAACATGCTCAAAGCTACAACTATTCACTGTCAAATCTATTGTGCAACCAAGTTGTTTAATTGTTTGTACATTAGTAGAAGTTCCATCACAGGTTAGGCCCCACACTTTAACACCTACTTCATGTAACTTTGTAAGACACACATTTATCATCTGACACTGTATTTCTGCTGATGTTTTGTTTATCAGAAAGTAACCCACAGGACACTTGAAGTTGTGTGTAAGTGACACTAGCAGTAATACAATAGCTTCCGATGCCAGTTCATCCTCAGAACCTAAAATTTCACCACAGTCCACATAGCCGGAATATTTGCCCTCAGCCCGGTCCCATACAGTTTGTGTGCGTAGTGACATTGCATCTATCACAAGGTTACAGTCTTTTAACCAAGGTTTCTCATCAATATTCCCTTTCAGATACAAAAATACCTCTTCTAAATAGCCTGGCTCACAGTTCAATTTGGATGTCCATGCCCTTATTGTTGATGGGTGGGGTAAATGAAATAAATCATGGAACTTTGAACGAACAAACCTAAAAGCCTTCGGTGAATGGAAATACAGTGTTGAGGCAAACTTCTTCATGACACTTGTGTAATGCCACCTGTGTTTAGCATTACCTTCATTTGTGAAAGCATTCATAAGAACTTCAAGGGGAAAGCCGTCAAACCTTGATTCAAGCACAGAAATAACACTATTTGATGAATTTGCAGATTTCAGTTCTTTGAGGAGCAGTTTCATATTGCTGATCTTCTTGTTCCTTCGTCTAAGTTTTTCTTGCAGCAACTTAATTTTTTTCTTCAGAGCTACCTTCTTTGGTGAATCTGGAGGTTTAGGTAACTTAGGAAGAGAATCACATGCAACATGATTTTCTTCAGCACAGAGGTTGGATGCTGAGTTGGTGCGCTGCTTTTCATCCTGTAAAGTAAAATATGTTTGCATCAAACACAATTTTTTCTACTTTTATTAAACATTCTCCTTCAATAGTATAGGCCTAACTCTCCATCTGTCTGAAAATGTAATGATCGAAGAATGTGTACAATTGAACATGAGCATTTCAGCACCTTGCAGAATGGAACTTTTAATATCAAACGTGAACATACCTTTGACCATGTGTTGGGGTTTAAGGGGATACTTACAATCTATGATAACATCAAATGATATGTCCCCTCAGATTAAGGTAACACAGAAAAAATTACTCTTTCTAACTAGATGCTGAAATTCTATTTACAGTGCAGTGGAATGTTCACCGTAGGCCTACTGCATATTTGAGATGTGAAACTACTACAGCCTAAAAATATAATAGCAAATAATACCTACCTCAACTGGTACTTGCCGTTGAATATTTCTACGTCTTTTCTTGGGTGGCTGAAGCAGATGACTTGGAAAATTGAAAATTTCAGGTACTGCATCATCTTTAAGAAGTGGTTTGTTTCTACCTGTACCAAACATGTAGCAGGTCTCAGAAAAGTGTTCACTACAGATAAAACTGTATTTTGTTGGGGTCCAGTCTTTCCTTCTCACAGCTATAATCCACTTCTTTAATATTTCCGGACCTTTCCATGGAAATCTGCATTTGAAGTTATGAATTATGTAACTAGATCATTCCGACTATAACCTATAAAACGTAACGTACGGCATTTAATACGCCAAAATATCATGTATGATATCTCCATAAACATAGAATACTTAATGGAAAGAGCCAAACCGGAAGAAAATAGTAATTATCGTTGAAAAATACCATATTTATAGCTTTGCAGTGAGGTAGTGCTTTTAGACTCCTTACTGTGGAAATGAAGCTTTTGTGAGTTCACATCTGTTTTCTTCTGCTGCCTATTAGTGCAACCGTATGCTACACAAGAAATAGGCATCTTGATTGCATCACAAATTCGACGTAGGTCAGATATTACGAAAAAATCCATCAAACACAACACATCAGATGACTTCCAGACACAGAATCTCGCAGTATCTCGTCAACTTTGCCGTACACAAGGGGGCGTGACTAGCCAAGGAACAGGAAGCAGTTTTCTGCGAGCGCTACCACGGCGGTCAGCATTCCAGTATTACCTATAGTTCAGTGGTGGAGGTCAATCTTGGTTTGCTTCTCTTTGCTGTTAGTATTTCTTCTTTCTCCAAGCGACTGCAAAATTTTACCAACAGAGGGGGCAGTAGTTCTGTTTCATTCTGAGGAAGTCTGTGACACGCGTCAATGTCATTGCTGTTTATGTCTACTCCTAGACACTTGGCAATATCTTTCACGATTTCGACAGGCTTCTCATTGATAACCACAGGCAGCCCATGAATTTCTAGGTCGTTTATGCGAACATATTGCTGGAGCTCGTTATTTTCAGAACTGAGCCGCTGTATCTCGTTGTTAGTTACATCACGCTCGTTTTGAAGTGTTTGACATGGTTTCGCAGAACAGTGATTTCGGTCATAGCTTTGTTGAAATTATCACTCATTTTGATTAGTTCAGCTTTCATTTCGTCAAAACTTGCGGCACAAAACGATACAGACTTTTGAATATATTTCTGTTCACACTGGATAGATTCAATTTTAGTGAGTCTATTGTTGATTTGGTTAATCACACTAGCCAGGTCCTTGAGATTAGGACAGTCACTATTGTTTTTGTTGCTAACACACTCACTGTCGTCACAATCACCACAATACCACTTACTGGTTTTAGAGGAAATAAGTTTTTTAAATTCCCTTCTGTTAAATTCGACACAAGTTCTACGATAAGACTTACCACAGCCGTCACATACGATAAAGTCCTCTTTAAGTTGAATATTTTCATTGCAGCTCCCGCACACCGACTTCTGTTTAGACGCCATTATGAATATATTATAATTAACATTAGGTCTAATAAAATATTAAATGCAAGGAACATTCAACAGCATGCACTCACTCTTTCCATGAGCGACGATGCATAGAACAACGTCACAGACCCACCCGGACGAAGAAACTAATAGTAGCCGCATGAGGATGACTGCTAACAGAAGATAAATCACTGAGGCACCTACTGCCTGTGATTGTGGGTACACAATGACGAAGGAATGAGAAAAAGAGATGTTTGTATTTGGTCGAGAATCGTACTGGCTTCTTTCGTTTCTCGCCGAACGTTGATCGTTTTTAAATTATTGGTATTGAGGGCCACATTGATAATATGGAAGGATTTCGGAAAATATTGTTAGAAAAAATAATACATTTCTTAACTAAGATTTATTTGGCAGAGAAATCGAAGATATATCTTAGTACATAGAATTTACTGTTCTTAATTAGTCAATTATCCAAGTTGTTTTTCTAGAAATCTATAGAATTCACGCTATTTTAAAGCTAAAGCTAAAATATTCATTATTTAACACAGGCTCTTGGATTGCATGAATTTGTACCAATAGTCTAAACATCTATATTCTCATGGGAAATCTGTCACTGTTTGTAAAACCTGACGAGTTGGCCGTGCGGTTAGGTGAGCGCGGCTATGGACTTGCATCCGGGAACCCACTGTCGGCAGCCCTGAAGATGGTATTCCGTGGTTTCCCATTTTCACACCACGCAAATGCTGGTGTTCTACCTTAATTAAGGCCACAACCGCTTCCTTCCAACTCCTAGGCCTATCCCATCATCGCCATTAGACCTATCTGTATCGGTGCGACGTAAAGCCACTAGCAAACTGTAAATAATAATAAAAATCTGCGTAACATCTGTTCCAAATACTTACCAGACTCCAGAGTGTTGGAAATCTGTCCTGAAGGAGATAGTGGCAGGGAGTTCTCGCATTCTAAATAGCCGGAAATTCCACTGACCAAAACCGGTATCGAATCCGCTACATTATGAACATACGGTCAGGTACTAACCCACTGTGACACTGACGTCAGCTAAAGTTGTTTGTAATTTAAAAGAAGATTGGTTTAGTTGAGGTGATTCATGATCATTTTAAGGATCGAAGCACCGAGTTGTTAAAGATAAATAATAGATAGGTAGACACCATAAAATGCCAAAACTGTTACTTAAACAGGATCTGGTGAACTGCATTCAAGCAACCTCAAACTGAAATTACTCTGTCCATTAAACTCGTATGATGGACCCGTACCTGGAGAACCCGGATTCTGTTCCTGGCCAGGTCAGTGATTTTACCTGGATCTCAAGGCTGGTGTGTATTCCACTCTGCTTACGTGACGGTAAGAATAAAGACGAAGAGGTCTCATCGCTCAGACTACGCTTCATCTCGTGTTCTTCAGGCTTTTGTGTTGAGCAGCGGTTTCTTGGAAGGCCAAGGTCATCATGGCCTTTTGGTTTTACTTTCACTACTATTAATAAACATGTTATTTGTTTTGTGGTTTTCGGAGACGCCAAGGTGCAGGTATTCTGTCCCACAGGAATTATGTTACGTGCCGTTAAATCTACTGACACGGGGCTGACGCATTTGAGCACTTTCAAATACCACCGAGTTGAGCCGGGATAGAACCTGCCAACTTGTGCTTACAAGGGAAGTATCACACATTTCATTATGTAACCTACCTTGAATCTTTGGTGACATACCGGACATGTTACGTGAAGACCTCATGTTGAAAAGTAACTGCGAGGTACCGACATAGTTACATATAAGCAACAGGAAATATGATACTAGTCACTGCAGGTTGGATTGTACAGTCCTCGCTGTGAGCAAGCCAGCTGTGGAGAATGCAAGTTATACCTTTTGCGAGTAATCGATTTCTAGCAGAAGAAAAACAGTGTTTTGTTCTATGTTGTTATGCAGTCTCCTTCGTTTTAGTTTTGAAGATGATGTTGAGTTGTATGAATAAAATTGTGTTGTGTTAAAATAAATGATTTGTTGTTGTATAGAACATTTGGCAACTGTGACAGGACCACAGGCAATTTCTACATCAAGATAAATTAGAAGAACGATAACCGAACGACGACTATTACGCGGCGTGTTTACTCGTGAAGTGAATAAGCTTGGAGAACTATTGACTCATGCCGATTGCGACCACGAGGAAATTCGTAGCAGGTATGCTTCACTTGTGGAAAGATAAGAAAAGTTAAAACGTGTTGATGTATAAGTCTACAATGAACTGCTGCAAAGGGAAAACCTAGAAAATACCGTCCTTGAAACAGAGATCGAATATTGCAGTGTGAGTACGAACTGAAAATTTTTAAGGTTAGAGAAAAGGTGCAGGCCTTCCAAGTTGTAGATCAAGCGGTTTCTTAAGCACCGTAACTGTTCACATTTTTCGAGTCAGAGAGTATTAAGACTACAAAAACTCGAACTCAAAAGTTTTGATGGGAATGTGAAAAGTTGGATTCGGTTTTGGGCGCAATTTACTAAAATACATGAAGATGGCAGCCTTAAAGTTGAAGACAAATTTGTTTATTTGATTCAGTGTATGGAACTTGGTTCACCTGCTCAGAAACTGGTAAAAAAGTTCCTCCTTCCAAGGAAAACTATAAAAAGGCTAGAGAATTGTTGAAGTCTATGTGTGGGAAGGATGAGTTACTTATTGACCACTATGTTAGGGGACTTTTATCCTTGGTGTTAAAGAAAGACAGCTTAAGATCCATAGCACAAATGTATGACAGTCTGGAAGGACAGTTGAGAGCGCTTGATTCATTAGGAGTGACAAAGTAGAAATACGCAGCAAAGTTATTTCCCTTTGTGGAGAGTGCCTTACCAGAGGTTATGTTTAAAACTTTGGACACGTACCGTGAACCGAAAGAAACGTCTACCAAGGAACCTGACTGTTGTCTGACCGAACTGTTAATCTTCTTAAAGACTGAGGTTAAAGGGAAGGAACAACTTAAGCTAAAACAAGGTTATTTTGTAGCTAATGATAGGGTAGATATCGGCACACTTTATCTTGGTGCATTTGTATACGGGGGTGAGGAGTAATGAGGGAGCAGTCCAGGATCCGATAGTGCTGCCAACTGAATGAAAATTAAATCTGAATTGAATCGAGAATATGATCGATATTAAGTTTCAAAACCGTTATTATCTTAAGCCAACAACTATGACACATACACATTATGTAACATTATATAACATTTCTCGATGCGAATCTTATTCCTAGCATGAATTCCATAGTTTGGCATTGCTGTGTAAACGACAACAGTACTAATACGTAAAGTGTACGCCATATGTCGCACAACGATGCTTAAGCGATTTATAGTTTGTGTTTCAAAGGTTGCCAGTACGAATCTCGAAGATTGATGAGGTCGACCGATTCAGCACTAGGGTGTAAATGCATCAAGATAAAGTGTGCCGATAATAGTTAAGGAAGATGATAAAATCAAGAATAAGAAGAGGGAAGTACCTTCATCAGCTGCTTTAATTTCAGTAGAGGACGTTTCGGTTAGTAATGAAACAGGAACAACAGATAAATAACATGCGTTTTTTTTGTAGCAGAACTAGACATCCTTCTCAAGACGGTGCTGTAGCTATTGATTGTTCTCTAGAAGAACGCCAAGGGATGTTAAAGACGAAAGTGAGCTTGTTTTAGGTGTCTATGACAGGGACATGCCATTGCTAAGTGTGAGATGTTTGTGAAGTGTCCATTTTGCAGAGGGAAACATTACTCTTTATGTGTGTGAAGACAGCCTCATATGAACCTAAAAATGATTCAGTATCAAATACAGTTAGCATGCTAGCAGGTAGTAACGAAGGAAATTTTACCTATCTGCAGACTTTACTTACTAAGGTAGTTGTTGGTGGATCCACGTACAGCGTGATAATTCTTTATGACAGTGGATCGCAGAAAAGCTACATAAATAAGTCTTGTGCTAGGAAATTAGTGTTGGAACAAAGAGGAAAGGTAACCCTAAGTCAAGAATTATTTGGACGTAGGAAAACAGCACCTGTTTGCTTCCAGTCCTATAAAATAACTTTGTTGGTTATGAACGAGGAAAACATGTGAGATTACAGCGTTAGACTCTGATTGTATTTGTGGTAGTGCTCCCCTAGTTGATGCTGACTTCCTTAATTTAGTGAAGGCTAAGGGATTTGAACTTACTGTTGTTAGACAATGTGATGATAACAGTGCTATTGACATACAGGTATTGTTAGGAGCTGATGTCTAGGCTCAGATAATCACGCCAGACTTTGTGCATGTATACAAGAAGCTGGTGGCTGTGAGAATTCCTTTGCGGTGAACACTTATATGCCATTCTGAGACCACCTCACCAACTGCCTCGTCTTACCCTCTACTTACACTGACTCATTCAATAAGAGTAACAGATTTGTGGGAAATGGAAACTATGGATATAAAAGATCCTGGCCAACAGATCAAAAAGGAAGAGAGGGAACATCAGGTCAAGATGTTCTTCGATAAGACTGTGAAGAGAGATGAAGCATCTAGACGCTACGTTGTTAAACTACCTTGGATTGACGGTTGTACTTCTCTGGAATCATATCGTGAAGTTACTGAGAAACGCTTGTTTAGCATTTCAAGAAAGTTACGAGGAATGCATACATTTCAGGATTATGATGAATGTTTTCAAGAATGGGAAAACAAGGGGATCAGTGAAGGCGTTGCAAACGAGATTTCGGATGGATCTAGGCATTATCTGCTTCACCGAGCTGTGCTCAAAGACGGTGGCACTATAAAGATTAGGCCAGTGTTTGATGTTTCTAACAAGGGCAGAAATGGTAATTCCTTAAATAAGTTCGCTTAGTGGAGTTTTCTCAAAAGAAGCCATTTATATTAAAGGCACAAAAGTTGATGTCCTCTGCATGTTTTACTGTGAGGGGATGGGTGAATTCCTCACATTGTAATGTTGGCGCAACTGAAAATATCTAAGACTTCGATGGTATTGTGACGTAGATGAACATGGATTCAACTTCATCTCAACTACAGGTTTGGTATCAATCAATCAATCAATCAATCAATCAATCAATCAATCAATCAATCAATCAATCAATCAATCAATCAGTCAATCAATCAATCAATCAATCAATCAATCAATCAATCAATCAATCAATCAATCAATCAATCAATCAATCAATCAATCAATCAATCAATCAATCAATCAATCAATCCTGATCTGCATTTAGGGCAGTCACCCAGGTGGCAGATTCCCTATCTGTTGTTTTCCTAGCCTTTTCCTAAATGATTTCAAAGAAATTGGAAATTTATTGAACATCTCCCTTGCTAAGTTATTCCAATCCCTAACTCCCCTTCCTATAAATGAATATTTGCCCCAGTTTGTGCTCTTGAATTCCAACTTTATCTTCATATTGTGATCCTTCCTACTTTTATAATCGCCACTCAAACTTATTCGTCTACTAATGTCATTCCACGCCATCTCTCCGCTGACAGCACGGAACATACCACTTAGTCGAGCAGCTCACCTTCCTTCTCTCATTTCTTCCCAGCCCATATTTTGCAACATTTTTTAACGCTACTTTTCTGTCTGAAATCACCCAGAACAAATCGAGCTGTTTTTCTTTGGATTTTTTCAGTTCTTGAATCAGGTAATCCTGGTGAGGGTCCCATACACTGGAACCATACTCTAGTTGGGGTCTTACCAGAGACTCATATGTCCTATCCTTCACATCCTTACTACAACCCCTAAACACCCTCATAACCATGTGCGGAGATCTGTACCCTTTATTTACAATCCCATTTATGTGATTACCCCAATGAAGATCTTTGCTTATATTAACACCTAGATACTTACAATGATCCCCAAAAGGGACTTTCACCCCATCAAAGCAGTAATTAAAACCGAGAGGACTTTTCCTATTTGTGAAACTCACAACCTGACTTTTAACCCCGTTTATCAACATACCGTTGCCTGCTGTCCATCTCACAACATTTTCGAGGTCACGTTGCAGTTGCTCACAATCTTGTAACTTATTTATTACTCTATAGAGAATAACATCATCCGCAAAAAGCCTTACCTCTGATTCCACTCCTTTACTCATATCATTTATATATATAAGAAAACATAAAGGTCCGATAATACTGCCTTGAGGAATTCCCCTCTTAATTATTACAGGGTTAGATAAAGCTTCACCTACTCTAATTCTCTGAGATCTATTTTCTAGAAATATAGCAACCCATTCAGTCACTCTTTTGTCTAGTCCAATTGCACCCATTTTGGCAGTAGTCTCCCATGATCTACCCTATCAAATGCTTTAGACAGGTCAATCGTGATACAGTCCATTGGACCTCCTGAATCCAAGATATCTGCCATATCTTGCTGGTATCCTACCACATGGTACACCAAATAGCATCAGAATAAGTTCACAATAGGTCATCACATTTAAAATCATCGGATGTATTCATTCTGTTAGACTAAATCCAAGATGTTGAATATTAATCACCCAATAGGATTCCTAATATAACCATGTTTTCACGTTATTTTGAATGTTTATCAACTTGACATCATATGCGACCTCGTTTAATCAACATCGTTGCACATTTGGCTGGCTATGGCGTTCATAAATTTCAAACTGTTCTCGCTGGTAAGACCTGTGAAAGGCTCTAAGTGCAGAGTCCCATGCCGCCGACTGTACGGGTGCAATATTCAAAACGTGGTCTGAAGCAGCGGCGAAAATTATCGCCTATACTTTTAATTACGATATGTTGGTAAATGGAGTAAATGAGAACATGACAAACTCATGGGTTAACAATAAAGGAATTCCTAGCCTAGTTTTCGCAGACATTTTTCTGTTATCATTAACATCATTTGGTATGCAAGGAAGCATGGCAAAACCGAGGAGTATTGTACAAAAAGGAATTTTGAATTTGATATTAAGAAAACGAAAGTTATGGTATATTAAAAGGGAAATAAACTAAATATAAAAGAAGATGTGCAGTAGAGTCAGAGGTAGTGAGTAAGAAAGAATACTTAGGAATAATACTAACATCTAACAGTAAGTAGAAATAACAAATAAAGCGAGAAAAAATGAAAGAACTGGCAGCTTTATCTAGCACGAGATGTATGGAGAGGAAGATGCCAAATACTGAATAATGAATATAAACTGCAGAAAAATGTTCTAAATTCACGTTTAAAATCCAGAGCATTGTACGGAGCAGGAATATGGGGCGCTATAGAAGGTTGTAAGGAACTAGGGGTAATGAAATGGAGTATGGCTTTTAGTGCCGTGAGGTGTCCAAGTACTTCAGCTCACCAGATGCAGGACTTTTGATTTGACGCCCGTAGGCGACCTGTTTCCATGATGAGGATGATATGATGATGAAGACGACACATACACCCAGCGATAGCGAAATTAATCAATGATGGTTAAATTTCCCGACGCTGCCGGGAATCGAACCCAGGACGCCTGTGACCAAAGGCCAGCACGCTAACCATTTTGTCATGGAATCGGGCAGGAACTAGGGGTAATAGATGATAAGTTCTGCAACATAATAATGGGGCTACCAGAATGTTCAGTGGGGCTGATGGACTAGATGTTAGGCCCCTTTAAACAACAAGCATCATCATCATCATCATCATCATCATCATCAGAATGTTCAGCTAACAGTGAAGCCAGAATGCTACGTGAATATGTAATTATACACGCAAATATAGCTACAAAAGTAACTAAATATCGGTTAAGATTTAAGTGGAGTAACGACGGGATGGGGGGGGGGGGGCGTAAATAATAAATTCAGCATACCAACATCAGATGAAATATCTACACGTAGATTATTGTGTAACCAGATAGGATAGGAATGGGAAACTCCTGGCATAAAGAGGTTTATAACGAAGAAAAAATTGAGTAAGAAGGTAAGTGTCAGAGCTATATAAATTGATATACAGATGATCATGTCAGAATATAGCAAAAAGCTATCCATAAAGCAAAAATGACTTACGAATAGAGAAGTAAGAGGTATACTGTTGTGCCTAATGGATGAGTATTAGACTAAGGGTCTAAGAGAGAAAATTAAGAAAAATATTGTTTGTTATGTGGAGAATTAATGGAGGAGGTACATTTCTTGGGAGTATGTAGGGAAACAGACTCACTTAGGATCAAATACCTGGATAGTGATTGTACAGAAAAAATAGAAAGAGTGAAAGAAATTTATACAATTATAAAATTGTTAAATAAAGAATGGATCGCACCGTGTAGTGCGGCAAAATTGTTTAGGATAGTAAAATGTACATGTATGAAAGAAAGTAAAAGAAGACACGCACAAGGTCAACTTTCAGTATTATGGTTATACTTTTGTTGTCATTTTCATTTTCCGTAAGGTAACATGTGTTAAATTGCAAGTGAATTTGCTTAGGTTGCAATAGATGATACGTTCCTTCCTCAGCTGCGGAAGTTCTGTAGCTGTAGGCTAAGAGCATTCATTCTCCAGTTGTTTTCCGTGATTGGGAGAGAGGAGTGTTTATTCATTCATGCATGCATGAATCCAATCCAATCATGCAATTCATTCATTCACTCACACATTCACTCTTACAGTCATTACTTTTTGCTAGTGGCTTCACGTCGCACTGACACAGATAGGTCTTATGGCGACGATGGGATAGGAGAGGCCTATGAGTTGAAAGGAAGCGGCCATGACCTTCCTTAAGCATTTGCCTGGTGTGAAAATGGGAAACCACGGAAAACCATCTTCAGGGCTGCCGACAGTGGGATTCGAACACTCTATCTCCCGGATGCAAGCTCACAGTCTCGCTCCCCTGACCGCAGGACCAACTTACCCGTTCATACAGTCATTAAGTTAATTCATAGTCTCCGTGTCTGGGAGAGAGGAGTGTTTATTCATTCATGCGTGCATTAATACAATACAATCATGCAGTCCATTCATTCACTCACACATTCATTCATTCATTCATTCATTCATTCATTCATTCATTCATTCATTCATTCATTCATTCATTCATTCATTCATTCACACAGTCACTAAGTTAATTCATAGTGTCTATTGTAAGCTAAAGATAAATCTGGCCAGGATCGTGACAAAGAAATACTGTACCAGAACAAATTAAAAAGTGGAAGATACATGTTTACTAGACTATATGACACGGCTAACGTCTAGTACAAAAATAAATACAATAACTACAATTTTAAAAGCTGCGTAATTGTAATGTTTGATGTAGTAATAAATAAACTAATTGTAAAGAGAAAATCATTCTGGATGTAAATAAATGATTACTCACTCTCCAGTTCCTGGCGATCCGGAACTAGAGGAAGGGATTATTCTGTTTTAATGATACGTACACACAAAAAATACTTCAAGCTTGATTTGTGGATGAACTTCACTCCTTTACTATTCAGAATAAACATATTGTATACAAACGTCCCGCTTGTTTATCACTAGAATATTTTTATTGAGAGGGCAAGGAAGTCATGTCGTCTGTTAAATGTAGTCGCCCAGCGGCTATCATGGAAAATCCTCGTCCTTCCTTGATGCTGACCCCTGGTGCACTCTTTTGGTTGTGGAATGCGTCCTCAATGTAAGTCGAACTAGTGTTGTTGTGATGTCGCCACACCAACACCTTACGGTGTCAAAGCACCCAGGCCTGGAAGAAGACGAGGAGCTGCAGGCAGAATGGGGAAGCAGATACGGGTGAAAGGAATTTGTAAATTTCACTTTGTGGCCGGAGTTCGACGGTGTTGATATGGTTAATGCTGAAAATGCTTCGGGAATCTCCCTCGTTGGCCATAACTCGGTGTATCTGCTTCGACACGTATAGAATGATTGGTTGATGTCGTCGTAATGACTATTTTACTTGAGGCACGAGGGAGTCAGTGCGTTGTATCCCGTTCAGAAACAAGTGCATTGTCGTTGAGGAGGAAATCAGGCTCGACCCGGTCCATGGAGTCTCATAGTGACATCTTTGATTAGTATAGTTACCGCTCTATCGAGGCTACTCAGTATTCGGCGAGGGCCAGAATATGGAGGTTGTTGGACTCCACGTATTGAATTGTCTCACAGATACACATGTGTGCTCGTGTATAAATCTTTGAATACGAACATCCAGCGTTTACCATGTTTTGCGGCAGGCGTTGTGCGCAGTTGATGCATTTGCTATCCTAGTTTGTCTACGAAATCGTAAGCGTCTTCTTGCCGGTCCTTTGTCGTGTCACATAATTTTTCACCAGGAAGACGAAGTTGTCGTCCATAGATTAGTTCGGGCGAGGAAGTGCCGAGGTCATCTTTGTAGGCACTTCGGATGCCGAGCAGGACAATTGGTAGAGCATGTAACCAGAACATACCGGGATGGCACATTACAGCTGCTTTGAAATGGCGATGAAACATTTCCACCATGCCGTTGGAGCATGAGTGTTGCGGGATCTTAAAGTGGCAGTCACGATCCTCAAGTCCTGAATCAGCTGAGATTCGAACTTCCTCTCTTGGCCAGTGATGATCTGAATCGCAAAATCCAACATAAAACAAACGCTTCGGCGAAGTCTTCTGTAGTGATGTGTTCTAGAGGCAAGAACTCTGGCGAACGGCAGAATCGATTGATAGCTGTTAGGCAGTAACGGTAATTGCCAGGAGCTTGCACGGGTCCGATTATATCCAGCTGGGAACGTTGGAACCGAGCAGAATGCGTTGTTAAGTTGCCCACTGGTGCGTTAGTGTAACTTGAAACCTTAGCGCACTGACTGTCCTGACAGGCTCGAACTCTTGCGTGGCAGTCTTTTGCCATGTTAGGCTATACAAATTGTTCCGATACCAAACTGGCGGTAGCTCTGGAACAAGGGTGGCTCAGGGCATGAAGTAACAAAAGGGCAATCTGCAGTAGGGAGTGGTGATGTAGAGTCTGTATTTGCTTGATGAGGTATCACAGAAAAGGATGGTAGTGGTTCTATGTACCTTAACTTGCCCCAAGTAAAGTGATGAATCACCGTTAATGAGGGAACCAAGTTCAACATAGTATTTCTGCAAGTCTGCTAATGCGGAAAAAATCAAGGTGCTGCTTGAAATTCCATCTATACGAGACAGTGCGTTTGCGACTACGTTGGAGGAAGCTTCAGTGTGCTCAATGTTGCTTGTTACTGTGCAATGAACGATAACTGTTTCAGTTGCACAGGCGGCAGTTTGTCACGACGTTCTTGGAACGCTTAATAAGCAACTTGTGGTCCGTGTAGATAGTGAACTGATGAGCTTCTAAGAGATGCCGGAAGTCTTAGGAGGCTTCATAGATTGCGAGTAACTCGCGATGGTATGTTGTCGACTCCGTTTGCTTCGGAGAAGGCTCCTTGGAGAAGAACTTTAAGGGTTTTCACGTCCCGTTTACGTACTGTTGCAGATTAGCTCGCATGGCTGTGTTGGAAGCATCAGTAAACTGTCCCAGAGTTGCTTCGGAGTTTGAAGGAACTAGGGGCATTTTTTCGAGTCAGGCTGACTTTACAGGCGTTAATTGTGGATTCCGGTTCCGGTGTACAAGGTACAGACTGGAATCCGCATAGATTGCATAGCGCTGCGTGGAGAGGCATCTGATATTCTCATGCCGAAAGTAGTAATTCACTATTCCCAAGAAGCGTTTGAGGTCACGGGGTGTTCTTGGAGGAGGAAAGTTTTGCTGGGCGGTTACCCCGTCGGTAGCGATCGGCTGCCTCCTGCAGAGGCTTCATATCCCAAGAAGGTGACGCAAGGAGAGGCTAAGACGCTCTTTTCGTGGTGATAAGAATCCCCTGGTCTGACAGCCGTTTAAAAGGAGTTCGTAGCTGGCGTTCGTGTTCTTAAGTGTTCTTGGAGACAACAAGTATGTCGTATACATAGGCGAAAGTGAATTCAAGCCCAGACAGTGCTTAATCGATGAATCTCTGGAAGGTTTGACAGGTGTTTCCTAACCCAAATTTCATGAACAGAAACTCGAACTGTCTGACGGGTGTTATTATTGCTGTCTTCGGAATATCGTCCGGGTTCACGTGAATATAAGTGTACGCCTTAACTAGGTCAGTAACAGCAAATATACTACATCCTCATTGTTGCTGGCTGAAGTTGTCGTGATGACGAGGAGCGTACCTATCTGGGATTGCCCGTGAATTGAGGGCTCGATAGTTTCCACATATGCGGGAACCACTATCCTCATTCGGTACCAGGTGGAGGAGTGAAGCACATTGTCCCTCTGAGTGGCACGCAATGCCTTCCAGGAGCATCGCTTCGAATTCCTTCCTGGCAATTTGGAGACGGTCTGGAGCCAGGCGACGTGCACGACAGGAGACTCACATTCCTGGCATAGTTCTGAAATGTATTGTGGAATACTTTGTTTCTTTCGGATTTCCAGATGGACGCGCGAGATCGGAGGACTCTGGTAAGGTCTCGTGGAAGGCAGTGACGGCTTTGAATGATTTCGCGCTAGGCTGTTTCAAGTTTCCAGGCTGTACAGGCCGTTAATCCGGTGAATTCTGTGACGCCGTCAATTAAATGCTTATTATGACAGTCCTGTAGCAGGCGGGAGTAGGCAAGGAAATCTAATCTTATGATAGGAATTGCGACGTCAGCTACGATGAACCTCCAGGAGAAATGTCGTTCAAGATCGAAGTCCAGCTTTAAAGGCATCGTCCCGTACATGTGAATGGTGGAATTAATCGCTGCAGCAAGTTCGTACTGGGTATGTTGACAACGCCCCTTCGGAAAATTTTGTGGAAAACAGTATAAATTGGAGCCAGTGTGGACAAGGAAGCTATGCTTACTGTTCCTATCTACGATAAAGGGGCGTCTTCCACCCGTTGGGAAACCACTCACTTCCATAACTGTTTGCCGTTGGAAGTTTCACTGGTAGGTGCATGGTAGTTCCCATTTCTATGCTTGGTCACGGATCCGGTGGTTGTACCAGCAGACATTTTGCAGTGGTGGTTCTCGGTGACGACTTACGGCTATAGTGGAGTGGCTCGACTGTTTCGAGAGCCAGGGCGTGTGCGAATAAATGCTTGCAGTGCTGCCAATTGTACCAAGGGCTTACCTATACGCTTCGAGAGTTGGTTGGTTTCACTATTCGGAAGCGTGCTGATGGCATGATCGTTGGCGTGGAGAGGTGGTGGAAAAACTTCCATTATCTAATTGGATATCAATTTGGGTTTGCAGTACATCTGAGACAAATATATGTCTCCCCTCTTACCTCTTTTCAGTAGTTACCAGTATTTTCTTGAAATATAACAGTTTATCGTTCTCAATGTATCGATGTATCCATAGATGGCGAAAATGTCTCATCTCCTGACAGCTCTGCTTTATCCTTCATTATTTTTGTCCTATTACTCCTTGACGACTTGGTGCTCTAACCAAAGGAAGGCAATGGAGACATTGTTTAATTACACCGCTTTTCTCTGTTATTTTAATATTTTCTCCCGTTTTAAGGGTATTTGAATTGCAGGACATCGTGGAAGATCCATGATATTTTAAAGTTTTTATTTTCCTTGTTCGGTAGCTTGTGTTACATATTTTAATGCTTCGTTCACAGCGGCAACTGCCTCTTCTACCCATCCTTTTCTCGAATATTTATCTACATGGTATGTATTTCGGTTATGTGTCATTTCGCTTTTACTCTGACTGATTTTACGGTCGTATGACTTCGTTTGGAGATACTGATGCTTGTATTCCTTTATATGTCCTTGTACCCCTAGCATGTTACCTTTTACAATAGTATGTGCGGCAAGATTTATTCTGGTCTATGTTTACATGTCTGTCTGGTTTTGACATATGCCTTTTGAAGTTGTGTTGATTTTCTGTACGTCGGGGATATTTCTTGAACTCGGTTCATGGCCCAAAATGTGGAAATTGCCTCTGTGGCGTGCGTCAGTAATATCCTGTTTCGATGTTGTCATTGAAGTTTAATATATGGAGGCGTGGTTATGTTTTGTACTATATTGCTAAATCTGCGTGAGTGCAAAATGTGATGCTGTGGTACCTTGGTTGTAAGACACTAGTTCTACGGTACGTGCTGGGCGAACCGCAGTCTTATATCCGTGGAAACATTACTGAAGGTAGGTTTCTTCCTGGAACCCATTTGTGGTGCATTGGATTCTATGACTGTGGTGCGAGAGCGAATGTGATAAATAGATCGTGAACCATTGCTGACGGGAGAAGGGAGTTGTGGCTTATTTCACTTTAATGCATTTCTTCTAATTTATTTTTGTGTGGGTTTTTACCATGGGATCACATTTAGTCCGTTTTGTTTAATTTTCAATGTGGATGCACGGCAACCTAATCTGTTTACTTTATTTCCATTTCCAACATGGCTGCCTCAACGTTTGGGTAATGTATGGGACAGGCCCTTTTATTACCTTTGTTTGGATCGGGTCCCTGTATGTCGTCCCTTTTTCCTTCCTTGTTACCTGATTTTTCTCTGAGCAAATTGTTTTATTCTATTGGTGTGGGGCTTATATTATTTTCGCCCTTGACCAATATTTCAATAGTATTATAAGGAAATATCTCAACTTTTCCTTGAATAAAATCTGGATCTGTTTTAGATCAGATCTGATGAGGATTTCGAGCGAGACATTCAAGCTCCCATACGTGATTGAAAGAAAAATGTATCAATATACCTCCGATGTTGACGGTATTAGTATGTTGATCGCCTGATCTCCTGGTGAGGTGTAATTGTGTTTGTGAGTACTGTCTAACCTTAATCTTAAGATGTTTCTCGTTTTCCCAAATTTATTGCATTTAATTGTTTATTAGCTCAATAAATCTTACCTTCCCCTAATTTACTCCCTTTCATTTACCAGGATAGTCGCCTTAAGTAGTTACGTATTTTGGTTTAGGAGGACAAATTCAACTTCGGATTGTTTGTTCTGTCCGTTCTGGTCGAAACCTGCTCACCTGTGCTTTATCACGCTAATACTGCGTATATATTCTGTGGGGGTTTACTTCGCCTTCCTGCGTGTATCTATGCTAGTCCTACGGTATGTGCTTTCCAGTGTTTACTTTACGTCGCACCGACACAGATAGGTCTTATGACGGCGATGGGATAGGAAAGGGTTTGGAGGGAGAAAGAATTGATCTGGTGTGAAAATGGAAAACCACGGAGAACCTTCTTCAGGGCTACCGACTGTGAGGTTTGAACCACCTGCAAGCTTATACCTGCATTACCCAAGCCGCGCGTCCGCTTGCTCGGTACGGTATCTGTTTCTGTGATGCCGAGGTACTGAGCTCGTCCGAAATGGTACCAGAGCATGGTTCCGACCAGGGTATCTCACCAAAGAGTGTGTTTGTAATAAGGTAAATTTGGACTCAGTTTTATTGCATTGTTTTATGAGTTGGTTATCCCCTTTTTAACTCCTTTCATTGTGGTCAATAAACCTAACTTCACAACTCAGTCCTTTTGTTACAATCTTGTTACCTTGCTATGTAATTCTACATCTACATTTGTTTTTTGAGTATTTTGGTACTAAATTATGGTTTGAACCATGGAGAAAGAAAACACTAGGAATAGTAACGATGAAAGTGAAGTGTTCCATGGCGAAATAACAATGAGTGGGTTAAGGAAAAGGGTCGAGTTAGTGATACGCGAACATCGAAGCGAATCAGGAAGTAATGACTCTCCAGATGTTTTGAAGAGAAGAAATAACATGAACGCCAACAACGTACTATTTCCAGCTCCCGATGAATCTCAGTCTTTCAATTTGATTTATGCTCTCGACATGCTTAATTTAGCTTTAAGTTTTCCGGCGAGGAGAAAAGTTACTCCGTCATTGAATTATTCTTAGGAAAGTTGTCTGACATTTCTCAGCGTAATTTTACACCTCTTGATCTCCGTTTACTGGTTATTCTTTCCCTGGATGAGGGTTCTGCATTAAAATGGTTACGCTTGACAAAAGGACATAAGATATTTTTTGACTTCACGAAGGAAATCAAGTTACGCTTTTGTCCCTCTGACGTTAATTTTCACCTCAAACAAGAAATAGCCAGACGCAGGCATGGTTTGGAAGTGTGGATAGTTGACTATGCCACTATAATCCTTACTATTTTCTCCCGATTAAGTGTCCGAGCGTCCGATGTAGAAGAATTCGTTACCAGAAGCCTAGCCCCAAAATATACATTTTCATTAAGCGATCTAATGTTAAATGCTTCGATGATATCATCGCTTCAAGAAGTGAATTGGAATCGACTTTATTAAATAATAACCAGTACCTGCCTGCTCCCAGACGTTCTCTGAGATCTTTCCCGGACGCTGCGTGATGGGAGCTTTTAATTCTGTGCATTTTTCCCCGTCTACCCCACTGCATCCTAACAATTTTAGTCCTCGTTCTGGTTTTGGTTCGCCAGCTCCCCTTCGTCAGTTTTATCAAGGCAAAAGATGCGCCCCGTAAATTAGACATATTTCCAGAGAATATAGAACTAGATCTCCTATTACATGCAAGCAATATGGACAACGCGGAGTCAGTCGTAATGTGTGTCCCCGCTGCAAACCCAGGGAGGAAAACTAAGTAAGAGCCAACTTAATGACCCAGCGTCGGTGGCCCCGAGAGCAGAGGGAATAAGATTTGTGATTTACATTCCTCTTCTCCATGGGTCATGGTCTTGTGTCATGCTACCACCCCGTATGGCTTATTAGATACCGGTTCTACACCTTAATTTATAAATCCGTTATTTCGGAAAGACCTGAAATTCAACTGCCTTCCTAACGGCGACAATCTACCCGTTTCTGGTGATGGTCATCGTGTTTCCTCGGTCGACCGAGTTATGCGTCATGTCAAAATTCACACCATGTCGGGGGACTGGATCTTTAATTTAGTCCCGAATTTGTATATTTATTTTGGGTACTGGTTTTATGTACTCGATTTCATATCCCGCACCTTCACCTTTCGGTTCCACTCCCAGGAAGTTTTCCTGTTTGAATCTCCTTCCGGCAATAGAGCCCTTTGTTCTCGATTCGATAATGAATTTCCATTTCCACAGAACGATATTTCGGAAAATCAAAATTCAATATTGAGCAGTCTGTTGGAAAATTTCGCTGTCATATTGATGATTTTGGATGTACCAAGAAAGTTTCACATCGTATTGAACTGAAAGTTGACATCCCTGTTAGAGACCCTACTTTTGGTTGCCCACATTCCTGACTGTTTGCTATCAGAAAATGTTTTAACGATCTTCCAAAAGAAAAGAGTTGTCAATCCATCTAAGTCCGGCCTTTCTGATTCCCAAAAGAGTGGTCAGATCCGTGTAGTAATCGACTACCGTCTTTTGATGATGATGATGTTTTGTTTAAAGGGGCCAAACATCGAAGGTCATCGGCCCACTATCGTCTTTTGAACTCGAATGTAGTTTCTTTATAGTTTACCTCTTCCCAAATTAGAAAGTGCTTTCCAAAATTTCTGTGGAGCAAACGTTTTATAACTGTTTTTGACAACAAATTCAGTCTATTACCAGATCTAATTGAACCCTCAGTGTCGTCATTACACCACCTCCACCACTCCCTTGGGCCTCTTCTAATATAATAAGGTTCCAATGGGCATTTCCAATGGTCGGCAAGCCCTCAGCCGCATCCTGGACTCAGTTGTTGGCAATCTGAAAATTTCCTATGTTTTTCGTATTTAGATCTGGTCGTTTGCTCTCGTACACATGGCTAATATTCGTGAAGTTCCTGGCCATATGAGGGAACGTGGATTTACTATCAACACTGACAAAATTTCCCTATGCTCCAGGCGTATAAATTACCTGGGTCAATTCATTCCATACTTAGGCATCGGTGTGAATACAGATAGGTTAAAGTGCATCAAGGAATTACCAAGACCTAAGAATGTCCGTGGAATAATACGATTTCTTGGCATGGTAGGGTTTTACGGTAGAATCACCATTATTTTCTCAGATATTTTGGACTCCCTTAAACTACTGGAAGGAATGCTCTTTTCTCACGGAGTGAATCTCAGGAAAAGGCTTTCCTCCAATTAAGGAATACTCTATACAAAGCCCCGGTGTTACACAGACCCGATTTTTCCTTCTTTTCTAACAATGTGACTTTGCGATTTCGGTAGTTTTAAACCAAAGAATGGACGACGGGAGTCTGGAGCCTGTCACTTTCTTCAGTAAATTACTCCATGGTGCTGTACACGAGAAGGTATGCCTGGCTGTAAATTTTGGGAGTTGAAAAAATCCATTTTTATCTGGAACATCCTCATTTTTATACATAATGATAATCAAGTCTGTCATGGATGAGCGCCAATGTAAAAGCTAGGGAGGACAGCTAGTTGGATCCTCCGTATATCTGCTTATAAAATCACCATTGCACATATTCGAGGGAAGCAGATTGTATTGCTGACTGTCTGTCAAGAAAGATCGACGGAGTCAATTCGTCCCTAATGAAAACTCTAATCAGCACGGAACTGTCATTATACTCCCAAACTACCTCTGAACTTATCACTGAAGTGTCTATTGGAGACAAGTCGCTTCTGATCAAACGACGGTTGTTGTTTCATCATAATCAAAGAAATCTGGCGGACAAAAATGTTGTTGCTCAAAAACTAAAACCCATAATTCTAAATGGCTTTCATGTCTCCTACCTAGGTGCCCATCAAGATCAATACAAAACCCTGCATCGGATCTCACAATATGTGTTCTGGCCTAACGTAAAAAGGATGTTCTAGAGTACGTGAGAAGCTGCGATATCTGTCAGCGCTGTAAGCCTGCGTAAAGCACCCGCGTGGGCCACCATTCAGTGGATGTGACTTGTACCCAGGGGAAACATAGCTTATTGATATTTTTGGCCCTCGGATGAGATCGAAAAGCAATCATGTTGGAATCCTATCTGTTACTGATACCTTCTCTAAATTTGTGTGATTGTTCCTCGACGGTAAAATAAATTCGAGTGTCGCCGTCGATATTCTCTCCCGGCACATCTTCGCAATCTTTAGACTTCTCAAATTATTGGTCTCGGGCAATGCTTCTACCTTCAACTGCAAAAAATTCCTTCACCTCCGTTTTGGGTAGGGAATCAATCATGTTTTCCCGAGTCTCCATTACCCGCAACCATCTAACGTTGAAATGTTCCACAGAAATGTTAAGTCCTGCCTGAGTACCTTCCACAGCGGTGAGCAACGCAATTGGTACAATAACCTAGCCTTTTGTTCTTGCCTTTCATAACGCTGTACATTCATTTCACCGTCACAACCAACGGATTTATTTCTGGGGAGAACTATCACCTACCCACTTCATCTGAAATGAGATATCGACTACCTTTCGGAGTCATCAAGGATCCTGGATATAAAGGCAAAATGGAAGGAAGCTCTCGAACATCTTAAAAGTGCTCATAAACTTGTGGCGAAGAAATTTAACAAAGGAAGGCGAGCAGTCCCTTTTAAAAAACTTGAGATTTGATGGTGATGAAACTGTTCCCTTTCAGCTCAGTGGTGAACCAGGTCTATGCCAAGCTCTATCAGCGATTGTCGACACCTTAAGAAGTAGTGAAGTTTCTGGGTCCGGTGGCTGTCAAACTAATGGACGTGGGCAAAGGGAATACAACGAGAGCTCACGTATCTCTATTAAAGCTATATCACATCAGAGAGGTGTTACTCCATTTGACCTGATTGGACTTTCTTTGTGTTTGCTTTAGTATTTATACGTAACGTATATGCAAAGTGATTTGAAACAAAGTTTATGAGAATCTTCTCTTTTTGTTAGGTACCCTACGGCAGTCGTACCTAAATGAAGAAAGAGTGATAAGTTACTCTCTTCATTATATTGTAAAATATACACCAGAGCTGGAGACGATAAAAGTTCTAATACCAAATCAACGGAAATGAAACGACTATTTGATGCTGAAAGGAAAAGAGGGAGAAATAATTATCTACTTGTGTTTTGAAGAGCGTTACCTATGTGTACATATTTGTTTCTAATAAGATAATTATAGGTTTATATTAAAAATTAAGCATACGCGCGCGTATCATATATTTTACTGTGTATTTCTTTGAAGTGGACAGTTTTTTGGCTTGATCACCAAGGAAAAGATTCATTTTTCACAGTGTGGTCGGAATATGAGATAATTTTGTGTCTCCTTTTTTACATTTTAATTCTTGGTAATATTGTTCAAACTAGGTTCTTTACATATTTTTTGGTCCTTTAGTTTCTCCTCTTCATTGTATCAATGTAAACATGGAAGACGACAATATCTAATCTCGTGACAGGTGTGCTTTTTCCTTCATTAGTTTTGCCCTAACACTCTTTGACCAAATGGTGCCCTTAACCAAAGAAAAATGAAGACATTGTTAATCATATAGCCTTTCTCTTTTGTTTTGGGATTTTCTCCCGGTTTAAGGGTATTTGAAGTGTTGGATCTCATGGAGAACCCGTGATGTGTAAAGTTTTTATTTTTCTTGTTCGGTAGCTTCTGTTATATCATTTAGTTCTTTATTTATAGCGGTAACTACCTCTTCCGCCCATCCTTTTTTTGTATGTTTACCAACGTGCTAATCATTTCGGTTATGTGGTATTTCACTTTTACTCTAACATATTTTACGGACGTATGACTTATTTGGGAGACACTGATACTTATATTAAGTGTCCTTTTTCCTTTATACCTTCTTGTATCTCTAGCCTGATTCCTTTTCCTATGGTATGTGGTGCACGATTTTTCTGGAGATTGTTTATATGCCTGCATGGTTTTGACATGTGCCTTTTGAAGTTGTGTTGATTTTATGAACGTCTGGCAAAATACATCCGATGTTGACGGTTTTACTGTGTTGAACGCCCAAACTCCTGGTAAGGTGTAATTTGTGATTACTGTCTAACATTTATCTTATGATGTTTCTCTTTTTCCCCATCTATTTCGTTTATTAGCTCAATAATTCTTACCTATTCCTTTACCACCTTTCATTTACCAGGTAAAAAAGTAAACTCGTGTCCTCATCCTGAGATTGTGCACCTGTTTTCAGGCACACCCCCATTGGAGGTGAGCTGCATGTACCATTTCAACCACATACCAGCCCTCCTGCCAGTTTTAAATTCCTGGCAGTACCGGGAATCGAACCCGGGTCCCCGAGGACAGCAGCTAATAACACTAACCGTTACGCTACGGAGGTGGACATTTACCGGGTTAGTTGCCTAAGTAGTAACGTATTTTGGTTTAGGAGGACACGCTGAACTTCGTATTGTTCCCCCGTTCTGTCCGTTCTGGTCGGTTACTACGGACCTGTACTTTATTCTGCTTATACTGGGTTTATATATTTTGGGTTTACTTTGCCTTCTTGCGAGTATCTCTGCTGTTCCTATGGTATCTGTTTCTATGATGTCGAGGTAATGGGTGTGTCTCATAGCCTATAACTGTGACCGAAGGCACTGAATACATAAATGACTGAGAAGATTGTCTTCTACCTGGGTGGCAACTTCCTATGATAACAAATGTGTTAAGATTTGGGACGGTTTCTGTCCACCGAGCTTTTACATTAATAGTTTACGGGCACGCTGTTCTTCCGATAAGGAGAGATACTGAATCAGTTCGCCACACAAAAGTGGTCTACTCATTTTTAAGGGTGGATGGCAATATATTTCACAGTTGTACTAAACTAGGGAGATGGAGACTGCTGAGTTTGTTGTGCTTGTTGTTGCAGGAGGTTGTTTTGCTCCTGAAGATGGCGAGGTTGTTCTTGGAGGTTATCCATGGTGGTAGCGCAGTGCACTAGTGTTGCCTGCTATTGTGGCGAAGTTACTCACCTAACGGTTGCGAAGAGAATCAAGTCCGGTTCACAAATTCATGGATTCATACATTCACTTATTCGCATGTAAATACAATAAATACGGTACTACAACGTTGATTTCTGGATAAGCTTTACTGGCTTACTACTCGGAAAATATTTAAGAACATGTTGCTTGTTCAGCACTAGAATATTTTTATTGAAGGTAATATGAAGGAAGTTATGTTGTCTATTATAATTAGTCGCCAAGCTACTGTCATGGAATTTCTTTCACATTTTTTGGTGTTTTGCCCTGGTGCACTTTTGTGGTTGTGAAATACGTCCTGAAGTTAAGCCGAGTTAGCGCTTTTGTGATATCACCCAACGAGCTAGAATATAATACATAGCGTGGATATCACGCTGCCATCTTTGAAGAAAGCTGAACTGGCGACCGTCATGTCTTAAATATACTTCAGTAGGCGGAGCGCTATGGAAGCGAGTGCCGAAAGAAGGCGGGAAAATGAGACAGTTTCACAAAGATCTTATTCATTAGGTATAACAGCTAAAACTCATTTGAATTGATGATGAATATATCGCATGAAAAGCGAAACTATTTGATTAGCATAAGTTTTACATAAACAGAGGTCGTCTACATAAACGCAATGTACTGTAACTAAAAATAGAAGAAACGAAATAGGTAACAATTTGTTTCTTCTTGCAGCGATATATTGTTGAAAATGATTAAACCAATAATTATTTTATCACAAAGATTTGGAGATATCCACAAATCTCCAATTTATCAACATGCAGAAGAGTGTAGGCCTACGGTACAAGATTACGGTTTAGGACGCTTAACTAAACAGCCAAGGAAACTAAATACTTCAATGAATTATCATACGTTTCAAAGGCAACTTTTCTACGTAACATTTTTATAGCATAGAATGGAAACAAAATTTGAAATAAACAAATTGCATTTTTAATTGATCTATTAATAGTTACTAGATTCGAAACTACTCTCACCTTCACATGAATCGTACGTATTTTGTAGCTCTGATTCGTTGCCTCATGAAAAATATTCATTTTGTGTGCATCTGCCATATGGTTACTCATTTCACTGCTTGCGTAATAACTCTTTATGTGTGGTGCAGTCTAATTTAATATACTGCTTTCAGAGAAGTTTTGTCATGCTGGCGTAATGGGTTTCCAGATTGAACTCGATAGCAATAAATAAATTATCGTTATTATAAAACAACTGTCCTGTAACTGATGAGACAATTCCAGTCCGTAACTTTAACATAAGGTTTATGTTACATCTTCGCGGCAGTGACTTTTATCTGAACACTTTTACAGCCACGTGATACTTACCCATCATCATGAGCTGGATAAAGAAACGTTATTTTATATCTTTCTACGCAATAAATACTTTATTCTCTTCGGAATGCTGAGCAAACATAACCTTCAGAGGGTCGTGGCTTTTAATTTTCCTTCCCACCTCACGGATGACATTTCCTGCTAGGTACTCAACAACATTTTCAGAGTACTTGCTGAATGACTCGTAATTTGTAGCACAGCAGTCATGATCAGTAGAGGTGCTCTCATCAAAAGGATCTCTTACATAGGTAAGAGAAGCAACACTTCCTGTTGATGGGTCAATCTGTCCCAGTATTCACTACCTGCATGCAAACTGAATTGCTCTGCACTGGGATTATTTCTGTTTCCTCCTGTATTGCGTATGGATGAGATGAGCAATTCTAAATTGTCGGCAATGCCTTGGGTAACGTCTCCTGTCATTAATTAAACACCGGACCCCATAGAGAAACAGGGCAGGGATTTGACGCACACAAATAGTGCTCTTCAATTGTTCTCTAACAGAGAGTATTTTACTGGCTTGGATACCACATGTCTCTCATCATGTTATTCACCCACTGCCTACTCGGCTATTTGTCTTTCAGTGAGAATATGTGACGAGAATTTGTGCTTTACAGTGGCAAAAATTAAAATGATCTTTCAATACACGTAGCCTTCTTATAATGGAAAAGAAATGAACTTACCCGTGTTACACTGTGTTACTTAAAAAAGAGCATGCGAAACAGAATGTGGGCATATTCACGCTACAATAAATAAAGCCAAACTATAAAATAATTTATATCATCGATGAACAGGAGACACATGAGAGATTACTCAGCCAACTGTTGTTATTAGTTGGTACATTTATATCATGGCGGCCGTAGTGTTGCTTGCCCCCGCCCGGAGCGCTAATCGAGTTGCTATAGCCACTCAATGTATTTTATTCTAGCTCGTTGATATTTATTATGCCTTTGTAGGTGGTGAAGTTGGCCCTCTCTTACACTTACAACTGTAGTGATACATCGTTGGGAGCAGATCATAAGAGTACATAATAGATATAGTGAATAATAACCTACACAATACTACATTACATAAATTACACTTTTCTAACTCACATTCACTCGAGCATCCTGTCAAACAAATTCGTCAGCTGCATTCAGCAGGTAGTCTCGGCAAGCAGTCTTAAATTTAAGTAATGAGGTAGAATTTCTGAATTACAAAGCCTGTCACAACAAAAGAATTGTTATACATAGCGGATTAGTGAACAGGAATAGAAAGGGGGGAACCAGAACGGGCATTTCTGCTGTGAAAGGAGGCCTAATACTTACGCTGGGATGAAATGTATGGTGGTCTGCCTTCAGTGAGCAGTCGGTATATCTGTATCAGTATGTGATACATTCGTCGTTTACCGGGTTCCACTCATGAAATAATGTGATTTTATTCGGTGAAGTGGATAACTCAGATTGTAAATAAACATAAGGCAACAACACTTGCTGATGTTTCGAAGACAGCTCCTTTGTTGTGTCTACAAGAATAACGTCGCGGTAGTCAAGGATGAGAAGAACTAGTGATTGTTTGAGTTTGACTCTCACATTACCAGGCAAAATATTGCTGTTTCTTTTAAGAGAATGAAGTATCAAAAATATTTTTTTACAAACACTTTTAATATATTCACACCAATTTAAGGTTTCGTTTATTGTCACTCCAAGATTTATCACAGTTTGGCTGAATTGAATAACTCTGCCATTCAGTAGAACAGGAGGAAAGGAATGCAGTAATGATTGCTCGAGTCTTGAAGGGGTTAAGGAGGAGGGAATTTTTCAAGGAATAATTCGCTGAAGGTCAGTGTTGATGCTTGTTATGGCTCGAGGCAAATCAAAAGTCTTACAGTGACAATATATGTGTAATTCTTCTGCATAAAGATGGTAGCTAAAATTCTTTAAATTAGATTAAATGTCGTTTGTGTATCAAAATAAAGAACAGATGGTCTAAAATAATGCCCTGCGGAGTGCCAGCCTTTCTGATTATCAAGTGAAATGTTTTATCAAGGGTTATAATCCGTTGCGCGCTATCTTTGAGTTACAATGAAATGAAAATGGAAGTAGTAAGATTTCATCTTGTTTAATAGAACCTGGATGTATATAGTATCAAATGTGCTACTGAAATCGAGGAAAGTAAGTATTGTCATCAGTCTTTGGTCCATTGCGTGTCGTCACTTTGAGCAGGGCTATTGTTGTGCTGTATCCCTTCTTGAAGCCAAATCGCAATGGGTCTAGGAGAGAATGGTTGTTCAAGTATTCCAACAGCTGCTCATGAAGCAGACGTTCGAGTGCAGGTAAAATAGAAATTAATCTCTAGTCGGATGTTTGGGAGGGGTCGGGTGTCTTAGGCAATGTGATAACATTGCCTAATTTCCATAGTGAGGGAAAGGTTCCGTTTCTAAGGCAGTAGTTAAATATGTGGGTAATAATTGGTAAAACAGCACCGATAATGTTGTGTAAGAAAGTTATAGGGATATCTTCCACTCCTCTGGCTTTTGATTTGATAGAATATGATACGTTTTAACTTTATTAGTAGTAACGGGGTGGAATGTAAAATGTTGTAAGTCAGATAACGGGTTCATTACGGAGTTTGGTGTTGAATTTGGGGAATTTAATACATTAGGTGGTGTTCTTTCTTCAGTAAAAGTCATTTAACATATCGAGTAGGGCCTAGTATGTCTTTCACATGAGGTTGTTGCTGAGGTTTTCCTATGCCTAAGGAAAGAAGCATGCTCCATCCATTGCTAGAATTCATATTTGCAGTCGTGTTTAGCAAGTAGGTAAATTTGCAGTTTCCAACGAGCTGTTTAATTCGATTTCTAAGGACGCGATAATTTTCGAAGTCATTTTGGTCACGAGTTCGTTTAAAGCGTCGATAAAGTGCATAGCGGTGGGCCATAATGTTTCCAATTGCATTATTTGACCAAGGACAAGATGGGCGAGTAACTTTTATCTGTCGTTTAGTGGCGTGTTTATCGTACAGGGTGATTACAAGGGAGTTAAACTTGTCTACTTTCGCGCCTATTTCGTCCACTAGGATTATGTCTTTCCAGGGTAGATTTTAAGCGTCACGTCTTAACTCGTCCAAATCAATGCTTTTTATGTTTATGGAAATAACATACTTAGGTTTATATTTTGGCATTCGGAGGGAGTAGGATAAGTAGGTAAGGTTATGTGTGGAGATGGCTGGGAATGGAATCTGGCCGTGAGTTTTAACTTTGCCTTGGTTATTTGTCACAATGCAGTCAATGAGCGTGTGTGTTGCGTAGTTATCAGTGTAAGTGTAATAAGTAGGCTCTAGACCGAGGATGGTCATATCACAGGAAGAAAACATGTCAATAAAATGTTTAGTTTCGTGTTGTAAGTAGGTTAGTGATAAATTCTCCTATGGCAATAATATGCTCGTAAGTAGCCAGTAGGTCAAGTAAACGAAATTTGAATTCGGTTATATTTGTTATTTTGGGCGGCTTGTATACAATAACTATAAGGAGTTTCTGTTGGTTAATAATGACTTCAACAAACATGAATTCTGGCTCTAGCTGTGCATTGTTAGATGATACACACATCACCCGACTTTTTAAGTCGTTTCTGCACTATATGGCCACCCCACCTCCCCTCAACCACCGGATGTATCGTGTCGTACGAGGGAATACCGGGCAAGTTGTACCATACCGCAGGATATGCTCGGTGTAAGCCAGCTTTCGCTAATATGCTCGGTGTAAGCCAGCTTTCGCTAATACCAAGAACATGGATATTATTTTCCCTCATTATGGCTTGAATTTAATCTAAGTGCGCTTCCAAAGAGAGTGTGTTGTCATGGCAGCATTGTAAACAGTTTGTAGAGGGAGATAATGCCTGTTTGAGGAGAATGCCTGTGGTGAGAAGTGACAGAGTGAGTGGCGGGATGTTGCCAAGGTCAGTGTCAAGTTTTCTTATATATATAAATGGTATGAGTAAAGGAGTGGAATCAGAGGTAAGGCTTTTTGCGGGATGATGTTATTCTATATAGAGTAATAAATAAGTTACAAGATTGTGAGCAAATGCAACGTGACCTCGATAATGTTGTGAGATGGACAGTAGGCAATTGTATGTTGATAAACGGGGTTAAAAGTCAGGTTGTGAGTTTCACAAATAGGAAAAGCCCTCTGAGTTTTAATTACTGCGTTGATGGGGTGAAAGTTCCTTTTGGGGATCATTGTAAGTATCTAGGTGTTAATATAAGCAAAGATCTTCATTGGGGTAATCACATAAATGGGATTTTTAATAAAGGGTACAGATCTCTGCACATGATTATGGGGGTGTTTAGGGGTTATAGTAAGGATGTAAAGGAGTGGGCATATAAGTCTCTGGTAAGACCCCAACTAGAGTATGGTTCCAGTGTATGGGACCCTCACCAGGATTACCTGATTCAAGAACTGGAAAAAATCCAAAGAAAAGCAGCACGATTTGTTCTGGGTGATTTCCGACAAAAGAGTAGCGTTACAAAAATGTTGCAAAGTTTGGGCTGGGAAGAATTGGCAGAAAGAAGACGAGCTGCTCGACTAAGTGGTATGTTCAGAGCTGTCAGCGGAGAGATGGCGTGGAATGATATTAGTAGAAGGGTAAGTTTGAGTGGCGTTTATAAAAGTAGAAAAGATCACAAGATGAAGATAAAGCTGGAATTGAAGAGGACAAACTGGGGCAAATATTCATTTATAGGAAGGGGAGTTAGTGATTGGAATAACTTACCAAGGGAGATGTTCAATAAATTTCCAATTTCTTTGAAATCATTTAGGAAAAGCTAGGAAAACAACAGATAGGGAATCAGCCACCTGGGCGACTGCCCTAAATGCAGATCAGTATTGATTAGTATTGTTTGAACAGAGTCCTGGATCAGCTGAATAACGGAATGTTAACGAAATAGTATAACAGAAATAGCATGAAACTTATCTCGACATCCTGATAAATGCTTACAATGACTACCACTAACATAAACATACAGACATACACATAATACACTTACAGAAGCACTTATGAATAACAAACACATATATACTATCGAGCTGTGTTGTTTCATTTCAACTGTCACTGTTATCCCGCAGATTTTTCATGCTGTCCTGTTCCGCGGCAGTGGTGATGTACCTTTTCCTCCCATTAGGAAGGTGAATTACGATGCGTCCGTCATGGGTCCAGACGCGGGATGGCCCGAACTGATCCTTAGCAAGGTTTAATATAGTCTTACGTGATTTGGTGAGGGACTCCGTAATGTGTACCTTTGTGCCCTTCAAGAGCCGCTTCGCCTCCCACACGTGGTCACGTTCGTGGTAGTGGGTAGATTTAACTATTATAGGGTTACCACTTTCTCGTAAATATCCTCCCGTGGTTCCTCGGAGACTCCATGGATTAGAAGGCAGTTCCTACGGCTGAACTGCTCTCCTTCATCAATGAATTCTTTTTGATGGTCGAGCTACCGTGCCAACTTGCACAGCTCTTCTTTCAGCACGGCAAGTTCGGGGGAGATGGTGCCTCGGAAGTCTCAAAAATCCTGACTCAGCGAATCTAGCTACTCTTTCCTAGGTTTGGCAGGGCTGGTTAACAACTGAAGGTACGCCTCAAAGTCCTTCATCGTTCACTCAAAGCATTATTACGCTTATTCACCTTCTGGATGGACATATCTTTTGATATTTATGTACAAACTCGAACCACAGTTGTCGAAGTTCACTTAGCATACACTTGCAGGACAAATATGCTTCCAGTTATGTGGCTTCTGTGTGATACAGACCGAGCACTCCTACGTGTACGTTACAGTAAACGCCATTCTCAGATTACCACATACATTAGTAGCTAATACCTGAAATAAACATGAATAGGCTCATATTTATAATGTAGTATGTCTAGACCGGTTCAAACACAATGGGAGCTGAATCATCATTTTCCCAACGTGTGACATTTAATATCCGGTGTCAATGACATCTGACGTCAGCAGTATGGTAGACTTAGGCTCTACATATTGTGCCCACTGCATTTTCTGACGTATTTCAAAATGGCGTCTAGTAAAGTTATGGACCACACAGGCCGGAATTGTATGCAAGGGAATCTCAAGGTATAAGTCTATTAGGAGGCCATGACCAACCTGGGACATACAATTTTAAAAGGCTGTGAAGAACAGAGCAGTATCAATTGAATTGTTTCGAAAAACAAGTAAAATATTATATATTATTAGTCACACTTACTAAATTGAACTGAAAGCGACAGGAAGCAAATCATTACCACTGCGTCGGAAAGAATAATAATTGCGATTATAATCGGAATTTCAGATATATTACTGCTTCTAAATAAGAATATACGGCAAGATACTTGCTATACATCATTAAGAAGCTTAAGGACGGCGTGAAATACGAATATTTTATTTAAATACGTTCGCCAGAAGAGCTGATACGTATTATAGCAACACGTCGGAGCTCATCATCGAGCAGTGCTGTAAGAAGAGAAAGATACGCACGAATCATTTTTTGAAAATACGATTTAAGGAATAATTAAGATTTCCAAAAGATAATTAATTTAACATCACAGATACTTCTAAAGCAAGGTCGAAGATATCAGAGCAAATATAAATAGTTGATTGACCGAAACAGAAAAATAATAGAATACTTAAGAAGAGAATATTATTTTAAAGAAAATTTTAAAAATGAACGATTACTTGTCGAATTTCTTTGATATTATTAACAGCTGCAGTATGAAGAAGATGATGTCTTGCTAATTTCGAGGTGGACCGACCTGGAGGTGGATATGATCCAGCCAATAGACCAGACCTGATATGAGAGGAGGACTCCAGCCGAACCGTAGACCGTGGCCAGTCGTGACCAGCGATGTGACGGAGAGAGAACTACAGAGACGGCTTACTTGATGAATGACGAGCTAAGTTTTACTATAAATATGTTAGTTCTTAATTAAGCTAGACTAGAGTAAGTGCGAGATACTTAAAAGTGGAAGTGATACAGTGAAGTGATATGTATATACATATAGATGAATTATGCTATATTAAGTTAACATGTAACTACACTCATGCTCATAAATTAAGGATAATTGCAGATTGTGGTGCCACACAACGTGGCACTACACAAAACTGGCACTAATAGCATAGGCACATAGTGAACACAAGCGACACATATCTGTAAGTCCTCGGTATTGTTGATAAGTTGAGAAAACCGTCCCAAAACACATATGCTACAAAACGCCACTGTTTCTTGCGCATGTACCCCGATATCAGTATGGGATATGATCACCATGCACACGTACACAGGCCGCACAACGGGTTGGCATACTCTGGATCAGGTGGTCGAGCAGCTGCTGGGGTATAGCCTCCCATTCTTGCACCAGTGCCTGTCAGAGCTCCTGAAGTGTCCTAGGGGTTTGAAGACGTGCAGCGATACGTCGACCGTGAGCATCCCAGACGTGCTCGATGGGGTTTAGGTCTGGAGAACAGGCAGGCCACTCCATTCGCCTGATATCTTCTGTTTCACGGTACTCCTCCACGATGGCAGCTTGGTGGGCCCGTGCGTTATCATCCATCAGGAGGAAGGTGGGACCCACTGCACCCATGAAAAGGCGGACACACTGGTGCAAAATGACGTCCCGACACACCTGACCTGTTACAGTTCCTCTGTCCAAGACATGGAGGGGTGTACGTGCACCAATCATAATCCCACCCCACACCATCAAACCACTACCTCCATACAGATCCCTTTCAAGGACATTACGGCGTTGGTATCTGGTTCCTGGTTCACGCCAGATGAGAACCCGGCGAGAAACACTGTTCAGACTATACCTGGACTCGTCCGTGAACATAACCTGGGACCACTGTTCCAATGACCATGTACTGTGTTCTTGACACAAGGCTTTACGGGCTCTCCTGTGAATACGGGTCAGTGGAATGCACCTTGCAGGTCTCCGGGCGAATAAACCATGCCTGTTCAGTCATCTGTAGACGGTGTGTCTGGAGACAACTGTTCCAGTGGCTGTGGCAAGGTCCCGAGCAAGGGTACCTGAAGTACTCCGTGGCCGTCTGCGGGCACTGATGATGAGATATCGGTCTTCTTGTGGTGTTGCTGTGTTTGACCAGCCTCCAGTCACCCTATCATTCTATCACTCATAACATCATCAATATGTGTTCGTTGAGCCATTTTCACCACACAGTCACCATTAGCACGTCTGAAAACATCTGCACACTTACTCGCTGCACCGTACTCTGACATGCACCAACACATCTCTGCGTATTTGGACTGCTGCCAGCGCCACCGTGAGACGATCGCAGGTCAAATGCACCACATGGTCATACCCCGAGGTGATTTAAAACCGCAAACCGCCCACCATAGCGTCGTTTCACCATGTATCAGCATTATCCTTAATTTCTGAGCATGAGTGTAGATCGATATCTCTAAAGAAATGGCTATGCATAAGTCCAGTGGATAATCGTAGTAATCGAAATTACGTTTATGTTCGAGAAAGTAGACTATCGTACAGCTGAATGTGAGTATTTGCGAGTGTTAAATATTATTTATGGATTTCGTGAAGCCATTCAGGTTATGATTACGGCACAAATGGATGATATGAGGAGAAGTAGGATTTATACGAGTTATTCCTTGCCAAATCACGTCACTAGATGCAAGAATGAAATGTTAAGGTTAAGCATCGATCTACGAGAAAAGAAATGATCCAGATAAGGGGATATTAATGCAATGGAGAATAATACGTCTTAATAAATGTATTTATTTAGGAAGAGGTTATGAGATATGAAATGCGATAGTGTTAATGATGCTATTGAATTAATTGAATGTTATGCAGTCGAGAATGGAGTCACGTGAAGCAATTTGAGTAAGGTCATTTGAAGCTGGGTTGTAATAAGACGTAAATATGGTTGGTAAATGTTGAAATATTGAAAGAAAAGCGATGCAAGTACAATGAAGAACATACGTCGGGGGAGTAACTTAATACAAGGTATGAATGGCGAATACATGTGTATAGTTAAGGTTAAATGGTTACCGTAATGTCAAATACAGCTGTTGATGTAAGGAAATATTTGTAACATATAACATATTCTCGTAATGTATACATTGACAGATATATTGAGTCTGTGTAGCCATCATGAAAAACGTTATGGTTTTCATCCATTCAATTCAGATTGCAATTTCCAATTTTCAATTTTTTAGAAAAATGTTTGATATTTAACTTCAGTGTTGTAATGTTATTGATACGAATCGTGCACTTTCGTTCAAATTAATAATTTATTAATACGGCAATTAAATAATTGAATTAATTTTCATATAAGATGGAATGTTAGAAGATACCGGTTCATTTCAGAATCAATGAATTCATTTTCTTAATTAAGCCAGCGCTGACTTATATGAGGTGTTATGAATAATGATTGATTTTAAACACCAATGAAGGAATTTTTCTTAACATATTATGATTTATCTTTTCTTTCATTCATGAGTAATTTAATAAATTTCTTCTTTTAATTTATTTTTAATTAAGTGAGTTATGATTTGTAGATATTAGTAGTAGGTTGACTTAGTTATTAAGGTACTTTTCATGCGATTTACTTCGAGTCCTACGTTGAATGAATGATTTATTTGAAAATGCGATGGGATGGAGACGTTCATCAGTATTTATCGTGTGCGGTCTCTGTCTTCTCTTGGAACTCACGTTAATCTTAACCATTTTTTACGAAGAATTGCCCTGAGAGAACATCACCTACCGGGAAATTTTTACTGGGTCGTACCTGGACGCGGGAAGAGCGCAGTAAGAATTAATTGTCGGCCCAACGTGGCGGAAAAAGATGAGATAGGCACCGCGGGACTTGGAAAGAAAGTCGCCAATCAATAGAATTAATTGACTGCCCCAATTTGGGCTCAGAAGAGAAAAGCACAGCGGGAACGTGAAAAAAGGACCGCAGATCAATAAGAATTATTTGACTCTCATACATGAGGTTCGACTTGAAGAAAAGATACCGTGGGAATTCGAAGGAATCGTTGTTGAGAGGACTGGAAAGTAAATCGATATCAACACGCTGACACTTCATGTGAAGTGGTAGAATATAAAGTTCACCCTTTTTTAGAACATTGCATCTTGATCATTATGTTGTCGCATCCTAACCTAACCCCACAGACTCCATGGAGGAGCATATCGGTTGTCAACTACTGTCCGTGTGAGCATAAAAGGGCTCTTGCAGCAGCCCTCTAGTTTACCTCAGGCCCGGATTAAGCCAGAGAGCGGTGGACTGCTGAGAGCAGCAATCGGCTGTCTGATGAAACACTGCAAGTGTTCTGTCCTTGTACACTAGCTTTTATGATGCAGTGCGAGGTAGAGAGTGGGAAAGTGAAGGGGGAACGCCACTGTCGGCCAGTGGTGTGGGTACAGAGCGCTGCACCATCAACAGTAGTACAAGACGCTAGATTTGAGTGCGTACTTTTAATTTTGACAGCTGTCAGAACAGTATGCGCGTGGAAGTTGACCACAAGTGCGTCTTAACCTAGCAGTCCTCACCTAAGTTTACAGACGCCATGGAGGAGGCCATCGTTGAAGTCAGTGACCGGTTATGCTTTGGTTTTTGGGAAGAGTTCTTCCCTCCAACAGTTGCCACCTGCCGGCTGATGAGCATTCATCGATTCTCCAACAGTTTTTGGATTTATCCCAGACACGAGAGCGGAACCGCTGGGATCTCGTAGTCGGCGGTCCGTCTTGAGGACAGACTGCTGGCGATATTTTATTCATGGGGACCCCGAAGATCGCACCCCGGCATGGTGATCAACACAAACCTCAACGCTTCCGACATGCTGTTAATTTTAAAAAGAGAAACAGACGGCACAGAGGGATGAAATGTGGTGAACCTAAAGGAGGTATTGTGCCTGTTCCTATGTCAGACATGCTACCAGCAGATTTGGTATTAGATTGCGTTGTTTGGAGTTTGGTTAAAAGGGCCAGGAGAAAACTCTATAGGCATAAAGAGAAAGATGGCAAAAGGTAAATACTTGAACGTCCTACCTTGCACATGCAAGTATGTACGCTGGAAAAGTCCAGGTAATGGTAGTTAGGAACAAGTATCATGCACAGGTCTTTGACAAGTTCCAAGCCGGTCCAGCTGTTATGGGGATTAGTCCTCCTAGACACTGCTGTGGCTAGCGGGCGCCTTGTCGGTTACCAAGCCATGCCGCAAGAAATCCTAGGAATTACTGCACAGCTTACTCTTATTGGTGTCCCTATTACCTAATCTCCGGTTCTGGATAATGTGGTCACGCCCGCCGGGCACAGGGGATCGATGCATCGTAACAGGCCTCCTCCTCCCTGCCCGTGCCATGTGGGAAAATGGACTGGGGAGCCGGAGGGCCTCCTCCACAGTTTGAGCACACCGGTGCCTTTCGAGGTGCCAAGTAAGCTGTGTGGAGTTGTTGGTGGTTGTGTTGGTGGTGGTCACGACAACAGAGCGGTTGTATCGTACCTGGAGTCCAGAGCATTGTGGCTTCTTCTCATTCAGCGGAAACACTGCAAGAGCTGCTGAGGGAGACATTTAGAACTCACTTGAATGGTGCTTTCCATTGGGGTCCTCTCCTGATTGGTCCTTGTGTTGCCTGTTTCCCCGGGTGCAGCCGTAGGTTGTAGCAGGTTGGCCCTCTTTTGTCCTCCCTGGTGCTGGAATGGTGTCTTCTTGGCGTCGGTATTGGGGCCTCTTCTTGGTGGTGCCACTCTCCACAGCTTAGGCAATTTGAGGGCACAGGCTGCCTCACTGTGTTTCTGGCTTTTCCATCCTGTGTGGCAGCTGAGTTGGGTGCATACACCATCGTTTATTACATGTCCTGTAGGGCACATTCAAGCATCTGCGTTTTGGTAGTGGTGCTAGCTGGCCCTGTGGCCTGGTTAGCAGCCTCAGAACGACTGGGGGCTTCAGCCTCTTCCACCTCGCTGCCATCTGTTGCCCGGGGCGCCGTCCTAGATTGCACCCGGGTGATGGGCCCTTCCTTGTTGGCTCTGGTTGAATGAGGACATTCATGGTAGGCAACTTTTGTCTCCGCCCCATAGCGAAACAGGACCTGAGTCACACATTTGCTACACCAAGGTGCGTTTTCGTCCACGCTGCTGGCGTTCGTGGCTCCTACGTTGGTACCAACCAACTTGTTCCTCATCCCCTTGTCTTTTCTGGAGACCTTCGTACGGCCTTTATCCTGTTCCTGTTAAGCGTACCACAACAAAACATTTCAGAAGGATCTGTCTGGATTCCTTCCATCCGCCCTGCTTCCCTGTGGCGTATAATTAGGCCTCCTGGCAGGAAAATCTCAACGTAAATAGTCGGGTCATTGATGACCAGTTCTCTCTCTTCCTCCCTGTTAAACTCACCTGTAATTCACCAGGTGCACGGGCAACCGTAGGTAAACTTAGCTGTCCAAGATCTTAAAGCTCTGTGAGGGCATACATACTTCTCTGAAGTAATAGCTGTAGTCGTCCTCTTCACAGTCGTCATAGCTCCTCCTGAAAAGGATACCTGAAAGGGAAGTAGCACTCAGAAGTGCTAGACGAATGCTCTTGGTGTGTACATAGAAATACACAGACATATTGCTCCTGTCCTATTGACTAATACGCCGATGATATGCTACTCCGTCGGCTTAAATTGAATACCTGGAGGATATAGAGCACAGCACCATCGATACTAGTACAAGATGGCTGACATCTGACATCTGACTTTGACGTCTGTCACTTCAACACCTGTCACAGATAAAATGAGCTTGAACGCATAGTTAGCTGATAGTTAGTTAGATATTTAGTTGGTTGATAGCTGTTACGACCACGTGGACACGCGATTAAGTTTATTAGATGGCTGATAAAATGCAGATCGATCGTGGGAGTTCCTTAGATGACAAAAAGAGAGCGTTTCGAACAAAATAGGACAGTTTTATATTTGAAAAGCACGTGCAAATGCGAAATGGTAGTTTAACCGCGTGTTTTGAATATGTTTAAAATTTCGGAACGCGTGGTAGAGAGATGGATTTTAACCGCATGTTTTTAATTTTTTGGCGTTGGTCAAACGAATATGCTACCCTAGTTACTAGGTCTACATCACGACCACGTGCGCAAGTTTTGAATCAAAAGATGACAGTGTGCATGGCATACCAAGTCCTTGATGTTTAAAATGTTTTGTCTTTTCAGAATACGTGCACGTGTTCTTGACAGCTGTCATGACAAGATTGATTGGTAAACCACTGAGGCGACTATGTTCTGACGTGTCTAAACGGGTGAAAAAGGAATGTGTTCTGAGCATGTGACATGCCGAGGTCTCGGTGTTCTGACATTTGGTGGTGGTCACGCGGACATGGTCTTGCACGTTTATGTTTGTTCGCTACCACGCTCTTTCTCTCTCGTGAACTCAAGTCTTTAATTATACTATGAGTAAGAGTTTTAGAGTCAGTCCATAAGGTATTGTGCTAGAGAGAACCATACCGTGTTTTATTTCACCATGACAAAAACATTGATTGTTAATGTTCAAGGCTTTACAATGAACGGGAACAAATGTTTGTTCAAAAACGTAGTCGTTTTGGATTGTACTATGTTGTGGGCAGAAAAATTTGTTAGTTTAGTGTTCAACCCGCCTTTTCCCTACTGCCTACAAACGGATGATTATGAATGCAAATGCAATGTATTTAAAGGTGTCTGGAACTACGGTGCGAATAAACTGTATTTTTTATTGCTTTCTAGCTATGATCATGAACACTCATTTATCAGACGCAGACCTTGTGTTTGTGAAGGGTTGCGAAAAGAAGGAATAGCTGCACGAATATATACTATTAACATGTGAACTTACCGATCTGCATGAATTAGGGTGATCGTCATTACATACTTTTCTCAAGGACCATAGCGTGGAAAAGATCAAGACATCTTTACTCCATATGTGTGCGTGTGTGCTCTTTGGTAGTGTAGCAATGCATTCTGGGAGGTGAGCTACATATGCAAATTGTGGTGCTCACATGTCGTTTCCGTCAGTGAAAAAGAAACAACTGTGCAGTGAAGACAAGTCATTCCTAACTGATATTGAGTGTAATATCACCGCTATTGAAAAGATGATCGTAACGATTTATTTATGTTTGAAAAAATAAACCGAGACCTTTTACCCACGACGAGTTGAATGCATTACCAAAGGTATTTCTAGTGAATGTAGCTGTGAAGGCTGTAAATAATATCTGGAAGAAGGTCCTTCGTGAGTGGACGCAAGATCCTGTTCTACCGGAGCTTCAACCCTGCAGTCTACATCAGCCGACTAGCTAAGAGCCCCTTGGTTAGACAATGTCGTACATATCAGCTCATTAAACTGTATCACTGACCTAAATATAACGAGTTCGTTTATGAACACCTACCATAGCCATGAAGAGAATTGAGAAGCAGACGCAGACGAAGATGACGGGACGTGCTAGAAAAAAGTTGAGGAAACATGTTGAGCATGGGCTCATCAATAATGTTATTGATATTCTTCCTTTCGAGCTTCATCTATCTGGCTACCTGTATTGTAAACCTGGAACCAGAATCGATATCCACTTGGCGAATGGTGATCCTGGTATTAATTTGTTGGATTTTGCCGGCGAAGAGCATGACCTTGCTTATCGTGCTAGTAAACATAAAAACGAATCCGAACTGAGACGGTAACTGATGAAAATGTCTTCGCAGGGCTATGCACCGTGTGACGTCCTAAAATGCATTTGCAAAGATTATAGCTGCCCATGTCTTCGCTGATGCAACGAAACGGAAACTGGTGGTAAGTGGTGGTATAGAAGAGGAATACAACAGACAGTATCTATGTCACTGAGAACAAAAACGGTTTACCTGACAAAGACAAAATTGTACATGAGCAGAATTACATACCGTATGCTTTGGGAAACATAATATACTTGTTACTTGACTTTTCATGAAAAAAATTATAGGTGTTGTAGTCCCTAATATTAACCTAACATATTTTAGCTTGTTACGTTAACCCCACTCACACCCCATGTCCTAAACTTACGAGCGAACATGTAGAGGCGATTATGTTTTTGTTACGTTAACCAAACCGCATCCAAGCCTTAACCTAAGTAGAACAAGTAGCGATCATGCCACTGAAAGAAGGACAGTATTAATCTTGATTTCTGATTATAAACTACAGCAGAGTGGAGAAACAGACGTTCTTGATTCTTTGCAAGTATATAATGTGCCGAACCTTTAAAGTAAATCTTCTTTATTAATCCAAGAATTGAAGGCGTTATTGAAATTAAGCCATTTGACATACAGTTTATAATCACGACGACTATTAACACGTTATATTAAACCGTTTTCAGGATACTTTGATTTCTGCAGCCCTTTGATGTAGAATCCGCCTTCGGTAGACTGACCTAAACTATCTATAAGTAAATAGGTATCTGGCTTCGTGCACTTAACTCTGTTTATTTGAAATATGTTTTTGCTCTAGTTAGGGGTGTATTATTTTGCGAAGGTAGACTTGTGTTTGCTGATGCGAACAAAAAGCCTCTTTGAAAGCTATGACATTGATACGTGTTTTGATTATTGAACAATACGTTTGAAAGCCTCTTTGACTTGAGCATCAGTCTTGGAATGCATAGATTCTGCAAAGGCAAACTTAGCGTACTCTTCGATGACGGTTAGTAGGTACTTATACCACTTATTCTTAGAGGAGTAAGGAATAATTTCTAGTAAGTCAGCTTGCCATACATCATCCTTTCCACACGTGGTGACACTTATGCGATGAAGGAGTGATGAGCTGGTTTATATAACTCGTGAGCGGTGAAGTTTTGCTTTGAGGAAGCATTATTCAATAATACCTGCATGACATAATTCCCATTTTGCTAGAATCTCTGCTTCATACACTGTGTGACCTATATCTTGAGAGGCTTTTAGCAGTTGCGGACGTTCTGCGAGAAGGTTGGGATTGTACCAGTATATCTCGCTTTTGTAGGGTAACAGAGGATTGTAGATGACATTGTGACAAGCGCAAAGAATTGATTGCAGGAAATAACTTAGAAATTAAATCTCGCAACTTGAGACTGTTATTTGCATTCACAGCTTCTGTACTCATTTAATTGTGTTGATTAGCGTCAGTAGCACAAAGTACCGCTTTATATTTCTTAAGACAATCTTGAAAAATATATTCCTGTCGGATATCCACGAGAAGTGGTGTTCTAAGGCACTTTGATAGGCTTACAGAGCACTCCCTTTACGAGAAGAAAGTTGCCGTTAATCTTAACATCAACATTATCTATACTAAAACAATCATCTTCATTGCGAATACCATGAGTAGAGCAAGTGTTTCCTGTAAAGATATTTTCTTTGTAAGGAGTAAAGAGTGAACCGTAGGAGTTTTCAATAAACTGCTTTAACTAAACACGATACTCTGGTGTGATTCATCATGATCTCAGATCTTGTTTGGATGTAGTAGGTGTTTCTGCAATGACGTCTGTAGCTGAAATCTCAATCTGCTTTGATTGTGAACAGACGTTGGAATCTTGCTATTCTTAGTATTCCTCTTCCTCCTGCTTCTCCTCATCTTGAGATTGTTGTATGATCACAGAAGTTGCAGTAGGTTTAGATGATGAAGTAGATTTTAAAATCACTTGTAGAAGTGTACCAAATTGAATTTTCAAAAATAAATCGTGCTCGAACACGTTCGAACTCTTTAAATTTACGTGAACATTGTTTCGGGTACAGATTACCAGACTCTCGAACACATGTGTACAGGAAATCGCTCTCCTCTCGAACACATGTGTACTGGAAATTGCTCTTCGCAACAAAGTACACAGAGCTGCTGATCACGAAGTTTCAAGATTCTTACAAGAACTAAGAAGGTACTAGCATATTTTTTTATTTTTTGAAAGAATAAAATGGAGAAGAAGAAGAAGAAGAAGATGGTAAACCTCAGTCACTTCACTCGTATGAGATGAAATATCTTGTATTTACCACATCAATATACATCATTACAACATGAGGACGCACAGTCTACAATGTGTTATTGTGCTATTTACAATAATTACCAGGTGGAAATTGTGAAAGCAGTAACGAAGTAAACATTAAACAAAACACCCGAGCGAATGAAATAGCGGGAGAATGAACGATTACTGAACGATTGGATGGATGGATGGATGGATGGATGGATGGATGGATGGATGGATGGATGGATGGATGGATGGATGGATGGATGGATGGATGGATGGATGGATGAATTAAATAATTAGAAAGTGAACACTAAACGTTTATCTCGCATCACAGTGTCCTTTGTAATATAACGGAAATTCGCCCAACAGTTTCTTAGTTTCAACAACAATATTATTCACTGTCTCACAGGTTCAGTTAATGGCAAGAGATGTCGAGGATTGCCCCGGATAGAGGAGGGAATTAGGGTGTGATGTGAAGGGCAGATGAAATTGGGAGTAGGGGTTCAGTGCCGAGTGAGGACTGAGGGAAGTCCAGAAGTGCAGTGGTCCTGGTGACTTGGCAGCAAATGTTTGGTAGCTGGGCGTTACCGGGAGCTGACGAGTTGAGGAGGCTGCTGAAGACTGGGAGGTATGAGCAGGTCCTCTTGGGAGGATGTATCGACTGCGTGGTGACCGGCACCTGTCCGTCTGTCGGCACTTCGTGTCCAGGTTGATAGGTTTATACAGGTCGCGGGCACGTTGTTCGTCCTGCAGAGGCAGCGACAATGGCAAAGTCTTCCACATATCCAAAAATGGAGGAGGGAAGTTGAAAGGTGGGCAGAGCTCTGGTACTCCTATAACAGGGAACAAGTTAATGAGTCAATGACGGAATAAATAAAGTCATTAAGAGCTTGCAAATCTTAAAAATAATTAATGAGAGAAGAATTTATTATAAAAACCGCTGTATACAATAAATACGTGATGAATCTTCTTCTACCGCCTTTCCTGCATCCTTGTGCGTCCACCACTACAAACTATTTCACGCTTGTTGATTTACTCTTGTTTTATGGTCGTATGCCCTTCCTGATGCCACGCCTGTGTGTAAGGATCTGGAGTATTCACTATTGTGCGTTTCTGTGGTTATTGGTAGTGTGGTGTGTTGTGTGAATATGAAGGGGAGTGTGTTGGGGCAAACAAAAATGCCCAGTTCTCGAGTCAGAGAAATAAACATAAAACATACCAAAACTGGACAACCAGGCTAATTAAAGTATCAAAATATGTGTTCTCTTCTAATAAAATTATGTCAAGCTCTAACAATTCTAAAATCCTATGGAAAAACATAAATGATATAACATGTAGGAAGGAGAAGGGAAATTCAGATGAAGATAGCATAAATTTTACAGACTAGCAAGAAACAACCCACCCAACTGTCATTGAACACAAACTGGTGGATTATTTCAGTGGTATAGGTTTAGAATTTGCAGGCAAAATAATAAAATAATAAATACCAGCAAAGAACCTAATGGCACTTATACAAATGATATTCATGCAATACCTCAACCTCAACCACAATACATATTTTTTCTTCTCATAACAGAAACAGAAATAATAAATCACATAGCTGTACTAGAAGATAACTCAGCCACTGGCTATGACAGCATCTCTAGTAAAAGAAATAGTTCACATATTCTACAGCCCCTGTAATACCTTTTTAACTATCACTAATGAAAGGGCAATTTCCAGACCAATTCAAAATTGCTATCATAATCCCAATCCATAAATATGGCCATAAGAGAGAGTTAAACAATTGTGGCCCAATTTCTCTCACAACCCACCTTTCAAAATTACTAGAGAAATGCATTAAAACCAGATTACTTATTTACATGAATAAGTACAACATGTTGTCACAAATCATTTTCGTTTTAGACCAAACATTAGCTCTCAAGATGCAATATACTTCTTAACTTATTTTTGGTATAAACCCAGTGATATCTCCAAAAAGGACTATTTCTACATTTTCGATTTAACGACGGCATTTGATACCGCAGTCTTCTTAGAAAACTTAAAAAATTAGGCATTCGTGGAATTCCTCAAAATGTAATTAAAAGCTGTATTTCTAACAGAATATAAAATGTAAGAAGTAAAAGTAAAAGGTGTTCAAGTAAAAAATCGGAGTACCGCTAGGAACAGTGGTACGACCAATTATTTTACTGTTATATATCAATCATGTGTGTGAGCTAAACTGTAATGCAAAAATTAACTTATATGCTGATTACATGGTGGTCACAGTCACGGGAGAAAGCTGGGAGGACACCTTCAACAGAGCCCAAGAAAACCTATCCATACTTCAGAAATGGCTAAAAAAAACACCTACTTTCTTTAAATGAAAATAAAACAAAATTCCTACGCTTCTCACATAATAATACAATGCAACCCTCAGACAACCTACCACCAAGACTCCACACACCAACTTGCAACAATACTGAAAGATACAACTGTTATACTTTACAGAAATCAATAAATGTTTCATACCTAGGGGTACGGTAATTATAGATAGTCATCTGAAATGGAATCTTCATGAAACAAATTTGATCATTAAACTTCAGAAGCTTATTTGTATATTTTACAGAATTTGAAATGTTATTTCAACAAAAACCTTCAAATCTGTATACTTTTTCTTAGTTCAATCGCAACTGTAATATGGAATTAACATTTGGGGTGGAATACTTGATTCACACTTGGCTCAGGTTAATATATGCCAGAACTACATACTGACAGTCATGTACAAAAGCCACTGATGTTTCCAACATATGAACTGTTCCAGCAAAACATGGTACTTAACATACGGCAACTATTTGTTCAGTCAGTGACCCTATACATCCATAAAAATTTAAAGCTCTTCTGCAATGAACACAAGTCACAAATTTGCACTAGGCTGCAAGACAGAGCTGGAGTAAGTATTCCACGCTGGAACATTTTACTTGAACAAAGAAATCTAAGTTGTCTAGGGCTACGGATATACAATGTATTACCTGAGGACGTGATCAGTGGCAACCAGGAATACCCCGAAGAAAAGGCTTTTCACATGGCTAATTAACAATTATTACAAAGTAAACCAGCTTATAAATTCCCATTATAATATTTAAATCAACCAGCAAACTATTCCTCTCTACTAAGAAATCAACCTTCTCCTTAACCCATGCCTCTCATTTCCAGCTTCCTGCTTATTGCATCAAATGCTGGAAAAAAGTTCATAAATTAGTACAAAAATATCACCAAAATGCTAATGGAGTAAATGCTATTCACTAGATGCCATGAGGTACATATTTTTGAAGCCCACGCACAAGTTTACCGTATGCGGGGTTCACACTGTATGTTTTACTACCTCTGTATTTATATGAATGAGATTGACCGTGAATGAACATGTTTTAAATGTAATGTAATGTAATGTAACTAGATGCGATTGAAATCCTAAACCCGACCAGGAATCGAACCGAGGGCCTTCTGAACCGAATGCGTCAAAGCTGACAATTCAGCCAAGGAGCCGGAAAAATGCGTGATGAATATAGTTTCTGGAATGTTCGTCGCGACGATGATCGTGAACACCTAAAACAGTAAGTAAGCAAGCAAGCACGTGACGTTCTCATAGTACGATACACGTACTTTTTACCCATAAAATTGCTTGTAATGGAGGAAATGCTCAATCAATCAATCAATCAATCAATCAATCAATCAATCAATCAATCAATCAATCAATCAATCAATCAATCAATCAATCAATCAATCAATCAATCAATCAATCAATCAATCAATCAATCAATCAATCAATCAATCAATCAATCAATCAATCAATCAGTCAATCAATCCTGATCAGCATTGAGGGCAGTCGCCCAGGTGGCAGATTCCCCATCTGTTGTTTTCCTAGCCATTTCTTAAATGATTGCATAGAAATTGGTCATTTATTGAACATCTCCCTTGGTAAGTTGCTCCAATCCCTAACTCCTCCTTCCTACAAACGAATATTTTTCCCAATTTGTCCTCTTGAATTCCAACTTTATCTTCATATTGTGACCTCCCTTACTTTTAAAAACACCACTCAAAATTATTCGTCTACCAAAGTGATATCACGCTATCTCTACACTGACACCTAGGAACATACCACTTAGTCGAGCAGCTCGTCTACTTTCTCCCAATTCTTCCCAGCCCAAACTTCGCACCATTTTTGTAACGCTACTCTTTTGTCGGAAATCACCCAGAACAAATCGAAATGCTTTTCTTTGGATTTTTTCCAGTTCTTGAATCAAGTAATCCTGGTGAGGGACCCATACACTGGAACCATACTCTAGTTGGGGTCTTACCAGAGACGTATATGCCATCTCCTTTACATCCTTACTACAACCCCTAAATACACTCATTATCATGTGCAGAGATCTGTATCCTTTATTTACAATCCCATTTGTGTGACTACCCCAATGAAGATCTTTCCTTATATTATCACGTAGTTACAGTGATCCCCATAAGGAATTTTCATCCCATCAACGCAGTAATTAAAACTGAGAGAATATTTCCTATTTGTGAACTCACAACCTGACTTTTAACCCCGTATATCATTATACCATTGCCTATTGTCCATCTCACAACACTTGACTACTTTTAAAAAACACCTCTTTTGTCTCTTAATATATATTAATATAGCAGTCTGCTCTCTGGGATGTCCCGAGTTCATTCCCTGGCTTTCCCATGAATGTAAAGTTGGCTTGCGGGTATGCAATGGGATGTTGTCAACCATATGATAGCTTTTGAAGAATGCGATCGGTGAGAACAGATGGTCTGACATTGGAGCTCTCGATCACTTCCAGACCTGCCCTGAAAGAATGCTTCCGTAGGGGCAAAGGTTTGGAAGTTTTGGGTATAGGTACAAAACATATGCTCTAGCAACATAGGTCACTCATAAATACCCTGAAGGTTTGCCCTCAAAAATCATCATACAATTGTAATGTTACATATTTCATTAGGACCAAATGTGTGACACAACTTTCTGAAATTACACATGATCATGCACTTAAATGTACACCTGCACGAGCTGCTTGCGTTTAGACTGGAAGGGCTGCAAGCCCGGGTAACAGAGAGTAGTGCTGAAGCTAAGTCTGTCGTGTGCGGTGTATTAAGACATATGATCTAACACCACGTAAGTCAATCATATCCTGCTTTACTGGTCTTCATATGTCCAAGTGTGTGGAATCTAATCCTTACCTAGTTGGCTGGGATTTAAGAGCACTTACATACGATAGATACACAAGTCATACTCCTTCGTCGAATGGTGATCGTATTGGCCTATGGGTGAGAGGGCCCTGTTTTCGATTCCCGGTCGTAGATTCTAATTGCGTATGGTTAATTCCTTTGGCCGGGGATTGAGTGTTTGTGTTCGTCTTAAGACACGTCTCTTCATCTACATACATCACACTACCAAAGTCTGCCTCTGTGGATCAGTGGTAGAGTGTCGGCCTCCGGATCCCAAGATAGCGGGTTCAAACCCGGCAGAGGTAGTCGGATTTTTGAAGGGCGGAAAAAGTCCATTCGACACTCCATGTCGTACGATGTCGGCATGTAAAAGATCTCTGATGACACATGTGGTGTTTACCCGACAAAATTCATTAAATCTCAGCCATAGACGCCCAAGAGAGTTTCGGTTTACTCGGTCTGCTATCTAATGGGCCTAGAGTAAAACGGAACGTCAAAATTGACGAGCAGACAGCCAGATGGCGTCAAATTGAAATGTCTGCACACGGTAGCTGAGTCCATACGATTATTATTATTATTATTATTATTACACTACCAATCGCCACAGGAATATGAAATAGTGAATACGTCCCTCCACATAATGTTGGCGTCGGGAAGGGCATCTGACCATAAAACTGAATTTAATTATCATCTAGTGCCGACCCAAAGTAACTGGGGAAAGAAAGGAGGAAACAGAAAAGAAATACGATAGTTCCACTTCCAAGGGGCAAGAATTATAGTACTTCCAGTATTTCTAATTAAAAATGAAGTACAAGAGCCGTTCTGAGACAACACATGTTGCAGCAAGAAGCGCAACGTATATAAGGAGTGTTCTTGAAAAAGTTCCCAATATTTTCAAGGGAGATAGCACGCAACACACGAAGGAAAATAGACCTATACGCATTGGTCGCTAACTTAGTAACTTCGGCGTTGTGGGTCGCTACCACTACTATCAATGTTCACTATATTCCAATAAATTACGCAGTTCGTACGCAACAATATACTGAAATACGTTCCTACCTAAGCATTGGTCGTAAACGACTGAAAATGTGGTACATGCATGGTAGGGCACCGGCCAATTTTTAAGGAAGTTTTGGCGGCACATAACACGGATCTTACATGAGCGATGGATTGGTCGTGGAGGGCCTAAACTTTAGCCTGTCGGTTCGCAGATTTTTGCTTTCAGGTCATGTAAAGATCACGGTGTATGCGGTCCCCATAAATGATTTGGATACAGTACAGAACTCTTGTTCAACGCCTGCTATACAATCCGGCAACATCCAGGTGTGTTCCAACGAATGTGCGATTCCATGCGACGTAAGGTGGAAGGCTGCATTGCAATGGATGACGATCACATCGAGCGCAAATTCTGAAAAGTACTGTAGATCAAAGTCATGGTAATCACTGATGATAGAGGTAGCGGACGATAACTCCAAAGATATTTGTTTTTCGACCAGTGTTTCGTTTGTTGCGTGCAGTCTCCTCTGTAAATATTGGAACATGTTTCAAGGACACCCTGTAGTTTGTGAGTGAGACATCTAGCTCATCTTTCACAGGACAATGAAGTGCCATACATGATAATGCTACCATCATACACGGAAACTGGTGACTGCTCGAAAGAGCATGTGACCATTCTGAAAATCAACAAAGTTATATATTGTCATGAGGAACATGTGAAACTCAAGTCACAAATTCACCAGATGTATACATCAGTGGCAGCCGGTCCAAATGGAACAGGGAAGACTGTACAGCATGTAATGCTACACTGCTAAGGACGTATATTGGCATTCTCTTACCAAAATATCGTTGAACAACTTTTATTGTTATATAAAAACTACGACATGCTTGGCTCATTTTTGGTCACCTTCAGCAAGAAAAGTACAATTACACTCATGTTCATAAAACCAGAACCCCTTGAAAGACTAGAGATACGAAGTTCATATTCACAGGACATGTTCATTAGTATGGTTCTGCAGAAACGATTAGCAATTCAGTCATCTAGGTTCACCACGTGTCCTGTTACCTAGTAGGAACTGGGTCCTCCATGGGCACTGATAACTTGTTCCATGCGTGAAGGCACCGACGCGTATAAGGCGCGAATGGCGTCCTGGGATATAGCCATCCGCACTATATTCATCTAATTCCGCAGTTCATCTTTTGTGGTTAGCACTGGGTCACAGCGCCGCACCCGTCGTTTCACCATATCCCACACATTTTCGATTGGCGACAAGTCCGGTGATCGGGCAGGCCAGGACAACAGTCTGATATCCTGTGGCAACAAGAAGGCACGTGTTCATGCAGCAACATGTGGTCGCGCATTGTCCTGCTGAAATATAGCGATTGGGGCGTCGTGCAGAAAGGGTATGGCTACAGGTCGCAGGATGTCATTCGCGTAGGTCTAATTGGTAACAGTGCCCTGGACACGCACCAACTGTGATTTGTGGTTGTACCCAATAGCACTCCACACCATAAGGCCTTGTGCGAATGAAGTCAATGTGATGTCACTCCACCCCTCTGCGGCGAACCAAAATGCGGCCGTCATTAAAAACATAACTTGGAATCGTCCGAAAACACTATCTGCTGCCATTCCTGTCCCCAGTGACGTCGTTCCATACACCATTGCAGCCTAAAATATTTATGCACATTAGTCAAACGTAGGCGGAGAAGTGAACGATGCGCCCGTAACCCAGACCATAATAAACGGCAACGGACTTTCACTCCTGATGGTGTACGATGTGTTGCACTGTTCCACTGTTGCACCAGAGCCGAGGAGGACGCAGATTTATCCTGAAATGCCATTCGGATGAGGTGTCGATCTTCTCGTGGGAGGATTCTAGGTGGTGCGACCAGACCCAACTCGTCGTGTTCTCAGGCCTTCTGCGAATCATTCTGTATACACCCGTTGCACTGCTGACACACTTCGTCCCACACGAGCAGCAATATTCCGGATGTATGCATCACGTTTTCTCATGCCAATAATGCGCCCTTTTTCTAACTCACTCATTTGTCGGTACCGTTCGCGCATACATCTGCGAGGCATACTACACGTCCGCTCAAGTCACACTGATCAATTACCTTCGGTTTATAGCGACAACGAGAGCCGCAGGCACATTTTACCAGTCGGTGGTTGTGCGCCGAGATAACGATGTGGACCTTGAACCGGAGGGCCGATATGGTTCAGTTGCTAAGCATTTCTGCAGAACATACTAATGCACATGTCCTGTGAATATAAACTATACGAACTTCGTATCTGTAGTCTTCCAATGTGTTCTGGTTTTTATGAACATAAGTATATTTATGAGTATAATACAGTATTTTGCCATTGAAAGGCACGTTGTAGTATTTTGTACATATTACAAAGTATTACAATTATTAAAAAGATACATGGATAAATGTGTCATTAAAAGTCTTTAAAATATCCTTCCTTGACTTGTTGAAATGTTTGAGTGTGGCACCACTTGTTGAATGATCGATGTGTATATAAGTTAACGGTCTAACGGGTACTGCAAGATATCACATATACTGTAGGTGTCCATCTCTGTTGCCAATATTGGTATTGAAGAAAAGTATTGTCAGTAAGGAAGCTTGTGAAGTTGATGTTGTTGACTAAATTAAGAAGCTCTTCTTAATTGGGATACGTGAACCTAGAATGAAACGCAGAATTCGGAAGATGAGTGATTGTAATTGTTAGTAATATTGAAAATAAGTAAATGAGGACTTGAACTCACATTCTGTCTTCCAGCCTCTGTTGTTGTGGTTATCAGTTGAAATGGTCATCTGAGTGAGACCGTCCTGTTATCTATTCAAGCCTCTTACTGAGGGGAAGTGAAGCTGCACTGGTGGTTGAGTTGGCTGATGAGGGATTTTTGATTTGTTTTGCGCGTGTTACGGGAAACTGAAGTTTGTTGATGTTCAATAATTCGTCATATAATATGCTAGTTTTCTCTGTGATATCATTGAGACTCTGTGCCTGGTTGTATCTTTGATCTATTTGTAAGCGCAAAGTTTCGAGTATGTTTAGACATATCCTTTTATTGGCTATTTGGATTATCGTCATATCTTGGTTGATGGTAGTAAATTTGAGATTGTTGTTATTTATGTGTTCATTTATGTCAGAAAATTTTCTCTGTGAGAAGTGTCTGTTCAAAAGGTGGTATTTCCACCTTAATAAATGTGTAAGAAAAGCGCGAGAAACTTAAAATAAAAGATATATGGAACCTGAACGTACCTATGGTCGGGTTTGGTACACATTTTAAGGAATTACATCTTTCTGGTTTGGATTGCTCGTGGCAATCGATAATAATCAACTACTCTAATGCATGTGGACGAAAACCTGATTTATTGTTTGGAAGTGGAAATAGTACCCTGTGAACAGACACTCCTCATAACAATTAGGATAATGTGCTCTTTGTAACGTGTGGTAAAGCTTCTGCCATTATGTGCAAATTAGGTGGCTTCACATTCTGTGAATTTCGGTTTGTATAGCCTACTCCTGGTGGACCTCTGATTGTGAGAGAATGCATGAAGAGAGGCATCAATCTTGGTTGAAATTTCAAGCCCACAAAACAGATGAAAACGGCATGAACTTCAAGAATGTCAGACAAGAATTCACCCAAACGATTAGAAGAATTAAGAGAAAATATCAACAAATTTAATAATTTTTAATGAGGAAAATGATTACAAAAGAAATTCTAGAGATTATTACAAAGCTTCTGATAAACAACTGCAAAAATACAACCCCCACATTATTGTTGAAAAATAAAAACGGAAAAATAGCGCATAACAATAAGGAAAACGAATAAATCATAACGGAAGCTTTTAACAAGCTCTTGAACAGAAGTGAACCTGAAAAGCTCTTATTAATTGATACAAATACCCCGCTAAAAACTAAACCAGAAAATATAAACCCACCTACAGCAAAAGGAGTTGAAACAGTGCTTAAGGAAATGAAGAACTTCAAAGTGTGTGGAGATGACCAGGTTTTTGCAGAGATATGGAAGTATGCCGGCAGTGCAACTCAGACATCCCTCCAAATTATATTACAGAAGATTTGGACATCAGAAAAAATCCCAGAACAATGGACAACACCTATAATTAATTCAAGATATAAGATCTTCACTGGGGTAATCACATAAATGGGATTGTAAATAAAGGGTACCGATCTCTGCACATGGTTATGAGGGTGTTCAGGGGTTGTAGTAAGGATGTAAAGAAGAGTGCATATAAGTCTCTGGTAAGACCCCAACTAGAGTATGGTTCCAGTGTATGGGACCCTCACCAGGATTACCTGATTCAAGAATTCTGGATTCTGGAGGTCGATATCTTGGATTCTGGAGGTCAAATGGACTGTATCGCGATTGACATGTCTAAAGCATTTGATAGGGTGGATCATGAGAGACTACTGGCAAAAATGAGTGCAATTGGACTAGACAAAAGAGTGACTGAATGGGTTGCTATATTTCTAGAAAATAGATCTCAGAGAGTTAGAGTAGGTGAAGCTTTGTCTGACCCTGTAATAGTTGAGAGGGGAGTTCCTCAGGGCAGTGTTATCGGACCTTTATGTTTTCTTATATATATAAATGATATGAGTAAAGGAGTGGAATCACAGGTAAGGCTTTTTGCGGATGATGTTATTCTCTATAGAGTGATAAATAAGTTACAAGATTGTGAGCAACTGCAACGTGACCTCGAAAATGTTGTGAGATGGACAGCAGACAATGGTATGTTGATAAACGGGGCTAAAAGTCAGGTTGTGAGTTTCACAAATAGGAAAAGTCCTCTGAGTTTTAATTACTGCATTGATGGGGTGAAAGTTCCTTTTGGGGATCATTGTAAGTATCTAGGTGTTAATATAAGGAAAGATCTTCACTGGGGTAATCACATAAATGGGATTGTAAATAAAGGGTACCGATCTCTGTACATGGTTATGAGGGTGTTCAGGGGTTGTAGTAAGGATGTAAAGGAGAGTGCATATAAGTCTCTGGTAAGACCCCAACTAGAGTATGGTTCCAGTGTATGGGACCCTCACCAGGATTACCTGATTCAAGAACTGGAAAAAATCCAAAGAAAAGCAGCTCGATTTGTTCTGAGTGATTTCCGACAAAAGAGTAGCGTTACAAAAATGTTGCAATGTTTGGGTTGGGAAGAATTGAGAGAAAGAAGAAGAGCTGCTCGACTAAGTGGTATGTTCCGAGCTGTCAGCGGAGAGATGGCGTGGAATGACATTAGTAGACGAATAGGTTTGAATGGCGTTTATAAAAGTAGGAAAGATCACAATATGAAGATAAAGTTGGAATTCAAGAGGACAAACTGGGGCAAATATTCATTTATAGGAAGGGGAGTTAGGGATTGGAATAACTTACCAAGGGAGATGTTCAATAAATTTCCAATTTCTTTGAAATCATTTCGGAAAGGGCTAGGAAAGCAACAGATAGGGAATCTGCCACCTGGGCGACTGCCCTAAATGCAGATCAGTATTGATTGATTGAATTCATAAGAAAGGTGAAAGAAATTATCCAGACAACTATAGACGTATTTCCATCCTTGACTGCACTTATAAGCTTTTATCTAAGATACTATATAATCGAATTTAAGAACAACTTGATAAAGAGTTAAACGAATACCAGGGAGGCTTTAGACCTCTGAGATGCTGCTCTGAACAAGTAATATCCTTGAAGGTAGTCATGGCATTTTACGGAAAACGAAACAATCACCTTTCGGTTACGTTTATAGATTTCAAGAAAGCCTACGACTCCATCCACAGGCCATCATTATTAAAAGTTTAAAGACATTTCGGACTTCACCCAAAGCTAATAAAATTGATTGAACTTACTCTAACTAATACAATTTCTAAAATTAAGTTCAGATGAGAACTTTCTGAACCATTCTTGGTAACAACTGGTTTAAGACAGTGTGACGGATTGTTACCTCTTCTCTCTAACTGAGCGCTAGAGTACGTTATGAGGGAATAGTACAAGAACAACTCGAAAAATATAAACATTGAAGCCCAGAAGTATAATATATATTTGAACTCTCTAGGATTTGCTGATAATCTATCTCTTCTGGCCAATGGTATTTAGGAAACAAAACAAGAAATACAATCTTTACAGGAAATTGCTCAAAATAGTGGTTTTGAAAATTTCATTAAACAAAACAGAAATTATGCTAACTCAACTTCCGCTTGCAAACAAAATTAAGCTGGGAGACCAATAAATAAAAGTTGTAGAAAATTTAAATAACCTGAACGGGAAACCAGCATGACAAAATAGAATACATAAACTGGTTACAGCATAGCATGTTAACAAGAATAGATATAATAAAAAGTGTCTCTCAGTAGCAACCAAATTGAAACACTACAAAACAGTCACCCGGCCACAAATTACATATGCATGTGAAACATTATTCAAAACAACAAACACAGTTGCAATAGATAGAGTACTCAAGTTAGAAAGGAGAAGAGTGAGAACCTATTTAAATAAAAATTATCAAGTAAACGGAGTCAGCAGACTAGCTTCCAATGAGACAGTTTATAAAGAAATAGAACCTTTGACTAGCACAATGAAAAAGAAACGAATATCATTCTTAGGGCACCTAATACGGTCACCAGAAAATAGAATCAATAGAAAAATAATAGAAAATTATGAAAGAGTAAGAATAAGAATAATATTAAGTGGATCACAGAACTTAAAAAGACATGAGAGAGTTGCATATTACAATAGAGGATTTAAAATACAAAAATACACTTAACATATTGAAAGATAAACACACTCGACTAAAGACAAAAGTCAACAAGCAGAGAATAGGAAGAGTGATTCCAGAAACAGAAAGAAAATTAGGTTCAGAAAGGATGAAACAGTATTGGGCTGACCAAAAGAAGAAAAACCTCCATAAACCTGACTAAGTAGTCCTATGTTGGCTAAAAAATTAAAGTAAAATAAATAAAACAAATAGCCTAATCCTGAATGTGAGTGGTACTTATTTTTGCTATTAACAGAAAGTTTATTGAAGAATATTTTGTCATATAGAGAGTTTTCGCGCTGTACCGGTACTCGTTCGTTGAGCGCTTAACGTTATATCACGTCACTTAGTGAATTATTTTTGACGTATGTTTCCTACCTTGTAGCGTAATTTAAACAACTTTCGCGCACCTTCTGACCGTCCGCTAAACTTCTGGGAAGAATCGGGAGAAATCGTAACTCTCCGCTTGCAGAAGGTCACTTCAAGAACGGCAGTCGAACAGCTGTATTCACACGGAGGAAATAATAACAGCTTGCATTACTTGGCGATCTTGAAGATGATATTCCAATTTTGATGCTACAATCTCTATCGGAGAGAACAGGAAAACGATGGATAAGGTAAATGGAATTTCTACGTTTTAATATAGAAAACTCTTCTCCCGAGGATAGATAACTTAATTTTAAATTTGATACAGATGGCTTGGTTTAACTCTTGGATGTTTTAAATATACCAAGAAGCATTACAGTCCAGAATCGAACTGTAACAGGTACACTTACTTGCTCTGAATCTACTGAATTAGCATTTCACATGTTTTGATATATTTACATCTAATGTATGTAATTATTTTTCAGGTTTGGAAGCCCTGAGCATGTATCTACGATGCCCAGCTTACCCAAATAGGTTAACTGATTTGGAAATAATATTTGGAGTGTCCACACCATATATTTCAATGATTTGCAGTTATGTAATGAATTTTATTCACCAGCATTGGGGACCTCTACTTACCAACTTGAATAATCTGAAGTGGTTAAACAGGGAGAAAGTAAGTAACTATTCTGCTGCTGTTGCATCGAAAAATGTTCCAATTAACAATTGATGGAACAGCAAGGGCAATATGTAGGCCGGTGAGAAGTCAAGAAAACTATTTTTCTGGACACAAGCGGGTACATTGCATCAACTATCAATCTGTCTTGTGTCCTGATGGTATTGTTGTTACTTTAAAACGGCCATTTCCAGGAAGGATGGATGATGCTGGAATATTACGTGATTCTAACTTCTACAATGAACTTGAACAGTGTGCAGTCTTCCCCAATGGTGAGAAACTTGTGTTGTGTGGAGATTCTGCATATCCACTTAGGGATTTGAACCTCAGACCGTATCCAAGCCAAAACTTAACTCCTGATCAAATGTCATTCAATAGTGCCATGAGTAATGTGGGACAAAGTGTGGAAAGGGGTTTTGGAAAAATAGTGAGAGAATTTGCATTCTTTGATTTCAAGAAGAATCAAAACCTGTTACTCCAGGATCTTGGAAAAATGTATCACTGTGCTTTTATTTTAAGAAACTGTCATACATGTTTATATGGCAGTCAACCTGGATTATTTTTTACATTTGTCCCCCAACCTTAACAGAATATTTGAGTATATCTCAATAATTAATATACCATATGTTTCATATAATATTTAGTACAATCTAATAACAATAGGCTACAAATTATCCGTGCTAAAATCTATAATTGTAAATAATAATTGCTTAGTATTTTATAGGAAAAGTTCTTTAAAGTGAATAATGGTGAATAAAGTGAATGGTTTATACGAATTTTTAATTTTTTAAATTACAGATATGTATAGTGAAGGTGATGGTTGATATAAGAATGGTATTTAGCAGAATTCGTGTGTTACAGTGAAAAATTACAAAGGCTTCATTAACTTCTAAAGAGATCAGTTACCATGCACATTAGGGTCTGATGATTATCCAATGTAGAAAAATAAGAATATTAATTACATGTGTAATTAATGTGAACAACTATAACTTCCAGTAGGCTTAATTAAGTTCTAAATACGTGAGTAACTCTGCCCATTAGGGGCTATTATATGGTAGGGACTGTGAAATAAGAACGGTATTTAGCTGAATTTTTGTGTTAAAGTAAATAATTATATGTAAATAGCCTTAATTTTGTTTGTTAGTTCCTAAAGTGCTCATTAGGGTCTATTGATTAATAGTGAAAAAAAATATTAACAAAATGTGAATCTAGTGTGAATAATTTTAATCCTCAAAATTAAAAATAAGTCTACTTGTTCCCTAAGAGATTAATAACCCTCTCCATCAGGGCCTGCTGATTCTTCTCCATTTCTATTCTATGCAATCTCTCCTTCTTTTCCACTTCAAACTTTTGTTCCTCTAATGCTAATTGCCTTCCCTGGATTTCCAGCTTTTCTTTCTTCAAATTTATTTGTTCATATCTCCATTCTTTCTCATTTGCTTGTTTTTCTCAAGCAGTTCGAGCCATTCCTTACTCATCTGACCGGCCTTTCTTTTTCGGATAGCAGATACTCTGAAATAAAATAATGTATAACTAACAATAATATCTTTATCATAATGGAGTCATACTATAATGACGAACAAGAAGTTTTAATCCTACTAGAAGAACAAATTATGTACAGGTTAAGCCTACCCGACGGGTGTTTCTACTGGAGCTTCTTTTGGTATTTCCGTGACCTCTTCCTATGACATTTCAGTTGCCTGGGATGAAGTGGAGGGAGAGGGAGTGTGTAATGCTGTGTCAGGATTGTGCCTGTCCTGCAAATTGTGTAAGGCAAGAACCCTGGCCTCTAGTCCCTTCTTCCTACTTCCATCAATGTTTTTGCTTTTCGCAGTTAAGAAGTCTCGTGCCATGTATATTATTTCTTGCAGTAACTGCTCCTTTTCTCCATACTGCTCTTCTGTGTCCGATCTAAAAGCATGATTTTTTAATACAAAGAAATTTTAGGTTACGCCTAAATTCCGTCACTGTTTCACTAATCCTTTCTACATAATGTATAAATGAGACAGTACATTATATACGATTACTGTTGATTCAAAAAATGAATTTTAGCAGATGAAGTTATACTCACTTGCGAAGATTTGCTCTATCGTCTTTCTTCCAAAGCTACATCAAAAGGTGCACTTGTTACTTCATAGTCCTCAATGAGAAATTCTTCCCCGAAACTTCGTGTAGCTTAACTTGAACACTAACCCATCTACCACTATCCTCGAAAGGGTTTGCAGCTAATAACTTCCTTAGAAGGTAAATGCCGTCCTAAATAGTAAATCTCAAATGAGAAGCCATCTTTCTGCAATTAATTTGACCTTTTGACGTTCTTCGGGCGCTAATCACGTGCGAGTGCAAGCACGGCGTTGTCATTTTACACAGCCAGTGTATGTTCAAGAACGGAGCTGCTTTGAGTCCTACGGACAAACAATTACCAACGAGCGCTCGGGGATATGTTTCTTTTTTGGAGTTCGAGTGCAGCTCACACGGATCGGAATAAAACCAAAAAACCAAACCCCACGGCACTTAACGCCCTTGAAAGGGCCTTGGACTGCCCAGCGACCGCTGATCAGCCCAAAGGCCTGCAGGTTACGAGGGGTCGTGTGGTCAGCACGACGCATCCCCTCGGCCGTTATTCTGGGCTTTCGAGACCAGGGTCGCAATCTCACCGCCAGATAGCTTCTCAATTCTAATCACGTAAGCAGAGTGGACCTCGAACCAGCTCTCAGGTCGAGAGAAAATTCCCTGTCCTGGCCGGGAATCGAACCCGGGGCCTCCGGGCAAGAGGCACGGGGCCGGCTACGAATGGGAATACTTTGATCGATACATAGAAACAAAAGTCATAAATTTGCGCTGAGTGGTTCGCATTTTAGAGTTTGTGAAATAAAATAACAGTAATACATTTCCGGGATTATGCACAGGTGTCTCGAAATTCAAACTGGACGTGCTGAAATATGGTTGTTATCCCTTTTGTTTAAAGAAAGAGTTATATTAGAAAACATGTTCTAATATCTCATAGAAATTCTTTACACAACGGGGTGTTTATGACTGGTGGAAAATCCCAGTTAATTAGTGTTAAAATATGAAAGGTAATAATCGTGGAACTATGAATAATTTCTTCTCAATATTTACCAGAGTTGAAATGTAAAACCACGCGAAATTATTTCAGTAATTTCATATACGTTTGTTTTCAGTTTGGTTGCTGGGCAAATTTCGAGACGGCAATAATCTGTGCATAATGCTGACATTGGTACTGCTATTTTATTTAACAAACGATAAAATGCGAACCACTCAGAGTAAAAATACCTTTTTTATTTCTAAATATTCAAAAAATTGTCCCCATCCGTGTCATTTGCACTCGAAGTCTCAAAAATTGAACATTTCTCTGAGGGCTCGTGATATTTGATGTTAGCTTTACAAGTCTGTCTGTATGAGGCAACGCAGCTTCTGGCCAGTATTGGGCAGGCTGACACGCCTCAAAGGTCAAAGAGGTTTGAGCTCCGCTGGTAGATAATGTTACGTTAATCGACTGGTGATAACCAGGCCTCTTATTTCAATAACGTATGATGAATTGCTCCGATTGGCTCTTTCATCAGTGACGTCAATATGGCGTCAACCGGTTAGCGAGCGGCTTGGGTGCGAAAACTCTCTACTGTTATTGGTTTTGAACGCTATATTAAAATTTTGTTTTCTTAGAATGTTGGTGATTTGGTAAATATTGTTAATATTGTAAACGATAGTGACATATTCTTTTCCACTTGTGAATCTTTCTTCAGAATTGTGGAAGGTTTGTCTTTTATTTCGTTAATGGTTTTGTTGACGAATTTTTGTTATAAAAGATCGAATCTGGTTACGCATGGGGTTCCAACACATCTCTCCATGAGGGCAAGATCGCAAAACATGAGGAAGTAGTTTCTATCTCTTTTCGGCAATGCTGACAGAGGTTTCCGTTCTGAGACCTTCCAGGAAGAAATTGAACACAGCACGCATTAGCAGTCATTTTTATTCCTTCACGCCATTCAGTGACTGATAAACCAGCATGATTTCTAACCCAATTATTTACGGGTTTATATCGTTCAAATATATACTGACTGACAGAGCAAATGCAACACCAAGAAGGAGTGGTTCGAAAGGGATGAAAGTTGGGGAAAAAACAGAGACGGCACGGACGAATAATTGATGTTTATTTCAAACCGATATGCAGGTTACACAATGCGCACGGCATCGACTCAGTAGGATGTAGGACTACCGCGAGCGGCGATGCACGCAGAAACACGTCGAGGTACAGAGTCAATAAGAGTGCGGATGGTGTCCTGAGGGATGGTTCTCCATTCTCTGTCAACCATTTGCCACAGCTGGTCGTCCGTACGAGGCTGGGGCAGAGTTTGCAAACGGCATCCAATGAGATCCCACACGTGTTCGATTGGTGAGAGATCCGGAGAGTACGCTGGCCACGGAAGCATCTGTACACCTCGTAGAGCCTGTTGGGAGATGCGAGCAGTGTGTGGGCGGGCATTATCCTGCTGAAACAGAGCATTGGGCAGCCCCTGAAGGTACGGGAGTGCCACCGGCCGCAGCACATGCTGCACGTAGCGGTGGGCATTTAACGTGCCTTGAATACGCACTAGAGGTGACGTGGAATCATACGCAATAGCGCCCCAAACCATGATGCAGCGTTGTCTAGCGGTAGGGCGCTCCACAGTTACTGCCGGATTTGACCTTTCTCCACGCCGACGCCACACTCGTCTGCGGTGACTATCACTGACAGAACAGAAGCGTGACTCATCGGAGAACACGACGTTCCGCCATTCCCTCATCCACGTCGCTCTAGCCCGGCACCATGCCAGGCGTGCACGTCTATGCTGTGGAGTCAATGGTAGTCTTCTGAGCGGACGCCGGGAGTGCAGGCCTCCTTCAACCAATCGACGGGAAATTGTTCTGGTCGATATTGGAACAGCCAGGGTGTCTTGCACATGCTGAAGAATGGCGGTTGACGTGGCGTGCGGGGCTGCCACCGCTTGGCGGCGGATGCGCCGATCCTCGCGTGCTGACTTCACTCGGGCTGCGCCTGGACCCCTCACGTGCCACATGTCCCTGCGCCAACCATCTTCGCCACAGGCGCTGCACCGTGGACACATCCCTATGGGTATCGGCTGCGATTTGACGAAGCGACCAACCTACCCTTCTCAGCCCGATCACCATACCCCTCGTAAAGTCGTCTGTCTGCTGGAAATGCCTCCGTTGACGGCGGCCTGCCATTCTTAGCTATACACGTGTCCTGTGGCACACGACAACACGTTCTACAATGACTGTCGGCTGAGAAATCACGGTACGAAGTGGGCCATTCGCCAACGCCGTGTCCCATTTATTGTTCGCTACGTGCGCAGCACAGCGGCGCATTTCACATCATGAGCATACCTCAGTGACGTCAGTCTACCCTGCAATTGGCATAAAGTTCTGACCACTCCTTCTTGGTGTTGCATTTGCTCTGTCTGTCAGCGTACATTTACCTTTGTGAGGTCATTTACACCATCTCTTAAATTCACGGTTTCTAAACTGTACTTTGATCTTGGAAGACGAAAGTAAATGAATGGTGTTCTTGGTCCTCTAACTCAAGCTCTGTAAGACATTTGTTGATTTCTTTAATGACACCTCTTGTTGCAGATATATGTGGGTTTCTTTCCAGTGCAAGCAATTTACATGTATCGGTATTGATATGTTGTAGTTTAGATTCCTAATATGCGCAAAAAAGACAAAGACTTTCAACATTCTTTCTAGAATAAACCATGGCATCAGGGACGTCATGGATGTTGTATTATTTCTTTAGCAGCATTCTTGATTAGTTTGTCTATATCAGAAAGAAAACCTGTAGGATTCAGTTCTGGAAGAGTTGTTTGGAAAGGATATACAAGAGCTGGTGATACTGAGGAATTTAGTATATTCAATTTTTGGTCAGACTCTGGTAAGGGTGAAGATGTGAGTATTATCCGCGAAACTTTTAGTGATACTTCGGCTCCCTAGTGCTGAATCGGTAGACCTCGGTTATCTTCGAGATTCGTATTGGCAACCTTTGACACAAAAACTACGAATGGATTATGCATCGCCGTGAGACATCTGGCGGTATAATTGCAACACTTTACGTACTGTTGTTTACACAGCAAAGCCAAAATGTAGCTTGGGACTGAACATGAGTGAGGAAAATATCGAGAGACATATCAGCAGCTGACTTACGACGACTGTCAATCGAAGTATTCCATTCAGTAGCCTACCTGCCGCAGATTGGGAGGGGTATTGCAAAAATGTGAAAGAACTGGAAGAGGAATACCGTAGGCACGACGGTGTCATGGAAATAGCCATGGACGAGATTGTATTTAATAGTACTGCAGATAGCAGTGACGATTGTGAAAGTGACATTTCTGAGAATTCATTCTAGGAACAAGATTTGTATCGAGAAATATAATGTGTGTGTGACACAGTTGTTGACTTAAGATAATAAAGGTTTAGAAAGTTCATATCGATCGATGATACTATCGATTCAATTCATTTTTCATTTCCATTCAGTTGGCAGTGTTACCGGAACCGAGGTAGCTCCCTCGTTACTTCTCAACCCCGTAAAGCGAAGTTTCGCGGATAATATATCTAATTGAGAATTAAGGTTATTAACTACAGAGGGTCCATGAAATACCAACTCATTCGTGAAAGACACTCCAAAATAACGAATTTCGTCTCCATTTTCAAGGAATGGGAAACATGGGCATCAGATATATACAAAGGATCTTCCAAAAGTTCTGGTGATCCTTGCAGCACACCTCTTTCTATGTGAATTGGTTTGGATTTTCCACTGGCAGTTGAATGTATGTTTGATTTGCTTCCTGCAAAGGCATTACAGCATTGGTAGGTTTCGACGGTATTCCATGAATATAGAGTGTTTTCCAAAGGTGATTGTGTCGAATGTTTTTGTGATATCTAATAGGGCAATACAGGTTCTCTTCCTTTGTGTATTCGCTTCAGAAAGAATTACAGAAAGAATAGAGGTGTTAAAATGTGTGCCGAGCGATGACGTGAAACCTCTCTGATGTTGACTAAAGACAATATATTTTCTAATACAAAAATCAAATATTTTGTTAATGACACGGCGAACAACGGGATAGATTGAACTTCGACGCCAATTTTCAACTTGTGTCGGATCACCTTGTTAGAATATAAGACTAGTTCTAGCTTTTTCGAAACAATCAGGATCTTTCTCGGTACTGAGCATTGTGGAAGCAGTACTAGCTGTGATATCATAAACTATCTCGTCCTTGATCGCACTCACTAATACATGGTCTGGTCCAATCGCTGTGTCGACCGCGATTTTGTGTACTGCATTAGCCACCCATTCTTTACTAATCCTGCAGTCAAAAGTGTCATTTATAAACAATTTTTCGTCATCATTTTCTTTAGAAGGATAGGAAATACGCTCAGAAATAATAGCCACAGAGAAAATTTTAGAAAAATTACTGTTTAATTCATTAACATCAATAGTGCACGATATGTCATTAGATCTCAGCACAGAGCGAATTGCTTAACGGCGTTGATTGCATTATTGATATTGAGTTAACTGGTACAAATACTTTTATTTCCTTTTTTCCCGTGTTCTCTTAGTTGCTCTTTCCGGATTACTAGATATGTAATAATCATCGGATGCATGAATATTACGCTTAAATTTTCGTGCTGCATAGTATTTTCTAGCGGGATGCCCCGGACTAGGCAACATATCAACTGCAGTAGAAAGGAATATAAGAAATTCTTCTACTAAGGTATTAAATTCATTATCGTTAAGTTGAGGTTGAAATGTCACCTTAAATACAGAGAGTTGTTTAAATTTGTTTTGATTAGAATCAACTGGAGCACTACCGGTAACCTTATTTGAGCCGTTGAAGAAGATTGAAGTAGTGGAGCAAAGCGGTTCCCACAGCCGCGGAGGGTCTGCCTTTTACTGCTGCGTCAGCAACCGAGGTCATTGACCCCCGGGTGACTGCCCGACCACGTGCTCATGTTTTTTTTTTTAACAAAGTCACGTGCTTGGCCACGTGCTATTTTGACAGCTGTCAAGATGACAGCTGCCATCTTTAAATGACAGAGCATCGCTACCTGAGTGCTGCTATTTTGACGGAGTTAAACCTCATTGCTGCCACCTTATGGTGCGCAATTTAAAATCCACGTGCTGTTTTGACATCTGTTAAGATGATAGCTGCCATCTTTAACCACGTGGGCGCAGGATTTTAAACATCGCTAACCTCACTGCTGGCATCTTGACAGACCCTATCCTCATTGCTGCTACATTACAGAGCGCAATTTAAAATCTACGTGCTATCTTTAAGCACGTGGAATTTTATAGAAGTGAACGTAGCTATTTTTCTTGCTACCATCTTAACAGGGCGAAACCTCATTGATGCCAACTTATGCATAAAGTGGCGCGAAATTTAAATTGATCTTGACGGGAATTAGCCACGCCGCGGAATTTGAGAACAAAGCTAGGGAGGGCCTAACTACAGGTACGCTGCTCTTCTCGACATACCACCATCTTATAGCTAGCTGCCCTTCTCGTGATACTTACCATCTTATAGCAAGCTGCTCTTCTCGACATACTTACCATCTTATAGCAAGCTGCCCTTCTCAACATACCTACTCTCTTATAGCAAGCTGCCGTTCTCAACATACTTACCATCTTATAGCAAGCTGCTCTTCTCGACATACTTACCATCTTATAGCAAGCTGCCGTTCTCAACATACTTACCATCTTATAGCAAGCTGCTCTTCTCGACATACTTACCATCTTATAGCAAGCTGCCGTTCTCAACATACTTACCATCTTATAGCAAGCTGCCGTTCTCAACATACTTACCATCTTATAGCAAGCTGCTCTTCTCGACATACTTACCATCTTATAGCAAGCTGCCGTTCTCAACATACTTACCATCTTATAGCAAGCTGCCCTTCTCAACATACCTACTCTCTTATAGCAAGCTGCCCTTCTCAACATACTTACCATCTTATAGCAAGCTGTCCTTCTCGCTATAGTTTACTATATTAAGGCGAGCTTCCCTTCTTTACATACTACCATCTTAATTCAAGCTGCCCTTCTGAACACTCTAAGACTCTTATTTTTTGCTAGGGGCTTTACGTCGCACCGACACAGATAGGTTTTATGGGACGATGGGATAGGAAAGGCCTAGGAGTTGGAAGGAAGCGGCCGTGCCCTTAATTAAGGTACAGCCCCAGCATTTGCGTGGTGTGAAAATGGGAAACAACGGAAAACCATTTTCAGGGCTGCCGATAATGGGATTCGAACCTACTATCTCCCGGATGCAAGCTCACAGCCGCGCGCCTCTACACGCACGGCCAACTCGCCCGGTCTCTAAGACTCTAACCTTACTGCTGTTATCTTAACTACGTTGTCGAAGGAATGTGAAAATGTTACAACCTCCTCCTCCTCCTCCTCTTTTGTGCAGACATGGAAACGATCCTAACCTTATCTTAACAGCTGATAGCCAAGGAGAGAAGGGAGCGGAAGGAGGAGGAGGAGGTTGTGGAAGATAATACTTCTATTGATAAACATGTGGACAAAGGAATAGATAATATGAAATGAAAAATATGCTAATTCTACATTATTTATTATTATTATGAATGATATTTTCAACATTACTGATTCTGTGCATCTTGAATGATAATGTAATTTCCCATAATGTATGTAAAAGTTAATTATAACATTAGTATTTTTATGCATCTTGAATAATAATGTAATTTCCCTTTTTTACAGATAATGTATGTACAAGTTAGTTACAGGATTAGTCATTCTCTGCATCTTGAATGATAATTTAATTTTACCTTTTTACACAACTACATGTTGCTGTACCCCGTTCTTACAGTTAATTATAGCATTAGTAATTTTGTGCATCTTGAATGATAATCTAATTTTACCTACTTACACAACTACATATTGCTGCACCCCTTTCTTACAGTTAATTATAGTATTATTAATTTGATGCATCTTGAATGATAATGTAATTTCTTCTTCTTACACAACTACATGTTGCTGTACCCTCGTGGTACACTTGTAACGGAATCACTATTCCATACACGTTTAGCATCAAACGCAGATAATGAGCATTTATTTTGCTCGATAGTATATACATGATGTTTGCGTGATTGGATTCTTTTTTGCATACAGAAAGTGACATTTCCAGACTATAGTACATCGCGATAGTGTTGAACGTGTAAACGGCTAACTACGCTTGAACGTACGCATTTTGCTTTTTCGACAGATAATGAATTTAGAGTCTCATAGGCATACATTTTTGGTGCTAAACCAATAAACTTAATCATAATATGCATGCCACATTCATCCTTCATAAGTCCTATGACTTTCTTGTTCTGTGGTTAATGTTAAATGGATTACAAGGTGAAAAGGAAGAAGTGCCAAATTATTCAAAATGGTTTCACATGGCATCGTAGACGCCTGTATCCCAAATATAATAAATAAAACTATCGACCATTCCCAAATAAACTATCGGTATCCATATACAAAAGCGTAAGATTAGAAAACTGTTGCTTCGCAAATCCATAATGAAAATCATACATTTTAAATTTTGAAAAATCAAGTATCACCATTCCCAAATAAATTGGCTTCGCATAGACGATCTCAGTTTTTCATTTCAACAGAAATAAGGTCACGAACAATAACATGATAAGCTTCAAAATTTGGTTTGAAGACGTACTTGCGTGCCCTATACCGGCTAACCCATTGATTAATTAAATGCATGTCGCGATGTTTGCGTATATTTTCCATGCTTTTTCCATAGATAGTTATTCATCAGTTTGAAGAACGTACTCTCAAATGTTGTTGTAGCACGTTGACTATGTTCAGTATTGAAATCCATGTATGGTTTAAGCCATGATTCCTGCTTAAATGCAACAATACGATGAATACACTCTAAGTGTAAGCTGTATTCGAGACATTGAACAAGACATTGCATGTGGATAACATAGTGCTTTTTTGGGAAAAGAGCAGTTAGCAGTTTACTATGCTTTGATGTATGATTAGGTGGAATCAATTTTTCAACGCAAAAAGGGAGGTCGGAATGTGTATCATGCAGATGAGAAGAGTATGCATGTGTAACCTCTAAGACGTAGCCGCGATTAGGATCTTTAGCAGCTTGAAAAACATCAAAATGTAAAATTTCAGTTTCTGATTGCCATACAAAATCTTTACATGGTAATGGCTGTGACATTGCCCACCCATACAGATTATTCACATCGAAATACATGAGATAAGAATCTTCCTTCTCTGAATCATAATTCTCGAGGTAGGGATTATTTGCGATGGCATGCGTGTTAACAAGCGTAAGCAGTCCGCCGCGAATTCCACGTTCAGAAAACAAAAGCATGTCAACATCGGCAAGACGATCAAGTTGAACACCGGTACACTTTAGCATGGCATCCCACGGAAGACCGGGTGTCGTGTAGTAACAGCAAGGGTCTAATCTATAAATAGTTCAAAATATTTTACGGAACTTTTCAAACACATCACAGAGTAAAAGTGTATCTACCTTCAAATACAAGTCTGCATATTCACCTAATGTCTGTATATGAAAAGTAGACTACACCTGGCAGGCATGCAAATAGTCTTCATCTGAAATCGATACCGTATGCTTATC